>NC_141776.1:12955000-13286250 GCF_051362555.1 Lingula anatina | reverse complement strand
AGACTCTCAAGCATCATTAGACAAAAAGTTGTGATAAATACCCTATCTCCTGAACTGAAAATCATATATTTGTAAAATGGCAGTTGTAAAATGAACCAGAAAAAAATTTTTCATTAATAAAACACTTCAATAACATATAAAACTGTACATTTTTATAATCAGTATTTCCATCAGCTCACCTATGGTTAAATCCTGCATGCTCTTGCTCATGTCAAAGTCAGTGTGGGAGGTATATGATATGTCCATCCTCTCATATATCAATATGTAGGCATTCCACCATCTCTTCTGTCTCCTATATGACATTCTGGAATTGAGAGTCAAGAATGGGTTAGATATATAGTACTTATTGATACCATGATATCAGCAGGAATCATTGGGCAGGTACAAAACTAAAAGCTGAGATGCAATCTTGAACTGTTCAACCTCTAAACCATCACTATCAGGTTTTACTAAACTTCATCAAATCTTATTTTCAAACAGACTGAAAACTAGGAATGCATACAAACCTATTTCCCTCTTAACAAAATCAGCAATTATTATTTTTATATTTATCACAGGTTCTTCTCATGTACAAAAAAAAAAAAAAAAAAAAAAAAAAGATATCTCCTTGTTCCATTTGGCATTTTACACCACTCCTTGATTCTCCATATAGTTTTTACTTACCTCTTCAACATGTGGTCAAACACTTCACCCAGATATTCCCCACCAAAACACTGGTTCTTCATTTCCTCATCATCCTCCATCTTGCACTCTGTCACCTCTCCATCATCAAACTTGTACCATTTAGCCTGCTCTGAGCCAGCCCTATAGATAGCAATGTACCACAGTGATTAATGAGTAATAGAAGATATCACTGTAGTTACGAGTTTATGAGTATGAGTACTGTTCAAGGCTGCAAACTTTTTATGTACCTTTTAGGGTATATTTGGTGGGAAAGTTATTTCTCCGTCTACCAAAATTGTAGGAAAATCTTCATCAAACTTTAGGTTAGGAGACAAGTATTGATTAATCTTCAATAAATGATAAAGTTTTGCTATCGGCCTAATAGGGATTATTCTAAGTTACTAGCCAGACTGAACTAGTCTAGCTGTAGCAGATGTAATTTCTGTTCATTTGAAAACTAAACATATCACATTATCTATAATTCCACCTCACATAGCGACCTCTCACCTGTGTAATATATATGAGTAATAGTGACCACCACTGGCCTGTCCACTGTGGACCACCACCCCAATCAGTCTGTACTTTGTATAGTGACCACTCACCTGTGTAATATATATGAGTAATAGTGACCACCACTGGCCTGTCCACTGTGGACCACCACCCCAATCAGTCTGTACTTTGTACACTGTGTCTTGGTCAGGTCTGTGATGTCCTCCTCTATCATTTCACCTGAAATAGGTCCGTATAAGTCAGTTATAAGCAATGAGGTAAATGGTTATTGGAAATGGAAGATACAAGGTCTGAAAATAATTTCAACTTGTAATTTGTACCAACTTTCAGCTATTCTGTACAATCACCAATGAAATGCGATATATTTATCAAGCTGCTAACACTATATCACTCTTCATGGGGAAAACTTTGGAGATACTGAAAGTCCGGGACCTGCACTGCAAGAAACCCCAAGCTCTTCCTGATTCTGTGCAGGTCAGAAATAAATATTTATTTCTTTACGTCTATGTTTACAGGTGATTTATCATAAAATTTGTATTTTCACATAGACCTTGCCAGTGCTTACCTTCTATTTTTGCCAGCCCTAGTACTGTGAAGGGATCCATGTCAAACTCCCTTGGGAACTCAAAGTAATCGTTAAACTTGATTGCACATTCCCTCTCCCAGTCATAGTCAAACCGTTTGAGCTGGATAGCTAATATACTGGGTAGTTTTTTAATGCACAGCCTCTTGACAGTGTCAACCTGGAACACAGAAATCACAGATCATAGATATATATAAACATTGAAGGGAAGAAATCAGAGGACGTCCATAGACCAATTTCCACTGTATAGTGCATAAAGTGAGATCAGAGGCAGGATGGAGAACATAGGCAGTGAGGTGATAGTGTGTGTGTGTGTGTGTGTGTGTGTGTGAGAGAGAGAGAGAGAGAGAGAGAGAGAGAGAGAGAGAGAGAGAGAGAGAGAGAGAGAGAGAGAGGGAGGCAAGGGCCATAGCTGCACACAGTGAACATACATTGCAACACTGACCTTTTTATTACACTTTTCACAGTGGTAGGCATTGGCACCCTCCAGCAGGTCCCCCTTCACATACTGCTCCAGGGACTCTAGTAAGTTGGTGTGGTTGCGAATGTCTACGTTGAGTGTGGTGAACGACTCTTCACGAGAATACCTGGAATAACAGCAGCACTGACCTGAACATTGTTATATTTGGTTTTTACAGCACAATAATCTATGGGCAATAAACCAGAAAAGGCAGCTTGCAATTTCTGATTTCATTTAGAGGATATAAGAAATGATCAAAATGAAGACTGATAATCCTGAAATCAGCATAAACCTGAAAACTTTCACTCATGCACATATCAAGTCTTAAATCTACACCAACATGTCTAAAATATTCACCTGTCTGGTCTTAAATGTTCTGATGTGCTAACATGCCCACAATTGCCAGTCTAAGACATTGAACTTACCTATGTGGACAATACTGCCAGGTTCAATGAAGACACAATTCATAACATACCTATGTGGACAATCTTTGCAGATCTTCTGGTCAGCAAAGGAGCCTCCCAGCACCTTGGACAGTATGGGAGGGTGTCCCTCTGTCTTCAGAGCTTCATCTAGACTGTCTACCAAACTGTTGAAAAATTCTAATGCATCGTGCTGCTCTCGTAGGTTAACTGGTTCTCCCCACAGCCTGGAGGAAAAAAAATTAATTGTGTTCAAAAATTATCAGATTTTAAATTTTTCATAGGACAATTTTTAATTTTTTTAAATGTTTTCAGTTACTCCATCCTTATTCAAGTTTTAGTGTTTTCTTGTCCAAAAAAGCCAAAACTTTTGACTACCTGACTTATAAATTTATTTCTCAAGGTTATGCAATTTTACAAAATTACACTCAAAATTTAGCTACAAACTCTAAACCTATTGCTACCAGTCTTCTAGCTCAGCAGTAAAATGTAAAGACCACAGAGTCCACTCACTTGAAATGTTTCCAGAACCCTCTGGGCACATAATATTGTAGTTTGCTGCAGGCTAGATGACCAAAGATCATCTGGACCTGTCTACACACACCCAGGTGGTAGCTCTTACGGTCATCTTCCTTGTTAGATGGGGACTTCTCCTCATCCTTCCTCTCCTCCTCATTGCTTTCTTGGTTACTCTGCAACACATATAATATATACATAACTTGACTGACCTCTATAACACATTTTCATCTTCTTAATTTAATTTTGTAGTGCCTGCCCTCAAACTATACTGTGGCTCCTCACATCAAATATGTGTCCTAAACTGATTATAGTATGTGGTCTCATATTACAAAATGTGACCTTACCTGATTGTAGTATGTGACCTCATTG
The DNA here is from genome assembly GCF_051362555.1 of Lingula anatina. Lineage (NCBI taxonomy): Eukaryota > Metazoa > Brachiopoda > Lingulata > Lingulida > Lingulidae > Lingula > Lingula anatina. The sequence continues at coordinate 13,282,724 of NC_141776.1, read as the reverse complement.
TCATGCTTCTCCTCCGTCTCCTCTTCCTCTAACTCCTCCACAGCGCCCTCTACAGCCAGAATGCCTCGTCTAATTGGGTCAATCATAAATAACTGAAAATACAGAGAGGATGAAGTTAATATTTTGTATGCTTTACAGAATACAAGGCACAACAATCTTAACATTGCAAAATCTGATTTGAAACCACACATCTTCTTGATTGAGTGCGTCATAAAGTGCTTTATTCTGGCAAAGCAATTTATATGAACTTACACCTATGCCCTATACTTTTAACAGTTCTCATATTGAATAACACCACCCATACATCTCTTCTGGACACTTTACTTCTTCATCAATTCACCAAATTTCATGTTTCACTGCCACACTCACCTGTTGTAGTACAGAGTTCATATAACATGTGGCTCCAGCATTCTTCAAGCCTACAAAACCTTTGTATGGCCGTGGCCCTACTGGAGGCAGGTACTCCCACTCTGTCAGGGCTGGTTCATGGCCTGGAGAGAGGGAGAGATAAGGGGGGGAGTCATAAGAATGAGGTCCTCAGCTGATCTCTTGTCATTATAAAGATCTTCAACTCATTCCCTTCCTTGGTATTAATTTTTTTTGGTATTGTGATTGTGAAATAGTGAAGTTGAAGTTGGTATGTAATCCTTTCATCTCAAAATTGTATTTTGTAAAAAGACTTCTAAATATAAACACAAAGGTAAGACTTGTACTTCAAGGCCAGTTAAAGAAATGTGCTCACAACTAGACAGGCAGTAATTCCTGTATAACAGTGAGCACAAATGTTATGTACACATAATGACCACCCTGGGGCAACCCTCTCTGAAAATGCCCAATTAATGCCTACCTGAGTAATACATGTCCGTGAGCATTTCTGCAAGCATTTGCAGGTTTTGCACGCAGCCCGTACACAGCGCGACCAGCAGGTCAAAGGCGGCAATCACAGTCTGGGGGGTAGAGCACACAGGAATGGCTTGTTCTGAGGGAAGCTCCCCATTCAACTTTCTCACCTGGAGTACTATCTTGGAGGCAGGGAAAATGAAGTCTTCTACTATTTCCTAGTTGGTACAAAGAAGATGATGATACTTATAATTAGTTACGAAAGAGACAGGGAAATGTCAAAAGGGGCAAGAGGAGCAAAAAAAACAAATGGTTTACAAATAAGAAGCAGTCTAAACATTGAAATATTTTAATTAACTTAGGACCGACAAAATGCCGTCCACATTTAACACATTATACTAATTCATGGTAGCCTTTAAACAAAACAACCAGATTAGTTTGGAAGTGGTAAATGCCTTGCAGACCAAATAATATGTGCCACAGGGAAAAATCACAAAATAATATAACTACAGTCCTTCAAAGTATTTTCTTGTTTACCTTGATGAGATTAGCCCCTCCCTTTTCAGCTCCTATATTATATTTCTTCTCTACAGGCTGAAAGGCAATCAGTTCCTTGGTGACCCCCAGATGACCTTCAAGGAGAGCCTCTTCCACTGGGACCTCCCCTGTTTTTAACACCTCATCCTGAAATGTGACATTATTATTACAGTATCAATCATAAATTCTTCTATCTTTCAAGGAAAAAAAAATTACCCCTCTTTTTAAAGTTGCCAGAAGAAATAAAATCCTTCACCTCAATTTTAACCAGTTGTAAAAACATTTCATAAATATTCCCTTATGTAAACTTACCCTAACTCTCTTCAGCCACTGGATCTCATTATTCAACAACACCTCAGCATTTGGCAGTGGAGCTTGGGCCTGGGTGTAAGCATAATTCAGCAACCTGGGCAGAGAGAAATTATAAATATTTTCAATTTTCCATGAATTTTTCAAGACCTGTGAATTTTTTTCCTCCCTGAAAAGTCCTTAAAATTACGATTATGTTAGGTTAAGATGAAACATTGCAAGTGTTTGTGTGCATTGGAAATAGGTAACAGCTGAAATTTGTAATTACCAGATCTTTCCAATATAATGTACAATTTCCCTTAATTTACAATTAATCATCTGACAGGGTTATATAAAAGTAAAATATATCTACAACTTACCTACAAAGAAGCTGGAAATAATCATGCGCTTGTTTGGCATAGTCCTTAGCATGACTCTGAAAAAGTAACAAAACACAATTTTAAGAAAATCTGAACTTCCTAATTTATTACAGTAACTTGAATTTATTTTGGGGCAAAGTACACTATAGATTTGGTCTACTGCCAAATGTACTGTGTGTGGCAGTACACCAGTGTTCTCACCTGTAAAACTGTGAACAGCAGGGTGACAAAAAAGACCAAGGGTCTGTGTCCACTGCTGCACTTGGAGGCTATCAGGTATAACTGCTCACAGGAGGCAGCACGTACAGACCTAGAGGACAAGAGGAGCTGTGATCAGCGAATCAAGGTACGGATGATTTGAGATGCAAGTTTAAAGGTAGGTAGGTAGGTATGTGTGTGTGCGTGCGTGCGTGTGCACAATGTCGGTACATACATACCCAAAGCTTAACACAAACTGATTCAGAAATTGGTTTTTGCAGCTGTATCAAAGAGCTATAAAGTTAGAAATCCCTTTAATTAATTCATTCAATATTCCCTTGGTAAAACTAAACCAACACCTGATTTAAATTCTGCAAAGTTTTTCTTTCAGTCCAATGGACATATTAACTTAACATACTATAACTGGGGCCATACCTGCTCTTGCTGAGTAGTAGTAGGTCCACTATAAAGCACTGCCATGCCTTGTCCTTACTGAGGGTCTCCAGGGCAGAGGGACACAGAGCCAGGGAGATGGTCAGACACTCCAGAGACTCCTTACACACACTGATATCTTCAGGGTCCTGCTTACTACTGTCAGCCTGGAATTGGATACAGGTATGGATGTTGTATTATGTGTGTTATGTGCAGATCAGCAAAATATACTATGTATTATGTCTTGTATGTGTAAATTGTCTTCATTTACTTTGTTTTGAATGATCTTTTTCACTTCATTTGGTTGACTCCCCCCATTCCAAATTCTCCCTCTCTCTTCCCCTCTCTCTTCCCCTCTCCTCTCTGTCTAGGTAAGTATCATATTATGTATGTCCTTTGGAGACTTTGAAACTTTTTTTGACAATTCATTTTCATTAAATTTGATTGCCCACCCCCTTCCCAAATTCTCTCTCTCTCTCTCTCTCTCTCACCTTCTCATGAGCCTTATGTATGTCCTCACTGGTTGCACTGACCAGCTGGACACAGCCACTGGACGCTGCCCAGGCAATCTTCTGCAGGGCTTTGATAGTGGTCAGGTCTGGCTTGGTACCCACAGCCTGATAAAGGCACATTTATACATAAGTAATTCCTAATTCAACATTTAGTTGGTACTTTTTTACAGCAAAAATTTGACAAACAACCCACCACTATAAAACTTTTCTACACTTTCACCACTTGTGTTAATATAGCCTGCTACTGTTGTGAAGTCATGAAACGATCAAAAGTGATCGAAATGCACAGGATAAAAAAATGACTGCAAACAACTCGAAATTATCCATTTATTTATTTTAAGACCTTAAAAAGCTATATACCCCTTTACCCCTCACCTCTTCCTTCAGAAAAGCCCCAAGCCTGGCTGCCACATTCCTCAACATGTACTCTGACCCAGGGTTAGGCATGTGGTGGAGAGCCGTCTGTATGAGGACAGCGTGACTGTGTTCACTGGCTGTGATCTGTGTGGGAGAGTCGGACTGACACGCCTCCGCCACCACGCCCACTATGGCGTGTCCCACTGTGGTCAGCAAGAGTTTACAGATCTTCAAGATGGGGAGGAAGGCAGACCTGGGGAGATGAGGACACGACAGGTTATCATAAACATGGACCCAAGTTTTACCTGTGACATTCCCAAGCAAGTCTATAGAATGTAGACTTCATCTTCTTCCAACATTTTGCTGAGGCCAATAGCACCTCGGTTCTAATATGTCCAGTCCTCAATCTTGTTCTGTAATATATGCCCTGCTTCTGGTACTATTTCTAGACTTACAGTTTTTGTTGTTACTATAAATAATTACGTTGACTTAGCTGTTATCGCCTTCTCATCACTTTGACTGGTCACTGATTTCAGACCTACATGATGCCCTTACCTTTTTGTTGGCAAGTCAGCATTTGACAAAAAGTTATTCTTTGTCAGCATGTTCAGTGTGGCAGCCACACCCCCGCTCTTGATGAAGTCCACCTGGAACTGGAACGCTTCCTCTGACAGTGGATTGGAGGCCGGCATCAGTAATGTGTACGCCACCTGGAGAAAGATAGTATGTCAAAATTATGTAAGTAAAATACATACTAATAATATCTGATCCACTTTATGATAAAATGACAAGAAGCAATCTTAATCAGTTAAGTGTTGTAACCTTCAAATACTACAGACTTGTGTTTTTAAAGACGCAACATTCCACTGACCATAAATGATCAGTCTCAGAGGAACACACACTGAGGAAGGGCACAGTAAGGACTGAAGGCATTGTTAGGTATGTGTAGAAAATGAAAAGTTTAAGCATATGTCAGAAACAAAAGACTAAACAGATGAATTTCCATCAAGATAAATGAGTTCTTTTCAAAACCAGTTTCACCTTTTTAAACACTATTTCAGATGCTCAATTCACACTGCTACTCAGTCTTGGATTTCTTACCTCCAGATAATACAAGACTTGTGTTGGCGACTGACAGAAGAACACAGACTCTAGTGTTGGAGCAAGAGAGGCTGCGCCGTGCTTCGCATGCTGATCACAGATACCACGTAACCTGTCCACGCTGTGTTTGTCAGGAGGGATTATCTTTAGTAACGCACGTGCGCTGTCGCGTAGTTTGGGGATCTGCAGATTGCTTCCCAAGTCGGAGAGTTGAAACAAGAACTGTACATAGTGGGCTGTATGGCACATGATCTGGAAATATGATAAGTGCACTTCATTAATATAACAAGTTGCATGTATGATTAACATAATTAGGTTATGATGTGCAAATAACAATGAAATACAAATATTGGGTCACATAAGAGGGATTCACAAATTGGACAGTATAAGTGTGATATACTTATTCCAAGATACACATCTTTTAAAAATGCCAAAAGGCACAAATTGTTGAAAAAATTTGTCAATATAAATAATGCTATCATTAAAAATATCAAATGACAGCTGGTGTGATGAATTTTACAAGCACATCAAGCATCACTTCTGTTTTTATTTCCGTTTCCCTTCAAGTTAAGTATTCCTTATATTCACAATCCCAATTACCAATATTTATCACCACAATCATCACCCCCTAAGACAATATTCTACCTACCACTCCAGGTAAGAGTTGCTCTGCCTCCAGATTGGGGCCATCATATGCTGTGTGTGGAGCCCCTGTGGAGCTATCACTACTGCTATCACCCCCCTAAGACAACATTCTACTTACCACTCCAGGTAAGAGCTGCTCTGCCTCCAGATTAGGGCCATCATATGCTGTGTGTGGAGACCCTGTGGAGCTATCACTACTGCTATCAGGACTAGACGGCATGTTGGTCCCCATCTGAGACAACTTGGCTGTGATTAACTGAAAGCATAAAATAGGACACATAATTTAGATTATATACACCAGTATGCATTATCTTTCTCCCCCTTAAAACTTTTCATCCCACTTGTAAGCCTCATTAAGCTAATAGTCAAGTAAAATATAAACCAGCACAATGATAAAGTGTGATAATGGAAAAATCATCTAAAACCATTGGTTAAAATTTCCACTAGACAGATAGAACTAGTAACTTTTTCAATTCTGACATCAAATATTCAAGTCTGATGCTTCTGACAGGAGCTGATGTCGCAGACATTGCAATAATTCTATAACAGAATTTGCAGGAAAAAGCCTGTGTATTAGTTGCTATCTGACCTTGGCTGTTTTTACATTGTATAATAACAGTAACAAAAGTTTTTTTTTTTTTTTTTAATTCTCCATTCTCAGGTGAAAAACATTTATGCCATTAATATAAATACATATAATGTTATAATAGTTTCTCTTACCGTTTTATCCCTAATTGGGACCTGCGACACCAGTCTCCTGTCTTCAGTGGGGTCCAGAATCTCTCCATTGACATACAGGTCTAACTTCAGGTTACTACTGTTGGCTTTTAGCCTGAAACAAAGCAAACTTATCAAATAATTCTAATTTCCAAATCAAATTTCCAAATCAGCATGTTACTACCAGCTTTCAGTCTTCATTAAATAAAGATTTGAAGTTTCATCATTTTCACAGCAACGGAATTCATGTTGCCACTGCAGTCTCAACACCCACAGGAAGGTGTGCCACTCCTATTTCACATACCCCTGTGCTACTTCCACTGACAGGTCCAACTCACCTGTGTAACACCTGCCTCCTCACTGAGCCAATCGTGTCATTAGTATGTGACCACACCTCCATGTCGTCAACCTGGCGGCCATGATTGGGAAACCTCACTACGATACCTATGTGTTTGCCGCGACAAGCCCTGTTGAGAAAAAAAATTTGTGCGTTTTGATTCAATACATAAATCTCAGCTTTGCCTCTCAACAATGTTGTAGAACTTAGAAATAAGATTAAAAGTGAATTCAAAATCTACACATATTTATCAAAAGTGTGAGCAAGTCTTAAATACACCCATCTCCCTGAAACGAATTTAATTTGGCATAGAATCAAACAGACAAACATGACAGAGATCTCTGCTATAATATCCACGACAGCAACTGACCTATTCAAAGGTAAAATTGCCCTCTCCTCGCCATGTGTGTCATCACACTCTTGTATATACTCCCTCAATAACGTCATAACCCGGATGATCCGCGTGGACTCCTGGTCCACCTTGAGGCTGTCCTTGTCCTTCTGCAGCGCCGTCACCGTGTCATACATGGCCTTCATCCTGTCTCGACAAATAGACAGGAAGTCCTCGTGGATCGCCAGCTGGCTAGACTGGAGGTGAGGACCTAGGTTTGTGTAGACTTCCCTCATCAGGGCTACGGCTTTCTCTGCTACTTCTTCACTGCCATATATTACTACCTGTAGCGTAATGGAATGCTGTCTATTAGTGATGAAATATTATTAAATTTATAAAATAATACTACATTTCACATTGTTGTGTTTAAGTGATGTTGCCCACTGAGTAAATCTTGCTACTTAAACATTGCTATAAACATATATTTTCTATCAGGTCCTGTTATTTTCAATAAGATGTTTTAGGCATTAATTTATTAACTTTCCTTAAATGTTTCTGAAAGTTTCATCTCCTAATTTTGAGGGTAATCAATTTAGATTCCTCACCCTCCATAAATAATCCAGTCCTATTAACTCTATGTCGTCCATCACATAACCTCCGCGACGTTTGGCCATTAGCTTAGACTCTTTGGCATTGACCGCTTTGAAGAACCTATCAAAACAACTGGAAGACAATTCCCAAAAGGAATTAAGTTAAAAAGTTGCACAATTGTATAAAATTGACATTTTTCACTCACAAGTTAACTGGCTCATCATTAAATGAAGAGACTGAGACATATTTTAAATTTTCTCAATACTATGTTAATCTTTCAAATAACATGATGTAATATTTTGCAGGTTGGGTAAACAACACTAAAGGCCTAACCACATTTTTTTATTTTTCTTTTTTTTTCTGGGTTTGTACTATTGCCCTTGCATTAACAATGTATTAAAATCTTAATTATGTCATAATTCTGTTTTTGAATTATAAAGAAGCACTGTCAGCACTTACTTCATTCCATTCTCTGTAAGTAGTGGGGGCTCTAACTGAAGTATATTGTTCTCAAAAAAATCTTTGGTGATTTCTGGGTCAAGGTCTGGCTCCTCCCCCATTAACTAGAATTATATCAAATGTACAGTCAACATTACAACTGAGAATGTATTGTAACATCTGCATCAAATACACATATATGTGGTTATGTGTTTACTTCAAAGAGTTCTGATCAAATCTTTTTTAAATGCAAATGGAATATTTTTCACATTTTGGCACTTGAAATATAAGGTTGCTTTTTTTTTAAATTTGGTATTATAATAATCATCTACAACTGTTTAGTGTATTATCTGAAAAATACACCTACCTTAGAAAACCACTTGAAGCAGGCTTCTCTATCACTAAGATATATGGCATTCTCTGCTAAGCAGGTCCAGATCTGCTTGGCCTGAGGCTCACACAGCCACAGCTGCCCATCTTTTAACAAAAACCTGCAACAGAAAACAGAACACATTGAAATCCTACTTCCGTGTGCATGCATATGTGCGTACGTGTGTCTGTACATGGGTGTATGGATGCGTGCTACCCCCACCCCTACCAATTTTTCGTGTCACACAATAAGTAGCATCCCTTTAATGTTACTGTGATCTTGGTTTGCAATCATGCAGGGGATATTGTTGCCATTACCTTAAAAACTTGAGCCTTTCTTGTACTTGCTGTATATGATTAAAACGTCCATCTGGTAATATATCTTCAGGTTGAATTTCTGGGTGCTCTGTGAAAAAAATAATAATAAAATGAAAATTTACACAATGATTTGTAACCTATCATTGTCTTAGAGATTGATCTGATTACATCTAATTGTTCACAAATAAACTACAACTGAGTGCAGTAACTTACCTTTAGCATAAACCCTGGCCTTCTTCATATACAAAGTGAGGTTCTGTGCCACCAGCATTACTATGGAGTGAGTGTTCTGGAGTTGGCCTATCACATTGTTCCTGTAGAAGACATGTGGCGTCCTCTGTGGGTGAGTGAAATTCTGGGGTTGCTGTGAAAGGAAGATGATATACAAGTTATTAATGAGCTCTCTAAAGGTCGATTAAACATTTATTTTTATGCCCTTATTTCTCAAAAAAATAAAATAAAAATAAAATAAACAAGATGGATTTTAGTTTACTTCAGTAAATTTATATTATAGCATCAGAAAAAATCTATAATGTGCAACATACTAGTTTAGGAAAAATTTACATCATTAGCAGGTCCAATGTGTGACCCAGGAATCAAAATGTTCTCATCTAATGCAATACACACACAAAACTATACACACCTCTGTAAACAACTGACAAATCTCCCTGATCTGCTTCAAGGCAGGGAGCACCCACTTATCATTCCTCAGCTCATCCACAAAGGCCGTGATCCACTGCATCTTCTGTGCATCTCTGTCCTGCGAGCAGCTATAGTCTAGGATCTTGATGTGGGCATTCAGGGCCTGGTCCATGATGTCCGTGGGGACATCCTCGCTGTGGGCCAGGTTCCAGAGGAGGCCAAGCACCTTGTTTGCCATGACACCCTCTTTATCGTCCTCTGCCAGACGACGGATCAACTCCAGCAGCTTTTCTCTTTGTTTCTTGGAGGCGTGTGCCCAGCTCCCCTAGAAAGGTACGGTGTATGTGATGAGACAAGTTGTGAAACATTTTGTAAATACAAATGGGGCACATCAATTGCTTTAAGTTAAACCAGTGACAAACAGTGATGGCATAATTTCAAAATATTTTTTCACTTTTTCCTTTTGCTAAAGTAAATGAACCTTAACATTTGGCTTAACTATGCCAGTTTGAGTCTACAAAAATTCAAACCCATATGTTATTTTTTTCCCCACAAATCAAATGTCTGAACCCGCAAATCCATCCCCGCACGGCACAGTACCAACTGTGAAAGTCGAGGGTGGGTGAAGAATTCACTTTTCTCTCTGATGAACTAAAACCATACATTTATTCTTCGAAATGCATAGGGAACGTCATCAGTGTGATATAATCAAAATTATCCAAAAAGAAATAAAGCAGAAAATACTCTTCAACAAAACTAAAAGGTGCTCAGACTAACAGCTCTTCTGGATTCAATATTTCAAAACCCCTCTGACAAGATATTCTCTCCATCTTAACACAGAGTTGACACTCACCTGAAAGCACTCAAACAGATGGTCCAACTGGTCAGGGGAGAAATCCCAGGCTAACTTGGCCAGTAAGTCGTGGACATTCTTCACTATGGCATCATGTTTGCCAGCCTGGAATATGATGTTGTACAAGTTGGAGTACAAATTTAAATTTTGCGGCATGAGAAAATAAATAATGTAATCATACAGAATAATGTAGAAAAGTTGGGATAAATGTTGAGAACAAGGCCATGTTTTTTTCCTGTATTTTATTCTTATTCATTTTTGGAACAACTTCAACCTTTTGGTTGCTATGTTTTATTAAACTTATCATATCATTATTACTATACCTGTGCCTCCCACAACTTGTCCAAGTCCTCCAGCGTCAAGGCTTTCTCTTTGATCATGAAGCGAAGAATCTTCTCCAGTTTCTCCACATACTGGGGCTGGTGCAGGCTGTCCCTCAACACTATGTCTAAAACTTTGTTCTCCTGAATCCACTCCTAGAAAATAAAACAACAAAAATATATAGTTTAGACTAAAGTTATAGCACAGAAGGACACTTGCCAAATTAAAGATGAGAAATACAGCAGTGAAGTTAAATATTTTTGATAGGATAAAAAAGGATGTATGAACCCGCAAATCCAGCCCTGCATGGCACAGTACCAACTGTGAAAGACGGGGGTGGGTGAAGAATTCACTTTTCTCTCTGATGAACTAAAACCATACATTTATTCTTAGAAATGCACAGGGAACGTCATCAGTATAACCCTCTCAGTTTTTTACTGACACAGTTAACGAAGACTGGCAACTTGGGGTCTTAGGCCCCATTCAGAATAGGGGACTAACTAGTCCTAGGGTCAGATATGTCTGACCAATTTGAATACTTCCCCACGGGATATCTATTCAGTGTCTATAAGCGGATAAGACGGCAACCTTTGTAGTGGGTTGCCATACTTGACACTTGGACTAGTTAGTCCCCTATTCTGAATGGGGCCTAAGACCCCAAGTCAAAACACTGCCCAAATTGTATCAACTTTTGACTACTATTTCTCTGCTCCTAATGTACTGATGCTGTCACAGCTATCCATCTTACCGCCATCTTTTCTGCTGTGAGCCACTCGTCCTCCTCCATCTGAGCATGGCGGTGTGTGTAGTAGGATACGCTAGTGATCACCTTGTTCACTTCATTCAGAGCATTCATCTTGCCATTGAAAGACGAGATCTGCAGCAACCTGGAACAAGTTTCAATACTCGTGTTTTTTTCATGAAAATTCACCTTGTCATTGACAGATGAATTCTGAAAACACCTGTAAGCAATTCTAATATGTATATGATTACCAAAATACTTCTTGCTGATAATATGATCTGCAGCAACATGGAAGTCACAACAAAAGTTTCATTTATTTCTCAGTATCTGACTTAAAAAAAATCTCAGTTGAAAAAATCTAATCCACCTCCAGACATTACAGAGTGCAAAATGCATTGCTGACCTCGTAAAGTGCTAAGAAAAAAATTCAATTTGCGTGTATGTCAGCAAAGGAAAAAGTTCATCTTACCTTAGTATCATTTTTAACCTGAAAATCTCTAGATTTTTGACAGTTTCTTCCTGGTTGGGAATCCTGGACATGAGACACTTCAAAGCCTTGATAATCCCTGACAAAGCATCATTTTTGGCTTCTGATTTAGATTCCTTTTTCAATTCTTCATCTGTTAGATTTTCTAAGAACTTTGGGACAATTTCCTGTGTAATGAGGAAAGTAAGTCACTAAAAGATAAGACTACTTTCTTGCATTCATGTTGACATCTACCTTCAGATAGAACTACATAATACAAGAATTCCAGTGGTGAGTAAAATATTCACCAAAAGCTAACAGTATTCAAATTCCAATGGTAATTTTTCCTTTATTTCACTTTAAAATTTTGTTTTTCCTTCTAGTATGACACATGAAAAATATTATGTTCAACAAAACCAGATAAACAAAATGCTACACGACACTAATGTAAATGTACTTGCAACATGGTTCTTGTAATGTTAAACTGGAATGCATTAAATGTCTGCCACTTACCACAACAGGCATGAAATACTTCTCTACTGTCTGTGGGGTGAGGACTTCAAAACACAGTCCAAATGGCCTGGAAAAGATTGACATATAGACATGAAAGAAGCTTGTATTCATTTGTGAAAATTGAAAGATTGTATGTAAGCTGGTTAAAAAGGGCAGTTGACCCCCCCCCCCCCTTCTCCCTGAAGGAGAAGTGTGTTAGGTATGACAGTGTGTACATGGAACATAGTTTTAAAGGACTGTGGAAGGTGTAACAGTGTGTTAGAGAAGCAGTACCTCAGAAATCAATCTGATAGGTGTCACCATGTGTTTGGTGTCTCTGTATTGGAAATAATGATGGTACACGAAACATGGCAATGTTAAGGTCAAAACTTACCTTATCAAAGCAGCAATCACAGGTACTGTCAGTTGAGGACCTTTAGTAAATCTATCTAGCAGGATTTGAAATCCATTCAACTGCCCAAATTTGTTGACCAGATCAACCAACCAGCCCTGAAGGCAAGAACATATGGGTGCATCAAATCAACAGGAATCATCATATTACGAACACAATGCTTTCAAAAAATCTGGGTTCACTTTAACATTTGACAAAAATGAAAATGTAAAATGATTTTCTGTTGTCACCAAATCTAGCAAAAATAGAGTACAAAGGCAATTTTGCTTAAAAAAGCCTACTATTTCGCTTCAAGTAATTTCCTCCTAAAGACAGCACAGTAAATATAAAACCTTATAACAAAATGGCTCCAAATATCAGACACTGTGGGGAATTCCATACATAACATGCTTTGAGTATTCACTGCTACATTCCATCATTCACACCTTACTTCTATCAACAAGTGACCCACAAAATGTCATCAATATTTCATCTGAAGCAATACATATAAGCCTCCTTAACTTACCCTGGGAGTTCTTGGATCTGGAGGCCTAGCATACAGCTCATCCTCAGCTGGTGTGGACCCAGCAGGAACTGACTCAGATTGTCTTGTGCTGTTATACACATGAAACCTATAACAGAGAACGCAGCAGGGGTATTAATATGTATCTATATTTTATATTTAGATAATCATACCTGGACGTCTTAAAGTATTTTAGTTCATCTCATTTTAGCTCATCTTATATATCCATTTACTATATTTTATTTTTTTTGACTTTGTATTATCAGTTTGGCAATATCCAACACATGAAAACACACTACATAAAACATTGCCACTTACTTAGAAGTAGGGTTCAGAGCCATGGCTAGTAGCTCTAAGAGAGGGAACCAGTCCTGTGCCAGTTTGCTAACACACAGCTCAACCAGACGCTCCGAGTTCTTCATGATGCATTTCTGGAACAAAAATATTTAAATAATGCAAACATAGTCAATCCAAACAGGAAAACCAACATCCTTATTTGATTCCAAGATGCATTTTTTTTCTTGGAAGTCAAAATTGGCAGTTGTTCTTATGCAGGATATTGTCACTGATTTCTATCTGTCTGACATTTAACTGGTAAAAAACAACAGGATGCTTTCATAATATAGTCACTGATCCATTACTTACTTCTTTTTAACCTTGTTTGTTTAGTGAAAAAGGGAAAATCAATATATTTTCAAAATCAATATATCAATCAAGAAAAAAACAAAGAAAAATTCCCTGGAATGCTGAGAGACAGCTGCACAGACTAACAAACATCCTATTACTGAAGCCTAACTCACATGTATTTCATATTTCCATCCACTGACAGCGTCATCAGTGAGGATCTTGGTGAAAGAGATGGTCAGGCCTTCCCTGAAGAACCTCTGGCAGGCCTCGCTTCTCGTGTCCAGCTCCTTCTTGCACAGGTCCAAGGCAGCCTCCAAGAGGACCTCCAGCTCCCCCTTGGGCAGGACGGGTACCACCCAGCGCGGACGATTGATCATCTCATCCAGGCGGGCCAGCTCAGCTATTGGGAAGTCGGGCTCCTCTCCCTCTGCCAGCTCAACTGGGGCATCCCCATTCCCTGTTTCATCATGCTGGTGGAAATATAAACAGGACAATTAGCAAAGACCAAAATTATTATAAATATATAATGGTATAATTTGAACATAACCATTCTTGAGCCTCACATGCATTTGAAGCCATGTGCCATCATAGATAGTTTGATGCAAAACTAATATTTGCTATCCATATATTGCTTAGCAAGAATTGCGTCTTTAACTTTGGTTATGCTGTCAGACTCAGGCAACAGCAACATGAAAAGAGAACCTTCTACATGTTAGCATAAAATACTCCCAACACTTTAACCCAAAGCTATTTTAAAAAGATCTCCACACTAAGAGAAAACTAGGAAGGTTTTATTGCCTAAGGCAACCATTAAAATTGGTTATTTTGAATGAAACAGGATGTGATACAAAAAAATAAGACTCGATGCAATTCAAGCAGTGACAATCTATTAATATTGAATAACTACAACATACCCCAGCAAAAGCTGTGTACATTCATTCAGTTTTTCTTATCACTTATGGAAAAGCCAAGCTAAGATTATCACTCAGTAACAGCTTATTGCATATCAGAGATACGTCAGATTTCAAAATTACATGAATCCTAGCTCTACATCCATTATCTTCAACGCAAATTATACCCTGCTATTGTTCTGCATCCACTTTTCAATCAATACTTATATTTCAAACAGCAATGCCAGCAATTTCTGCCAAGATCTAAGAAAGAACATTCCACTTTAAAAAGATGTTCTTTCATTTAGAGGAAATCTGCCATCCTTGTTAAAAAAAAGGTTAATTTTAAGGACTTTTTATTTGTTATTATTAATAAATTGTATGTTAATATATAAAACATAGGCAGGTGACAAAAAATATACAGATGTAGATGTGTCCATTTTCTAACATACAGTAGACTTTGCTGAACCTTTTTTGAACACTAAGATCTGACATTTTGTCCGAGTTACTTAGATACTAGAGTAAGGCAAGGCACAACCTTTCAGCTAATAGAAAAAAAAATTCCATTCCATTAGATCGGCCTAAGATAAATGATAATTTGAGTTCGAAGGAAACGAGTCAATACTGAATCCACCTGACAACAGAGTTATATCCCTGAGTATACTTCCTTATTCTGACCTTCACCACAATGTCTAGACATTCATTATATAAGGGTGCCCCTCCCCTCACCTTTAAATCAGAGGGCAAAGACCGCATTCAGATTCATACATCATACAAGCTGGGTCGGTCCAACTCTGCAGCGGATTCCTGCTTAAGTGAAATTGTGGAATTAGCTTAACTGTCTGACATACCTACCTGAGCAGGTAGGGATGTAATTAACTATAGTGAGCTGATTAAGCTGATTCTACTGATTGCACTTTATGGGCAATTATCCCATAGAGTTGGACAGACCCAGTTAGTAAAATGTGTGCACCTCAATGCGGTCATAGTCTCTGCACTCTTCCTAAGAACTATTCTTAATGTCAACCTTCAACTGTTCACAAAGACATGCACATAAACAAGCATAATAACATCTAATATATGATGACAATTCTACATTAGACAGCTGTTGTAATACTCAAGTAGGATTATGAAGGACTGACAGCAGATTATAATAATTTGTTTGTGTTCAGATCATTACAAGAGCACATCATTTTATAGTTCCATGCACAGCAATTAAACCCATGAAAAGAAGTTTCTCTGATATTGAAAGCTGGAAAGATAAAAGATTCATATGGAAGCATGAAAACTGCCAGTGGAAAAAGAGAGGGTTAAGGCAGCTTCACTGCACATCATATAATATCCCCACTACTTCTAGCTCTACTTGCTAGTGGTACAATAACTATGATGCCAACAAAGTGGACAGTTTGACTAGATTATAGTTCCCTTTGGGGGACAAAATATCCATTACTATAATGAGGTCTAATAATTCAACAAAATCAAACTGCCATAAGTCTCAAGATAACCACTTGTGCAGCACACATCAATGGCTTCTGTACAGATAAAAGCAGCAGAATACTCAACCCCTGTTGGATAGATTATGGTAACTACTGCAAATTTTCAAATGCTTCACTTTTTTTTTTATTTTCTATTTTTTTCTCAATTTATCATTATCAGACAGTGACAATGACAGAAATCTACTATTTGAGATGAAACCAACTCTATCTTCAAAACTCATGAATCTTTTACTATTAACAAAACATTTTGGGGAAATTATTCATTCACGCTGTTTGAATTTATTGAATAATTACCATACCGCAGTATATTAACAGTAACCAAATGTGTCCCTGATTGATCACTAACCATAAAACTGGGGAACCATGCAATAAATGAAACCACTTTTATTCTCATGGACTGTGATGCTTTACTGTCTATTTTACAAGACAATTTGAAACTTGAGTTGTGTTCAGAATTGTCTAAGCGCATTCAGCTAAGTAATCTGAAAACAGAGGCCCCACTTGACTCCTGTTAGATTTTCAATAAACCAGACTGTTATAAAAACAGGACACCAGGCAGCAGACACAACCCTGGAAATGGCATAATACTGTAGTAAACAGCAATGACAAAAATAAGTAGCTTGTAGGAGCACAGGCTTTCTTGTCTATGGGTAATTTTTGCCCAGGGTTTACCACTTACTTGTAATGAGTGTTTTTCAGTGCATTATTTCAAAACACAGATATGCCAGGGAGTAGCCTTGGATAACATCATTGGACAAACTGGACTGGTTAAAGCGTTCTAACAACATATAAATTTCCTTAAACCCTAAACCCAGGTGGAGGATAGCTGTCCATTATCACCACATTATTCAACCAAGGTGAACAGATATATGTACTTCCAACCTGCAAACATCTCTTTTTCCAAATGACCAAGGATTAAGGGAATATTATAATGACCAACACACATGCAAAAGGCCATTCAGAACAGATGATCCACTGACTAACTGATCCGCCGACTAAATACGGCCGATCAAACTTCAAAGAAGCACTGCTTAATCCTCTGACAGTCTCCCCGCCACCACACGCGCCATAAACAGGATTAAATCTCAGCTCCGAGGTTTAACTGCAGCACGTGTGGAGACAGGGATGCCATCATCGAATTAGTCGGCACTGCTTTTAAGTTAGTCGGCCATATTTATAATTTAGTCCACAGATCTGTTAGTCCGCAGATCAACCTGTTTTGAATGGCCTCCAATGCATGCACAGCAAAGACTGGGGCGCCAAAGTACAATATTGCTGGCACTGCAGCCAACAGATAATCACTAGTCCCAACAGATTAATGCATTCACAGTTTGATTCATCCCCTTTATAAAACATGCCACACAATTATCTGGAGCTTTTCCTTTCTGATGATATACAAAATGGGTGTAAAAACTTGAAGCTAAAAGCCTCAAACGACAACATGTAACATATGCTCTCTATAGATTCTGGTCGCCTGCCAGTACGGCAATTACTCTTAAATTTTGAATATATCAATTAATCCAATATTTCAAATTTATCAATTTTAGCTTTAAAACAAAAAAAGAACACTTCTTAACTTGACTTAAACTCATCATCCAAAATCTTAACTTAAAGGCAATGTTTTTAAAGATGGAACCAACAAAACAAGAATTAAGATAGGTCAATTAATCCATTTAATTCAAATTCAGTGAGCATTTACCGTAATCTAAGTGTTTAACCTCTTAATTCAATTTCAAACCCAATACCAGGAAAGCACAGAGTTCTGTACAGCATAGTTTGCAAGCAACAAAGATCTATATTTACACAAATGTTTTCACTGGATATAAAATAAGAGTAGAGATCTGAATGCAAAATGAGCAAGGCACATGTTTTCCTGAAAAGGCACTTTGCAGAGTAATGGCAATTAAGGTGATAACATCATTAATATTGCAAAGGTGCAGTTACATTTACATTGCTCGTATATCAGCCCTCTTATGTTATTTTTTCCACTTTTTTTTCAGTAAGAAAAAAAAAACTTGGCCTGTCTCACCCTTCTCTATTACTGAGCAGAGGATAAAACTAACTGAAAAAGAATACAAATTTGTTGCCTGTGGTGTGCTAGGCTCAATCAGACAGGTTAAAAAAAAAAAAGGACCAACATATCTGCAATGTGAATGCAACATTACACAAACTTCAATGTAAACACAACATTACACAAACCAGAATATCTCACCAATTACACAAAAAGTGCACATGATATAAATACAAGAGTGTAGCAGACTGAACTATAATAAGCTAGTGACTAA
The DNA here is from genome assembly GCF_051362555.1 of Lingula anatina. Lineage (NCBI taxonomy): Eukaryota > Metazoa > Brachiopoda > Lingulata > Lingulida > Lingulidae > Lingula > Lingula anatina. The sequence continues at coordinate 13,264,605 of NC_141776.1, read as the reverse complement.
GCTGAGCTGACATCACTCAGTTTGTGTTTCACTGTTCATGGCTAATATGCACGAAGCTTCAGGAAACAAGAATAAAAACCAAACCAAATTTCGGTACACACTGAGAAAGTCTGAAGTGATTAAAAAAAAAAAAAAAACTGAAACATTTATGTTCTAAAAAAATTATTATCATCACCATCATCATCATTGACGGTAATGACCGATGTAGCTTTTGTACAGAAGGCACTTTTTCTACATCCAAGACTTTTTTCAAATCAGGCAACATTCTTTACTGAGTTGGTCCACTTTGACGGATTTAACTTCACGGCCTGTATATTCCATAAGAAAGCCACATAAATAGGTTCAACATGGCCAACTGATAATAGATCTTTACAGAAGGAAGCAAGCAAACTTGTGGACAACCGTTGAAAGGGAGTTAAGCCTTCTATAGTGTATTCATATGTACAGCAAGAACCTGTCAAGGTGGACCAGTCCAGTATGAAGAGGGCCTAAGGGCGTATTCCCAGAGCTTTTATATCGATCTATCCCCGCAGGGAGTCTCACTAGATTACTGTCAGATAAATGTCCATGTCCATGCCGCCTACTACAAGCTGTAAGGGGATAATTAACTTTCGTGCCCGCTCGGCTGACAGCTATTTAGCGTGAACCCCCAGGGAGTTAGGTCGATCTAAAGTAGATCGATCTAATCTCTGGGAATGGGGTCTAAGACAGCGTTCCCATAACCCTATTGTACTAGTTGGATTGATGCAACTCATCAGGGATCCTTGCTAAATTGAGTTCAGTTTAAGTGGCTTAAACATCTGGCACACCCCTTTGTAATTTAATGTACTGTGGTAGAGTCAGGGAAAACTTTGTGGTCCAGTATGTAGTTCATGTTGCTTTGCGAGGGGGCATGCCAGACAAGTAAGCTAATTACATTGATTGCACCCTTAGCAAGAATCCCCACTGACATAGATCCATCCTGCTCGTATGATAGGGTTATAGGAATGCAGTCTCATTGTCAGCCAATCACACCCACCTCTACAGGCTGTTGTGCACCAGGTTTCTCTGTCTCTTCAGTATCCTGTTGTTGTTGCTGCTGCTGTTGCTGCTGCTGCTGTTCCTGCTGCTGTTGGTTGTTACCAGACTGTCCATCAGTGCTTCCTTGTTGTGGCTGCTGCTGCTGTTGTTGCTGCTGCATGCTACCATCCTGTGCCATGTCTGCCACTGTTAATGTTGTTTGAGACACTGTGCGTGTGTGTATTCTACTGTAGCTTCTATGTATCTATCTGTGGCACCCTGAAACTGTATATTTGGCTGGGTAATTCAAGGTTTCACACAATAGCAAATCCATGTTTTACATGCAGCAATCTGGCAAAAATGCATAGAACTTCAACAATATGTGACAATAAAAACACAATATGTTGGCTAGCTGAACAATAACAAGCATGTGTGAGTGAATGAGTGAGTGAGTGAACATTTAGCTAGACTAAAATCAAAATGACACTCAGTAGTATATTAAACTCTTCTTCGCCAGTCAGTGACAATCTGAAACAATAAGCAATCTGAATTACAATTCCAAGGTCGGTCTGGCTGTTTGTTTTGTCCTTCACATTCTTAAAAGTATCCTGAAATGACTCTGTAAATACTGACAAATATATTATTCATGAATGCTGAAATATCAGCTTCTATTTTTATCCACACTCAGGATATCTATGGGTCTCATGTGAAGAGCCCTGGAAAAATGTCTCAGCTAGTGTGTTGGATTGTTCATACTGTTCTCATGTCAGTTTTTATCTGGCCTAGGTGTACAGAATGATGGAGAATAAATTAACACTTGAAGTTAGGCCACGTGAGGCAGAATTCATTTAGACAAACTTTACCAGTGATTAGCATTGTAATTTGTTGATCTATTTAAAAAGTTAACATAACACAGGACAATTAAGTCATGCACAATAATCACCTACACATACACTTCAAGAAGTAAAATTTCTATATCATCTACCTCCATTGGATTTCAGATAAGAAAATGAAAGTTACCAGCCGTTTTGGTTTTGCAGAAAGGGGTTGGGCTGAAAGCCAATTTATTCTGCATTTGATAAGCTGATATGTTACTCAGGTGTGATATGAGCCGGATATATTAAGGTTCTGTAGTTGAAAATAATTCATACTAAATATTAATGGAAACCCCCCTTATTTCAATTCCTGAATGTCAGCACTAAATGAAAAAAGACGCCGGTAGAAAAACAAGTGATGCAGAGCACTACCTTTCGTTTGTATGCTCTTTTTATGTTGCATGTATACAACCAGCACATCTGTCAAAATATGACAGAGGTTGTCATATAGCGAATGATCGTAAATTAAAATGTAGGAAACAGTCTGAGATGCATTGTGAAGAAATCCAATATGGCTACCGCCATTTTCATATTCCGGGTTCATTATTTCCATGTTTAGCTCCTAAAAGAATTAAAATGGCAAGAGACTTACTGCAGACTTTCCAGTCCTTATCAGCTTTCTTTTGGTCTCTCTTGCTTGCAATTACCATTGGTTTCTTGTTTGATAAGCAGTAGCTCAATTTTTTAGGAAGTAAACAAGTGACCTACGTAAAAGTAGTTCATACCCACGCATGAATATGTAATATTTCACCAATTTCTTTATTACAAATCATTTGTCTTTTTATAGAGTACATACATTCCATGTGATAATTAAGATTTCTTTAAGCTAGTTTATGCTAATAAACAAATCTATTCTAGAATAAATATTTTATATAATTGTGTGAACTATTTCCTCTCGCATCTTCACGCGAGATTACCCTTGTAAACATGGCGGCGACCTTGAGACTCGGATCGACAGCTCTCAGTATTCGTCTTCGAAATGCTTCTAACTGCGGGCGTTATCAGGTAAAACATTAATTGTGCATTCTTGGTATAGCATCCCCCTTTAATTAAAAAGGTTGGCATCTTTTTGCAACTTTTTGATCTGCACATAGCATTAATCGTTTCAGCCGGTGCCCTTGCGCGCTTGCGGTCACCTTGTAAAAAATAAAAACTTGGGCAAGTTTAGACTTTTAATGTAATGTAAATATTGTATCTGTCTTTGCGTCATTGTAATTTTTAACGAGGCGACAGAATATTTTACAGGTATTGCTTGCACAGACAGCATTAATTTTGTGCTTCACTCTAGGCCATTACAAGCAATGGTTACATTTAACACCAAACTTGTGTCATTTCGCCCGGTATTGTCAGCATCTCAGTATTTGGCTTTTGATTTTTTAAATTAAGTTTTGTGGTGACCTTGAATAGTGTCTCTTCTTTTCAGATGAATAAATTTTGCAATTTGCTTTTTGATTGCCCTTGTTCACTCCTGAATTGTGCTTGGGTCATAATATATTAGAATGGGCTTGAAGTTTCTTTTTGTAAAAACTTTAAAAATGCATTTGGAAAAAATCAAGCAAATTAACTCGAATTACATGGGAATTGTTTAAAGTCACCACATAATGAAATTTATGAAAAAATAACAATGAAAGTTTTAAAAAAAGTGTAATGTTTGGAGGACATATACTGTATTGTGTTCTAAGTTTCTCATAAAACTTAATATTCTTTGAGGCTTATCTCAGATCTCGTAGTCTCATCCAACACTTTCCTTTATTAGTGATGTTGACATCAGATATTTCTAAAATTAATGTTGCACTACTATTTATTCCATCAGAAAAAAATTACGTTTGTTTGCTTATTGTTTTATATTGAGTTAGCTTCATTTTACCACATTTCTTAACAGGTGCTTGGGACATTCCACAAGAGAGGGATAAGTACCACAGCCCATCTCCTTAACAAGGATATCTACTGGAATGACAAGTATGATCCTAAAGAGAGTGTAAGTATGCCAGTGTTAAATCTTTTCATTTTAGGTTATCATTTAGTTATTATCATTATGAACCCTTACATGCCTAAATCCAGTGTGTACCAAAAAACCTAATGACCTACTCACTGACCTTTTGATCTAACAAGGTCTAAAATGTACTAACCCAAGAGAAACTGATCAGTACAACTAAATAATTAACAAGTAATTATTTTTTTATTTTTATTTTACATATTTATTATCACAAAAGAAGGTTTGAGTTGAATTTTGTATATTAGAAATAGTTTTTGTGTCAATGAAAATTTTTGGAGGATGGGGATGGAATCGATTATATCCTATAGACAGAATTTTTAATGTCTAATATTTATCGATTTTTCTCTTCATCAGAAATTTGACAAAATCCTCATTGCCAACAGAGGAGAGATTGCTGTACGTGTCATTAACACCTGTCGTCGCCTGGGAATCAAAACTGTCGCAGTTCACAGCGATGTTGACTCTTACAATGTGAGTTTATGAAGCTGAATAAATAGTTGTTGACTCAGAGATGATGAATATACAGAATTTTACAACTTTTTCTTGATTTTGTTGTCTGTCTGTGGAAAGTCACTGGAAACCAGTCAGAAATGTAGGAAGGAAGGTATAGATTTTGTAATCATCTGGTGTCAGACATTGGAATAAAATCTTCGTTAGTTTGCAAAGAATTGTTACATTTTTTTTTTCAAAACAAGATAAAAAAGAAAATGTGAAGATGTTTATTGTTAAGTGAATAGAGTACAATACTATAATACAAAATAGTACAATAATAAAAAAAAGATATATATATATATATATATATATATATAATAAAATAACATCAAGTAGATTGTTTGAAATGTAGCAAAAAATTCAATTTTTACACTTTTAAGATTATGCTGTAGAATCATTGATGACTTATGTCCACAAACTTACTTCTGAATTCTTAAAATTCATCCTTGAGTTTGTATTTTACTTGACTGTATGATAGGTATTATATACAAATAGTAACCAATCTTTTTTTCTTTTACACCTGACAGAATTTTGTCTTAATGGCTGACGAAGCCATCTGTATTGGCCCAGCTCCAACATCTAAGAGCTATCTCAATATGGACGCCATCCTGGATGCTGTCAAACAAACTGGGGCACAGGCGGTAGGTATTTTATTCATACGCCTATTAACTAAGTTTATGTTTTTAAAGTTAGAGCTTTTAAGGTCATTTTTGTCACTTTCCTAAACTGTTTAGAAATTTTCTAGAGATCTCACAACATTCTTTTTATTGTCACATTTCAAGTTGTAGCATACCATTTACTTACATGCACACATAGATAACTTACACACACATGTGATATCTTTTAATTCTATGACTCTTCATTATTTTCAAAGATGTGTAAATCCTGCAAAGGATGATTAATAAAGCTCTGAAAGACAATTTTGGTTCTTGTCTTAAAATAAATTTTTTGGTGAGTAATTTATTTAAATGATCAATTCTGAAGCAATGAGATGTCACAATAAGTGAAATGTTACAGATTTGTGTATAATCACCCTGAATTTTTTTTTTTCTTATAATTTTTCAGGTTCACCCTGGGTATGGCTTCTTGTCCGAGAACACAAACTTTGCTGCAAAACTGGTGAGTGTATACAACCATCTGTATGCGTATCTGAATGCCTTCTTCTTATGACCAGCTCATTATAGAAATGTCTTTGTGTGTTATTATCTTTCTGACATGCCAGTCCCAGCTGGTGGTAGATATATGAGACACACCTGTGTCTCTTGGATCCTTTAGCACAAAGGATTTATAATCTTATTATTTTATTATTTTTAATTACCTTTACTTTTCAGTACAGAAATTGTTTCTTTAACATTATATTGTTATGTAATATATCACTTTGATATACTTAATCATCCAGCTGGTGGTACATACCCAAAAAGTGGCTGCACCTCTCTCTTTCACTAGATTTGTATTCTAATATTTCCATTTTTCTATATTCTTCAAACCAACAGCATGAGAACGGTGTTACATTCATTGGTCCCAACAGTGAAGCCATCCACGCCATGGGGGATAAGATAGAAAGCAAGAGGATCGCCACCAAGGCCAAAGTGAACATGATTCCTGGACATGACGGTGTGGTGGAAAGTGTGGATGAATGCGTGAAACTAGCCAATGAGATAGGTAAATGAGTGCATGCCTCTCTGATCCTCAAGTTTCATTTAATTTTAATGTATTCTATTTGGATAGCCTGTAATGATCAAGGCCTCAGCTGCGGTTGGTGGTAGATCTTTAGGAGTTGGCCAAACCTCTCTTATCTTGTTTTATTTAATTTCATACTATTCTATTAGGATATCCTGTAATGATCAAGGCCTCGGCTGGCGGTGGTGGTAAAGGAATGAGGATTGCATACAATGACAAAGAGGCACGCTATGCCTACCGTTTTTGTAAAGATGAGGCTGCGTCCAGCTTTGGTGACGACCGCTTGCTCATTGAGAAGTTTATTGAGGAGCCAAGGCATATTGAGATGCAGGTAGGGTTCTTTGAATAAGTTGTAAAGTAAAAATGATACCAGACTTGATTTAAATAGGATTTTTATTTTGCTAGTTTTAATTCTTAAACAATTGCTTTTGTGTCTTACGTGCATGAATAAAATGATTAAATGAAAGATACAAAAGATAGTCTTTTGCTATTTTTCAACATGTTTGAATAGACATGCAGTGGTTTGAACGAGAATTTACACAATTTTAAAGATATAATATCAGAGTACAATATATCATGATGTAAATTCAAGATAAAACCCAATATATGCTTAAACTTCGTTGTCATGCAGATCTTATAGAAATACTATTATCTATAAATACACACAAATACATTATGAAAGCCAATGGCTGTTGATTTTTATGCTGTATTCTAAATACCATTATTACCTTAGGTGTTGTGTGATAAACATGGCAATGCTCTGTGGCTGAATGAGAGAGAATGCTCTATACAGAGGAGGAACCAGAAAGTCATTGAAGAAGCACCAAGGTAAACAAATTACCACACAAAAGTAATTACTCTAAAATATTGCAAAAAGCTGTCTTGTTACAATGATAGTTTGTCTTCTTTTAATCAATTTTAGTCGCTGGCTAAATATAAGTTTTGTGTCATTATTCCATCTTAACAACTTTAAAATGGTGCAGCTAATGTTTATTTAAAGCCTATTGTGGTATACTTAATGAGGCTTTTCTGAATGCTAAGTAATTCTCAAAATGCTGAGATAGAAAACTTAATTAGGATCAATCTGTTTTGGGGAAACAGATATGTAATGAGATAATATTGGATAATGCTCTTTTATCAAAAGGCAATTATGTCTCAGCATGGTTTCTTTTAAGATTCTCAAATTATAGATGAAATTTTTGATATAATTTCTTACCAATTATTCAAATCGGACAGGGGATCTTTGAATACCTGGTTCTGGAACATCTCTATGCTTGTTAGCCACCCTTTGAAAGCACCACACTATTCCCATTCCCAGTGCGTACATTATTAGCAGTGCAAAAAAACCAATAAACATCACCGGTATGATAAGCACTAGAATCAGCTGCAGCCACTCGAAAAACTCATTAGCCACAACGTAGGGTCCTGTTGTTTCATGGGTGACAGTGAAATACACAGTGTTCACCAGACGTAGAATTGAAAACACAGTGAGCAAAAACAGACTAAAACTGGCCACGTAGTTCTGTGCTTGGACGCCGTAGGGCTGGCAATGCACGTGGTGAATGAGTATGATCAAGCATGCGAGCGTCATCAGAAGAGCTTTTACGAAAGAGTCCACAATCACAATGTCCAGTATTATCAGTGTAAGCTGGCGCAGTATGATCACGCCCTGCCAGTAGGGATGTTCCGATTTGTGGTCACTTCCCTGCTTCCCAGCTGAAACCTTTTTGAATGGTTTCTCAGCCACGTCCAGGAGGCCTTGGGTAAGCATCTCAGATTCAGGCGAGTTATCCAAGTGGGCATAGATAAACTGCCGTCTTTGAGGGTTCCATCTCCTGTTTTCAAAGTACCTTTTTCCCCAAATGATGAGGAACGGAGGCGGGCAAGCACAGGCAGCAATGAAAAAATGAGCAGGGCACTGTCTAGTTCTTAACATGTACACACCAAGTACAAAGACGAACCCGAATGGTATAACAAGAAGGATGAGATAGATTAGTATTACCAGCTGCCACCAGGTGTAGCAGTGAACAGTGGTGTCCTGAATCAGAAGAAAGTCACCATCGTAGCTAACACAGCTGGTCAGGATGAGGAGCGTCTTGGGGAGATTTGCGTAGGAGAGTATGAGAATCTGTAGCAGAGTCTTTGTTATCCTGACCTTGAACTTTGGTGACCTGGTTTTGCCTTTGGTGATGCAATTGGCGCAGGAGTACCCGAGCCAGATTACGCCCAGAACGACCAGGATGAAAAAGGTGAACGCCAGCTGGAAGAGCATCTTTGTGATAGGTGTCAGGCCTGGGAAGGGACACAGGCTGAAGGATATCGGAGAGAAGTCCATATTGAAGAAAGACATGATGATGATGTACAGGCGATGGACAAACATGTTCTTGGAAGGCTGACTGAAGGAAAGCAGACTGGATACCTGCAATGTAGAGAACAAGAACAATTATTTTAAGTGTATATATTCATATAACTCTGTGTTAAGCTGCTGTTTCAAAGAAACTATCATTGTAACTTTTCATCCCTGAGTAAATTGATGAAAAAAGTGAGATAACTGCTGAGTAAGCACCACTTGTGTAAGCTTTTCACATTTGCTTTGCATTTGAAGAGATATATTTCTTGTCCTGTGTCAGAAATAGGGGTTGCCTGTAAATTGCATTAGTTGTGACAATTGATGTTTAATTGAGCTAGGTATGCCTACTGATTTTGTCAGATACAATATTACTTTTTTTATACACTTCGCCTGCACCAAGTTAAACAGTGCTTCACACACACCTGGTAATAGTAAAAGATGATCTTGATATAGCCAGCAGCTGACCCAGATTCTTTGGCAACTGGCATTTGTATGACACCACTGACGAAGGTACTATCAACACTTTCCTGACTGGTGCTATATTTCCTGGCTCTGCTCTTTAGAAACTTCAATTTCTGCACAGTTTTAGAAGTGTACTGGACTAAATCTGGCTGGTACAGGAAGAAAACGACGTAGGCAACACTGTACAGAATGGCAAATGGCCAGAACATGACGTCATCGCAGTCATCATCAGGCATGCATTCTATGGAGAACAGGCTACTAGAGTAATTAACGGGACACCCACTACACATGGTTCCTGAGTGGGAATGGTCGCAGGTGCTGATATCAAGACAGGTTTCATTAGGACAGCAGTAGCCCTGATTACATTCTATGATATTCACTTTCAAAGGATCGTGTTTTGATATTGACCCCCAATGGTTTTTCTGCACACTTAACCTCCCCGTTGAACAGTCCCCTCCAAAGGGACATGTGTTGCATTCAAAGTTTTCTTTGACCATGTTTGCTGTGTACGAACCCCTGTCTATGCTGAAAGTTTGAGTTGGACACACGGTACAAAAAAAGTGCATGATATAATTGAAAATGTCTTCATCCCTTCGGACTGCTGAGAGGTCTTGGGTGAGGGTAGTATTTGTACTAGACACGTTCATGCGAGATCCTACAGGACACAGAATAGTGGAGGTGCTGTCTATGAAAATGGCTTCATTGTCATCGGTCATTGTCTCCAGATAGACCAGACTGAGCTCCGGGCTGTGACTGTGGCTCACAATGGAGCTGTTGTGGATTTCAATTAAAGTCATTTTGGGAGGGGGAGGGGCTGTGGTACTTGGCAAGTGGGTTGTGTCAGTTGTGGCTGTGGTCAGTGATTGTGTTGTTATTGTGGTTGGTGAGTCAGTTGTGATTGCGCTTGGTGAGACAGTTGTGGCAGGGGAGTCACTTGTCATTTTGGTAGGTGAAACAGTTGTGGTATGCCAGTCTGTGGTTATTGTGATAGGTGAAACAGTTGTGGTTTGGGAGTTGCTTGTCATTGAGTAGGTTGAGACAGTTGTTGTTTGTGATTCAGTTGTGTTTGTGGTAGGTGATTCAGTGGTGATTGTGGTAGGTGAGACACTTGTGATTGTGGTAGGTGAGACAATTGTAATTGTGGTAGGTGAGACAGCTGTAGTATGGGGGCTGCTTGTCGTGCTAGGTGAGTCAGATGTGCTTGTGGTAGATGAGATTTTGGTGATTGTGGTAGGTGAGACAGTGCTGGTTGTGGTAGGTGAGTCAGTGTTGATAATGGTAGGTGAGATTTTGGTGATTGTGATAGATGTATCAGTTGTGGCAATAGTAGGTGTGATTGTGTTTGTTTCATTTCCAGTATTGGTTGAGTTTGGTGAGACATTAGTTATGTTAGTTGTAAAACAGCCCACTGCTGTCAAAGAATCCTTAGCTAATGTATCTAATTCCATCATCTGAATGCCATTGTAGTCAGTCCATGACATATGTTCACCAGTGTAGGATTTTTCTCGAGGATCTCTATTACGCTTCACAGTATCTGTATCAAGAATCTTCACATAGACAGCATCACCAAGGATTGTCTTTTGTTTTGGAATAGTGTTCCCATCTTGTATTTCAACATTCTCCAACACAACTCCTTGTCCCTTGATGGAATTGTGATAAATGGATCCCCCAAACATTCTGGCGTAATTGGCATGAAAGGTGGTTGATTTGGCGTAGAGTGTGGCCTCGTTGATACACAAGGCACCCCCAGATGCTGCATAGTTGTCAGTGAAGTAGCTGTTTTCAATGGAGACTGAAGAATCTTGATTCTCAACACGGCACTGGTTGATGCCGCTGAAAGTGTGATGTGTGACTGAATACAAAGATATTCCCTTTAGAGAATTTCGAAATATCGATCCACCAAACATTTTGGCGTGATTGCGTTGGAAGGTGGTTGAGCTGACATTTAGTTTGGCATCACTGATACACATGGCACCTCCAAACACTGCTTGATTGCCTATAAAAGAGCTGTTTTGAATGGTGACTGTCACATGATTCTCCACATTGCGTTGGTTGAGATTGCTGATTGTGTCAGGTGTGTTTGAATATAATGCATGAACGAAGATGGCACCACCACAAGATGAGCCACTGTTATTTGTAAAAACTGAAGTAGACACCAACATTGACAAGTTTTGAGCCTTAACAGTGATAGCAGGGCTGGGTTTGCTCTCGGTAAAAAAAGATTTGTGGATTTTCAAGAATGTTGTCATTGCTGTCTTTACTTGAAGTCTTGATTCCTGAAATTGCAAAATATTATAATTATAAAGCTTCTTTTATGTTGTAAATGTTATGTATCGCTTTAAAAAATTGTAAATCAGATATTTTTTTAATTTTATTTCGATGTATAGAGCAATCCTATTGGGAGTAACAAACCTCTAAATATGCTGAATTTGTTACATATTAGGAAGTTACCTTGAAATGGCCATTTTCCACACTGTATGACTGCTGCTCCGCATTAGCTAGAAGCTCTATGCTGCTTTTATTCCATCTGTTTCTGCAAAGATGAACAGTCACATTAGAGTAGTACTGTTTCGGGAAATCACTGAAAACAAATTTCAGTCCAAAAAAATAGGAGTCAGTGATGTTTACAGCAATATTCTGTTTGGTTTTGGGTGGTTTAAATTTGCTTTCTTCATCTCCTGTTTGGTTTCCATTGTGTTGACTTCCTGCTATCACCTCTGACACATTTTGGTCATCATGACTGGCCGCTGCTGCTGCCATATAACTTGTGCCATGGAAGCTTATAGTTTTTAGAGTATCAAGATTATAAGGACTTTCAATGTAGCAATTCTTGATGACAAAATCTTTTTCTGAAGAATTGCTGTTGTCTTTAGGAAAATGAAATGAGTTTAAAGTGTTGCTGTAAGACAGTGCGACATCTATGAATTTCTCTGACCCAGATTTTATGAGGATTTTACATCGATCAAGCTTGACTCTCACTCCAGTAGTTTTGATGAGGTTTGAACTTCCTTCTGTATAATGATTTATCTGTAGGTTCCTCAGAACAAGGGCATTGCTGTTGTTTTCATTGCCATTCACAACCAAGAACTGCCCAGTTCCAAAGCAGAAAAGCACTGGCTTCTCTTGACCGTAGCCCTCTATAGTCACAGGATGAGATAAGTTGATTGGTCCCTGGTAACAGACTAGGTATACAGAGGGGTTTGTGGTCTTGGCCCCACTGACCATTACAGTGTCCCCACTGGACGTTAGGCTGAGGACATGGCTGATAGTTTTGCATGGCTTCTCTATTTCGACACAGTTATTAGTGTCATTTCCGTTGAGTGCTACATACAGGGTCCTCACTGAAAGAAAGATTGTATAATAATAATAATTCACTATATGATGTTAATGTATAACATTATAAAAATGTCATTGAATAATTGTAATATAATTTGAATTTTAAAGATTTGACAGTATGTTTCATAAGAACAAGGGATTCCAGAGGACAAAAAGTTCAAATTGTGCCTCTTGCTTTTGGGATGGTGGTGGGGGGAAAGGGGGGGGGGTCTCAAAGACCAACATAAATAGTATCCTGTGATATTTCATATGAGGCAATTTCCTAGTCTACCACAATTTAGTCAAAACCTTGCTAACTTACCCAGCCTGATGTATGTTTGTTTGTGTGTTTGTTTATTTTTTTTGTTTATTTGTTTGTCTTAAACTCACCTTCATAGCTGTTTCTGGCACAAGCTATAAAAAGGGCAAACGTCAGAAACTCTTGCAGCAGTGTGTTGGAGAACAACATTGCTTTAACATGACCATCTCCCAAGTGAAAATGTAGGATAATGTTATAATGGGATGTGCTAATTAATATCAACCTTGTGTTGTATATGTTAAGGTATTTTATCTATAACTGATCCATGACCATTGTTATCTGTGATAGATAAATGAAGCAGACTGATATCAGATATCATAGACTATAATAAACACCACGATAAAGAAATGCAAAACCTCTATATTGGATAGTTGAAATAAAGAGAAAAAATATTTTGGATTCATCATTATATTTATGTTTTTGTATTATTGTGTTATTGTGTGTGTAATTGTTGGTCATAATTAGAGTCACATTCTGTATAATTGCCCACTTAGGGCTGTTCAAATTTCTGACTCAAACATAATATGCATTATGCATTCAAATTGATCCTTAGACAGCATCCCTCCTTTTTTTTTTTTTTTTTTTTTTTTTTTTTTTGGGGGGGGGGGGGTTGCTCATGCATGATCAAGAAAAGGTGATGGGAGGAATGGGGATCTTGGCCTGAAACTTCTGTGAAGCTCCATGCTATCATTAATTAATAAGTGATGAAATAATAACATTTGTTTATGGCATTTTCTCTTTTTATCCTCAGCACATTTGTGGACCCAGACATGAGAAGAGCTATGGGGGAGCAGGCCACCTCTCTGGCCAGGGCAGTGGGGTACGATAGCGCAGGTAAGTAGAACTCATGTCACACGATGGAGGAGCTCCATTTCAAAAAGGGCTTATTATCATAAATAAAGTTGAGGCAGATTTAGGGTGTTTGTGCAGTTTTATTAATTTATGTTTTTGCTATGTTGGTTTGTAAGTCAACTGCCTAACTTGAAAAGTTATGGACAGATTGTAATTAAATGTTCGGGATAGGTCATAACTGGGCTAATTTAGAATTTATTAGATTTTGGGAGTGATCCATTAATTAATTTTTAATAAACAGTAATGAGAATTGAGCTGCCTTGGCAAAGGTTTGCATTTGCTGAGTGATTTTCAATTTACAAATGTTCTTTTTTTTTTTTTAAATGTCATTATGTAAAAATCAATTCTATAAAGTGTTTATTATTGAATGATGTATGATTTATTATCTAGGAACTGTGGAGTTTCTGGTGGACAACAAGAAGAACTTTTATTTCCTGGAAATGAACACAAGACTCCAGGTGGAGCACCCAATTACAGAATGTATCACTGGCATTGATCTTGTTCACCAGATGTTGAGGTCGGCCAAAGGTAAAGACAATGTGCTTTTGTACTTGTAATCTATTACTGTCAGTGATATTGTACACCAATTGGCTGTAGTTGTAGTGTAGTATAACCCCTTTGTTTGAAATTATCAAAGTATATTTGCTGCAGAAATACATTTAGATAAAATTTAATGATTTAAAGTTGACAGAGAAAAACACACCAATGTATATTTATTAGTTTAAAATGTAACTTTAAATTATAAAACTTATTTTTTTCTTCTGCTTAGAAAACTTACTGATTAGTTTGAGAAAAAAATCTTACTTAAATAATTTGGTAAAAAACATTATAGTTTTGAAATTATTTTTCTTCCTCCAGGTCATCCACTAGTCCACAAACAACATGACATTGGAATAGATGGGTGGTCCTTAGAATGCCGAGTTTACGCTGAGGTGAAGTATTTGTTTTAGCTTTAGTTATACATTTTTTATTCATTAAAAGTAGTTATATACTTATTTCAGTTTTTAAAAATTTTATCATTTAAATGCATGAGTTTTTGATAAGGATTGAATCAGTTATTAAACTTTTAAAAATTTTAGAAATTTTGTTCCTATTTTGGGAAAAACCATCAATATGCATCATTAAATTGTCTGGAGTTCTGTACATTATATTCTTAAACCATTAGAATTTATATAACTTTAGAAAAAACAAAATCATTATTAAAAGTAATACCAGAGCTTAGTAGAACAGAAAATATTTCAGTTCTCTGTTTCTGCTTATTGTATAATATTAAGACATGTTAAATAATTTTTTTATTATTTACAGGATCCTTACAAGAGTTTTGGACTGCCGTCAGTGGGGCGACTCTTTACATACATAGAACCTTCACATATTCCAAATGTTAGTATCAGTCTGCTGGGCTTTCTTTAAAACGTTATTTTTGTGTCCATCATAAAGTTTGTAATACGCATTTAGTAACTCATTCTCTGTCAAAGTGATATTCAGCACTTACTTATTGCTGTGTCTCTACATTTCATACATTTTCATTTGGTATTCTGTATATCAGGTGCGTTGTGACAGTGGCATCCGTGAGGGAAGTGAAATCAGTGTGTATTACGATGCCCTTATCTGTAAGGTAAGTGCTGCACCCTAGTGGTGAGTTTGTTAAACTAAAGAGGCTAGCACTATCAGTACTATATGTACAAGACTTAGGGCAGTGCTGGTGTATACGTTTCAGCCTCATTAGGTGTGTTTATATTTGTTTTTGCATTAGAGAGAGTGAGAGAGAAAAAGGATAGAGAAAAGTGCCCTGATAAAATATTTTGTCTTTCTTTAAAGGTCATCTCATGTTACTATTTTCAGCTTGTGTCCTATGGTGCCACTAGACAAGAAGCTCTGGACACTATGGCCAAAGCTCTTGACCATTATGCTATTAGAGGTAACATGTTAATGCAGTCATTAAAGCAGTGCTTTATGATTAAAATTACATAAATTTGTTTAAAACTACTCTGAGATTGAGTTTTTTTTTTTGTTTTTTTTTTCACTATTAAGTGATTGCTGCAGATGTGACGCAACATCAATCCTTTTGTGTTAGTTGTTATAGAGATTGTGTTAGTTGATATAGAGATTTGTATAATTGTGATATTTACAGGAGTGACACACAACATCCCCCTACTGAGGGACATAATGACAGAGGACAGGTTTGTGAGAGGAGACATCACCACCAGTTATCTACAGGAAGTTTATCCTGATGGATTTAAAGGTGAGTGGACAGATTTCTAAAGTAATATGTAAAAAAAATGCAGCGGATATCTTCGTAGCCAAACAAGTGAGGTTTGAAATAGATTCTATAGGACATGTCAGTTGTATAAATCAGTGGAAAGGAAGTTAAGGAACTTGATAACCTGTTTCATACCCATGGTGGTTAAAGTAGTAAGTACGGACCTGAAGTTACTTTATCCCTCAGACTGTAAGTTTATAAACCCGAGAAGATTTACAAATTGGTGCGAACACAACTGTACAGTATTTCTACAAAACTAAACCTTACTATTTAATAAAAATTTGTAGTATTTCATATCTTTTCATGTAAAAAAACTGACCAGTAAGCAGAAGAACCACCTCAAAGCAGTGGTCTGTTGAACTTGTTTCTTTAATAAAAATAATTCTTTTCATACCTAACCAGGTAAAAAGCTGACCAGTAAGCAGCAGAACCACCTGATAGCTGTGGCCTGTGCTGTCCATGTCAAAGAAGCTCTACGACAAAGATCCTTCACAAACCAGTCTAGGTAAGGACAAAGTGGGGCTGATACCAATTGTTTAATCTTACCGTATAAATTATAATTGTGTGTTTATATCCATATCCCTTATGATAATTTTCTAAGGCAGTTTTGAAAGAGAAATTGAAGTTGAAATTCATCAAACTGTTAGTAAAAGATGAGAATGAAAAATAAGGATAAAAAAAAAAATTGAGATATAGACTTTTGAAAATCCACACTGCCTGACTTGTTCTTACATCATCCTTGTTTCCATCTCATTTCTTAAAGACCCTTTAAGGCAGCTTTGAATAACATTATTTATAATGGTATATGAATAATTTGATGAATGATAAGATATTAAATGAATAAAGAGGTGAGCAAAGATTTAAGTAGTGACTTTTTGTAATCTACCTTACTTAATTTTGTTGATATAAAGATGATGTCAATTTAAATATTATTTAATTGATATCTCAAGTGTATTCTACTTTAGAGTCTACCTTTTTAATGTATATATGTTTTAGGTGCAGTTTAGATTTATTATTTCACAAACCATAAGACCCACTTTCATAACATTAAAGAAACACCTATTTCAACATACCTCAGTTACTACTTTCTTTTCTATTTTTTTTTTTAATTTATAACTTTACAATAATTTCAATAGTCTCTATTATAACCAACTTTTCTTTCAGAATTCCTGATCTTTTCCAGGTATAACGTACAAAGAAATGTGATCATATGCTATGTTCCAGATTTCCAGTATCAAATAATGTCCCATCACAATGGAAACTAGCGATAAGGATAGCAGACGATATCCATCATGCTTGTGTCACGTGTAGTCAGGGTGCTTTCTGTGTAAGTCTCATAGTCTCTAAGGTGTCATGACCGCTGAAAGGAGGTGTTGTGTTTGTTCTTATGATTGTTCTGTTGTATTTGTGTTTGTTGTTCTTCTGTTTATTTTCTTGTATGTGTTTGTTTAAAGGTCTTGTATGTGTTTGTGTTTGTGAGCTTTTTTGCTTTTTTCAGCTGTTTTATTGTTTCCAGATCCTGAAAATTGTAACAAATCAGTTATATCAGATTACATGTGTAAAATGAAGGAGCTGAAAGTGCAAGAGGAACTTGTCCCTGGTGTGGCATTTCGCACACCATCATTTGCCTTCAGCAACATAAAACAAGAATATCCAGAAGACACAGATTGGAAATGTCACGCAGACAAGTGTCAACACCCCACAGATAAACCTTACCCACAATTATCACCAACGTGAGAAAGAATCAGAAAGGAAGTTTAAAAACTTGAAAATCTAGACAGATGCATGTGAAGCCAGCGATGGGAATTGAAGGCAGACTCAGCATAAAATTGACCACTCTTGCCACGAACATAATCAAACTTGGTGAACATAAAAGAGGGAAGACTGACAATGTTGGACAACTACATGCAAATAAAGAGGATTTTTTTTAGGAAACTGGATTTTTATCATCACCAGAAAGGTCACAGTCAGCCAAATAAGCTCTTTTAAGACTCTGATTGACCTGACAGTCCTAAAAGCACTAACCAGAGCCATATGCAGTCTACAGTTTTGAGGAGGTGTTTGTATTTGACTGAAGTTGAAAATTGAATTTATCTTCTTGTCTGATAACTGAGCAGTAAAGACTGAAGAAAATGGCACATTTCAAGCAGTGACCAATAGATTATTGATCACTGCCAGCAAGGGCTGGTGTGCCAAGAAAATGAAGTAATTACTCTAACAGGAGACAGAGGTGGACGGAAGAAAACTTTCTACAGTATAAACATGGCATGTTTATGATATGATCCTGACATTTTTTTTTTTTTTTTCATCTTTAAAGAAATGACTCTTGTTATTATTCTTTTAGGGTGGTGGAAAAACTTCATTATTTTCTGGATTCTGGATTAGCAAACTGTCCTTTATTTTAGGAATTTTGCTGAAATTTTTGGATTATTTTTAGGGGATACCATATAATGCTGAAGCCACTGTGCCTAAGCAAAATGACAGAAGCAATGTCAAGTGTATTTTTTTTTTCAACAATTTTTCCTGCTTAGCATTGTAGACATATACAAGAGTTAAGACTGCATATAGTAAGAATACTGACATGTACAAATCTGGCATTATTCACAATGTAAGAATATCAAAAGTACTAGGTAGTGTATCAAGCATGGTGATGGTCCTGTCTTGTTATGTCAAACAGGCTGCCACCTATGGCTGACCTTCCTCCAGCGTGGAACCTCAGCATTCGCTACAAGGATGCCACCTATACGGCACAGGTTAAATATGTGCCGAGCAAACACGAAAGCAAGTTTATTGTAAGTTGTCCCAGACACACCTTACATGCCAGAGTGCTCAAGTATCTTATTTCTTGTAACTGCTTTTGCAAGGAAATTTGAATTTGAATGCTTTGAAATTGCCCAGAGTGGTTCAAGCCCCAAATTTGTTATCTTTTGACCAAAATGATTAAACAGGGATTTATACTCTGATCTCAGTTCATTTATTCAAGTTGACATTTGAAAAAATTGTTTTTTTTTCCTTTGGATTATACCACTGATATTCCCTCTGAGCTTTAAACCACTGGTCCTTTTGTTGACAACTATTCGTGAATCAATCTTCTCAGGTGCATCAGTTACCTGTTGAGGACAAATTTTTAAGAAGGACCACAACAGTGATCAAAACTCATTTAATAAACTTCCAGTGATATAATCCAGAGGGAGGGGGTTGTATGATTCTATCCCATTTCTTCAGTAGGGATTCATTAATCTGAATCTCAGTGGGGCATCTTTGTGAAGAGACCCCATTTTGATATATGAACTGGTCATCTGATGACATCATTATTTTGTGAACTGGGTCTTGTTTCACAAATACTTCTTATTAAGCTGCTTCTGCATTTTACATGCATGGCTTTGGTGAAGCCTAACACTTGGGAACTGCTTTTTGCTTGAAAAAAAAAAAGCTTTTTTTTTTTTTTTGCAATTTCTATTTTTTTCCATGTTCAACACATGCAGATTGTACAATGCAACCTTCATTTTGGTCTAGTCTTTTTCATTTATTAGATGGACTCTTTATAATTTTATGCTACAATTTAAGATTTTATGTTGCTACTGCTTTTTCAAATACTCCTACAGTTATATGTCAGATGTTTATTTTGTTGAAAAGTTTGGTTTCTTAGCTTACAGGCAATAGCTTCTTAGATGGGATATGAAATGTTTTGAATCTTAAGACATGAATGTGCTTTTGAAAGAAACCAGTAATGTTATCAAGGTATGTTTTAAATAATATTCTTTGCTGGAGGCAATCTCAGTTCATAAAAGATATTTTGGATATTTTGTACAGATTAAACAAAAACTTAAGGAAATTTATCATGAAGTTTTTCATTTTTCTCAAGATTGTTCCAAGAAGGGAAGTGTTTGAATTTGCAGCATCTTTGAATGGCTTAAATTTCCCAACATGTAAATATTTGGATATTAGTCTTAGGCTTATTAGTCACCATCATTTGACTGCTCTGTACCAAGATACATTTCAATGTGTTTAAACTATCGCTTAAAACAGTTGAAAATGTTAATAAAAAAATAAGATGGAAATAAGATTTAAATATGTTCATATAGTTTACTATTGACTATTCTTGTGATGAAAATTTTTTGTCGTCTGATTTATTCTTCACAACGACAAATAGTGCACTTTTGCAAGACTGATGTCCCTAGATTCATTTATATATATATATTTGATTTGTGTATTCTAAACCTTTCTGCATTACAGTATATTTCTTGTTGCTTTGCATGAGTGTTATATTATTAAATGTTTTTTAAGATCAGTATTTAATATTTTCCATGTGTACTTGGAATAATTATTTCTTACCAGATGTTTAGCAGTAATATTTGTCTCTATTTCACTAATTACTCTTCCTAAAAATATTACATGTATAGAATTGTTATCAAAGACTTCAGTCTGACTTAAAAATGACAGCAATTTTATAACTCTTCTTTTCTCATATAGAGTTTCTTTGCAAATCCCAAATGCAATAATCCATTTTCAATTAATTGCTATCAATTACATAACACCTTGAAAAATGAGCTTAAGGAGATATGTAGAAACTATACTGTAAAAAGATGTAACCCAACATCACATGTACCATGTATCTGTGTGATAATATCAATATATTGAAATGTTTTTTATCCATCAGGTTACTATTGGGGAGGAGACTTTTGATGTGGCAGATAATTTCACTCTTGGTTTTAATGTCATAGAAGCTCAAATCAATGGAGACATTGAGACAATGATGGTAAGTATGACTCTAAGTGTGTTTGGTGTGAGTGTGAGTGTGGTAGGTGTGACTGTGAGTGTGGTAGATGTGACTGTGAGTGTGGTAGATGTGACTGTGAGTGTGGTAGATGTGACTGTGGTAGATGTGTTGTTTAGGGGTGACATTGTGTTAGATGTGGCTTTCAGGTGTGATTGTGTCAAAGGTGTATCTGTGTAATATGTAGGAGTTTGTGTTGAGTGTAGCATTGTGTCAGATGTGACAGTTTGTCATATGGAACAATATTCATATGTGACAGCATGTTGAAGATTTTAATTGTGACTCTATATTAAGTGTGACAAATGGTATGTTGGAGATAAAAATTTCGAGCGGCCTAAAGATTTGTCTATATCTCTATGCATATGTTTATTAATCCACTTGTTTAAATTATTATGTAAATTGTCCCATTATATCATTCATTAGCTTTTATCTGTTTGGTCTCAGACATAACCATATTTCAGAAATAATTAGAATCCTAAAGACTAGTCAAAAAGCCTCGTCCCATTATTTTCCTGATCATAGTGCAGAAAATTTATATTCAGTCTGTTTCTTTTTCAAATAGCTCCTAACAAAGATTCCCATAAAAGAGGCCAGAGGCGTTGTGAAACTAAGGTATCTTGGAACAGTGGTAAGTTCAATAGAATTTCCATTTAATATGTTACAGCTTAACTCGGTAGATGTTGGTTTTTACACGTGGAGAGCCCTTATTTAATTACCCCTATTTTGTCCTGCCTACTAGCTTTGAAATTTATAGATATATTAATATTTTGATAATTAAAATTGCTATATAAATAACTTTCCAACTAAAGCCATTTGAATCTGTTTCATATTATGCCATATGAATCACATTCATCTAATGCCATGTGAATCAGTTTCATTATATGCCATGTGAATCCCTTTCATTATATGCCATGTGAATCACTTTTATGATATGCCATGTGAATCACTTTCATCCTTTGCCATGTGAATCACTTTCATCTCATGCCATGTGAATCACTTCAGTTCAGCCTGCACGTGATGCCCCAGGAGTACAGTGACATGTACCAGTACATGATCACCAAGCAGGAAGCAGACCTGAGCAGCATGGTGATGGCCCCTATGCCAGGACTGGTCAAGTCAGTGGCTGTGGAAGTGGGGCAGAATGTAAGTGTTATGTATATTGTTATAGGTGGTCTGGGGGGTTTTAATATTTAATATGATATAGGGCCCTTGTGGGGGAATGGCAGAGATGCCCATGGTCGGGACAAGAAAACTGGGACTATGGCTAGAACATTGGTGGTAGACTGGTAGTATTTAAAATAAGAAACATTTATAAAGCATCATATAGTAATGATCAACGTGTAGACATCTTAATCATGATGGTGGAGCTCTGTTGACTCACTAGCTTATTCTTTTGTCATTTTGTTTACTCAATAATTATTACCAGTATCATTATTTTTTGGCCCGATGATGAGTGCCAGTGCCTATTTTTTTTTTTTTTTTTTTTGATAATTTATTTCTATGTCTCCAGGTATCTGAGGGACAGGAAATGTGTGTACTGGAGGCCATGAAGATGCAGAACAGTCTGCCTGCAGCAAGAGACGGAAAGGTGTGGTAATGACTCGATCTTTTCAGTGGGGGCAAAATTATTAATTTTACAGATATTGTATTTTTTCAAGTCATAAATTCTTAAAGTTAGAACATTCCTGATAGCAACAATATTGATAAACAGGCTACCTTATAGTTCTATTGTATATACAGAAAAAGCACCACAGATGCTACACGTGAATTTATTTTTAATGATTTTAAAATTATGTTTCTGAAAAATTGTTTTTCTTCATTAAAAAGATTTTTCTATGAGAATTTATACTGATAGATTTGAAATGAACTTTTTTCAATTTATTGGAATTTTGAAGTTGGGTTTTAAGGAATGAAAAAATAATGAAAATAAAATTGCTTTTCATGAAATATGTTTTAGCCAACAATTTGCCTCCTTTGTCTTTTTGATTTTCACCTATTAGCTGATGCAGTTGGTTTTTATACAGAGCATGCTAATATTCAAAACATTTAATGGCAATTATGTAAAATATGACTTTCAAAACACATACAATCTGTTTAATCAAATTTTTGGTCAACAGCAACAAAAAAGTGCCAAAGTAAATGATTATCATCACCAAGAACTTTACAAAATTCAAGATTTTATAACCTGGAACAATATAATAGAAAATTACTATCTAATATTTGTAGGTGAAAGCAGTGAATTTCAAAGCAGGAGACACTGTGGATGAAGAGGCAGTCATTGTGGAACTGGAGTAAAACCCTCACCAGGGGGCAGCATTAGAGAAGATGACAGATGCTGCAAAGGTTCCTTGTAGACACTTATGCTTCAGTATCATAGAACTGCAGTCAATCAGCACTTACAGAAGGCAGATCATGGGAAATAATTGAGATAATGTGTGGGTTTGACCATCCATTCACAGGGACTTGCTGAAATTTTGTTTGAATTAAATGTATGGGTTGAACCACTCTTGAACAGGGGCTTTGATTAATGAGGTAGATGATGTAGTAAAATTGGGTTGAATAATACTCGAGCAGGAAGTTGTATTGGATGTAAAATATACAGGAGGGTTAATTGCTGACCAGGTTTATATAAAGATGTAACAGTTGCCGCTCTCAAGGTGCTTGTTTTGAATGGTTTTTGTTATGATTGTAAAAGATTTGATGGACTTTTCATTGATGTCGACAATTAGTGCTCTTAAACAGGATGGCTCCATTACTTTATTGACAGACTTTGCTGAATACATGTGTATTAATTTGTAAATGTTTATTATTGCTTCACAATTGTAACATGCAAAAAATCCTATTTACTTGTATTTAGCTTTAAGTGAACTGGTCATGTTAATTCAAGTATTATGTATGGTATGTCTATATGGCTATAAGGCTTTGTAGAGTTGTGCTTTTATTCATGACTGTTGACTATCTTACGATAGATACAGCTTAGAAATTATTCATTTTGAAGTCATGAGAATTTAAATTTTAGATTGTTCAGTAAAAATGACAACCAGGAAGTCATTCTTGTTTTGATCATATCAAAAACAACAGAACATGAAGGATTAAAGTATCTTCAGTCATCAATAAAATTGAATTCCTTTCTGTGATGTTGATGCATTTTGAAGGCAATTTTTTTAAGTTAACACTCACAGGAGAAAAATAAATACAAAATTATGGGCTGAATATTTTGTATGAACCAAATTTTGAAGTGAATGCAATTATTTTTGAAAAATGTTATTTGTGTTTGTTATTTTTAGGTTTTTTTTTTTTTTTTAATTTTGTTAAAATTTGTTACAGATTATTATTGACTAACTAAAATATAAAATTCGGCTAGATGAAGCATTTGTTTTTAGCTAGAAAAGAGTAACCCTCTCCAGCATTCATATATACTGCACAAATTGTTATTTTGCTACATTTACGTTATTTTGCTTAATTGAATAATGCTATATTTTGCCACTCATGTCAGTTTCTACTGGTATGTATTTATAAATCTGATAATCATTAGTATTTCATTGCCATAGGCATTTCATATTGTGTCATGTTATTGTAAAGTCATTGTTAAAACATACCCCATTTTGGAAGTGGAATTGTTGAAGTTGCCGAAAATGGAAAATGTTAAGTGGAATATATTTATTTTGATATTGCTATTTAACGTATTTCTTGACAAACCAAGAAATATGATATGAATTTAAAGTTATTTTTTAATGAAAGTAAGAAAGTTGCCATCTTATACCTGGGTTTTCTCAAAGAGAGCAGATAGTTTTTGAAAAGGCTGACCCCAAAAATTACACTTATTTCCCCTAGGTTAGTTAAAATAATATCTAGAATATGACCAAATTAGAAATTATGGCTAGTGTCAAGCTTATGTTCTTTCCTTCCCCCCCCCCCCCTTCCTGGGTCCCTACCCCTAACGTGATTTTGGTGATGCAGTTATCTTTAACTAAACTTTAGTCATGAATGAAGCAATACATGTATTTATCAATTTTGTTACTAATATACTGAACAAAATTCAAGGGGATTTTTTTTTTTTTTTGATAAATGTGCACAATGTTTCTTTAAAATTGTTTATGGTTATTTTTTGAAAGGTGTTGAATTAGTTATTGATAATGCGCATCTCACTGCAAGTTTATCAGTGTATGTCGAGAAAAGTGATTGATTTTATTATTATGATAGTTTATGTAATTCAATTTTTGTCATTATTATTATTATTATTATTTTGTTCAGTACATTTTTCTCTAAAATCTGTGAGCAAGAGCTAGAGGCAATAGTGTTTAAATCTTGTAGTTCTATGTTAAGATGTGTAATGCAGTGTGTTTCTTTGAGGTTTGATATTCTTTAGGTCTAGCTTTCATTACAGCTCACTGAGCTCGGTCATAATTACACAAACTTTATAACCATTATTTGCTGTACATAGCATTAAATGGAAGTATATTGCAATATTAGTGTGGAAAATTGGCCTCGGAACAATGAAAATTCTGACATAGTTTCAAGGGTATTGTATAAAGAGATTGTCTAGTGTAACAGGCACTGGAACCAAGAAGAAATGTTTCAGAGAAAAGTCCATGTACTTTCCTTTTGCTCTAAAGTTTTTTTGTTTTGATGGTGGTGATATATATATAGAGAGAGAGACAGCACAAATATAGAGTGAATGTAAGCCAAATGCTTTCATATTTGATTTATATAGCAATATATTGAATAAAAAAACATTTACAAGTCAAAATTTTCTTCCTCTTGCTTGCGAAAGTCATGGAAGGAGTCTGACTCAGTAGTAAATCATTGAACATTCACAGCAATTTCTTAAACAGAAAAGTCAAATGTGAAGGTATACTTTCCTTTATCACAGTGTCTTAAATAAGGATGTTCATTGGCAGTTACATGCAAATAAGTTTTAAATATATTATGTAACGTAAAATAACAAATCTTACATTTAAAGTTAACTGTTAAAGTTCATAGGGAAGAAAAAAAAAGAAAATAAGTAACTCGCCCAATGTGGGGCTCGAACCCACGACCCTGGGATTAAGAGTCCCATGCTCTACCGACTGAGCTAACCGGGCTACTTAAAGACACACTGGTTGCAAGGAAAATTTAGCTTGTACTGATCGTATTGGCGCGCTTTCCATTACAAAGAGACTAACAAAGAGTTTATTGTTCCGAATTTTCTTTAGTTTGGTTTAAATCAGGAAAAATAGTCCCGTAGGAGAGACCTAAAAGAGCTGAAAATGACCATCAGGAAGTGATTATTAACCTTCTCTGAGTCTGATCGCGCCCCTTTAAATTCGCGCCAGTTACTAGGGTAAACATGATTACCTCTTCAGATTTTTGAGAAATATATCGTAACGCTGTCACGGCCGTGGTGTTTTAGATTGGCGCCAAATTTCCAAACATAACAATCCAAGCATATTTTGTTATCAATTAGCTACGTATGATTGATTTAGGTCAGATCTTACATAGTCGATCGGCCGATTGTTTCTAACCTACTTTTCCTCTTCATTAGGCTTTCGAGTCTCTGCTCTCTCCGGACGCATCAGTCTCCCAAAAATCAGCCAATCGCGTCCCTCAGAACCTTCCAAGATTCTTCCAAGATTTGCTCACTATTAACCCATTGTAGCCCTCGTCATCAAAACAAACGGCAGCCATACTGGAGGGAGACCAGAATCGTCTGCTGCGCATGATCATGTCTACATGTACAATTTAGTATTTTATTTCTGTGTTTTCTTTGATATTAAACCGAGTAAAATGATGAATTACTACAGGGTATATGATAGAGAGAAGATAACTAATTTAACAAGCGTTCACAGACTGCCTGCAGTGGTAACAATCCAAGGTGTAGGGACGAAAATCGTAAACAGAGGAGAGACCGAGGAGTGGCTTTGAATCAAGACTCATCGGACAAGTAAAGGATAAAACTAATTTATTTTACAGCAAAGAATGAAGACCCAGCTGTGCAGCCTTTACCATAAAAGAAAAAAAAAGTAGTTCTAAACCAAAGACCGAGGGGTATACGTTTGGAGCGCACGTACACTGCATGTTACTAGTGCCCAAAAAGTTTGGGTGGAGAGTGTGTTGTAAAAACGTGTGGAAATACCCAGGCAAGGTTTCGACTTACATTATAAAGGCTCTCTTCATTGGCTTGGGTGTAATTTGTTATCAGTTATGGTGCTCTTCAGATTTTATCTGCTGTCATCTACCTCTTTAATACCTGGTTAGCATTATTGTCAATTGGTGTCAAGGCTACAGTACAATGTACATTTGTGCACAGCTCAGCTGGCCCAATTAAATCAATTACCTGTGTCATGTGTATTTGGAAGTTATAGTGGCTTGATTTTAGATTTGGTGTAGTGTTAAGAGTAAATCTGTTTGTAAGTATATATTCTAGCTCAGGTATCATTTAATTGAAATATAACTTAATGAAATTAATTTGAAAAATGTTAAATTGTGTCTTTCTACTGTATTTCAAGTTACAATATGAATAAAAATAACTTTTGTTACCTTTTTTTTTGTTAATTTACATTTAGGAAATTATTGATCTGGCATTTTCCCACCAAGCCACACTGAATGACTGGGTGCAAGTAAATCTTGATTAAAAAAAAAAAAAAGGTGACAGGTACAAAAGGCAGCTAGATGGCACACAAGGTACAAGCAGCAAAAGGATATTCTTATATCTTTGTGACCAGCTGAGGAGACAGGATCTGAACATCAGGAGAGTGAAATTCAGTGCATGACAAGAGTTATTTAATTGGATTTGTTTGTTTATTTAATTGTTCATTTGTCGTTTTAAAGTTGTTATCCTGATAGCTTGCATACAACAAGGATAGGTATTCTATTTATTTAGAATTGTGAGCAGAAGCATAAGAAGAAATGAAAACACTTTTTCTTTCTCATATTTTTAAATGCTTAATGGAAAAGTTTGCAAGAAATATAATACTTTGTATGCTGCACTTCTCACAGATGGTCTGAGATGCAGAAACAGATGGCTGTCCTGTATCAAGAAAAGATTTAGATCTTCTAGGTTGCGCAATTTTTTTAAAATTTTGACCACCAGTTGTGGAATTCTCCTAAATGAAATTACAAACTGCTTAGTAACACCATCTAAGGACTTATATGTACATACCTAAACACAATTATTGCACACAGCATATATCAATTGTGAGTTTTCAATCAAGCATTTCTCTAGACATAGATAAAAATATACCAAATAGGTTTCACAGATTATGGTGACTTGATTTGACTTAATATGCTCATGTACATGTTGCATTGCATCATTAAAAGTATGGAAATATTTTTCATGTCAGTGTTATCAACTGAAAGGAAAGGGACCCTGATAATCTGTCATTGAATTGTGCAACAATGTCAACAATGTTTTGCATTTTATGTTAACTTTTATTTATACAAAAAGTGCATTTTCCTATATTTTTAATCAAATGAAGATCAATTCATGAAGTGACTTGTTGTTATGCTACATTGGATATCATGAATTAATAAGTTTGAAAAATGCCTTGCTTCTGTGAATGTCTGGACTAATAATAAAATGTTGCTAATGTGAATGGTTGAATTCATAATAAAATGTTGAACTCTCAAACAACAGCCATGTTACATGTACTTCCTAATGAACCAAAATGAAGTACAAGAATGCTGAAATAATTTCTGACAGCTTCATGATGTTCAATCAGATTATATCTGACAGCAATATTTCTTGTTATAAGACAACCCTGCATACTGTCTTCTTTGAGTCCTAAAGGGTCGATCCCAATGGTCAGCTCTAATTTCTCCTTACATCTATCCTTTATGTAAAAAGTTGCTACTATGAAAGATTGAACTTATGATTACACATTAAACTCTCTAAAACTATAACTGTTATTATCCAGTGAACAA
Source organism: Lingula anatina (assembly GCF_051362555.1). Taxonomy (NCBI): domain Eukaryota; kingdom Metazoa; phylum Brachiopoda; class Lingulata; order Lingulida; family Lingulidae; genus Lingula; species Lingula anatina. The sequence goes on along the minus strand of NC_141776.1, from coordinate 13,236,326 downwards.
GAAAAATGAAGTACAAGATAACTGAACTAGCTTCTGACAATTCTATGGAGCGCCATTCACGCAAAAAATGCAGACGTCAATTCAACAATCTATCGGCACTATTTAACAGCCAAAACCTACTTTAACTATCTAAACTTAATTCTACTAAATTAGTTGTGGTCATTTTAATCATTCATCAAAATCTAACAATCAATAATAACGATTCAAAAGTCAGTTACTGCAACTCAACAATCTGTCACCACAACTCAACAATCAGTCACCGCAAATCAACAATCAGTTACTGCAACTCAACAATCAGTCACCGCAACTCAACAATGTATCAATGTATTTTTGCGTGAATGGCGTGAAAGCATGGTGCGCCATTCACGCAAAAAATACAGACGTCAAATCAACAATCTACTGGCACTATTTAACAACCAAAACCTAATTTAACTATCTAAACTTAATTCTACTAAATTAGTTGGGGTCATTTTAATCATTCGTCAAAATCTAACAGTCAATAAACGATTCAAAAGTCAGTTACCGCAACTCAACAATGCATTTTTTGCGTGAATGGCGCGAATGCATGGTGCGCCATTCACGCAAAAAATGCAGACGTCAACTCAACAATCAGTTGCCGTAACTCAACAATCAGTTGTCGCAAACGGTCTTTCGCGGACTTAACACCAGATGGCGCGCGCGCACCGTCAGCGATCTGAAACGTCCTTGACCTTTTCCATGTTTTCAATTCCGCATATTATGGGAGTACATGTGGTTCATCGTGTTCGTATTGTCATGATATAGTTAAGTATATAATAGTAGGATTGCGTTCAATCACATCATACTGAAATTAGATATGGCAATGAACCACACGTAGTTCCTACTCGAATAATATGCGGAATAGCACAGGTCTCAAACTACTGCGCATGCGCGATAAGTACGCTGTTTGAAATAAACAAATACATTTATTTTCTCTTTACAAATAGGGTAATTCCTTTCGCATTTATAGTGTTATATGTGGCACCAAGGGGATTTTCCACCCCTCCCCCACTCTTGATTAATAAAATTATCCATCGGGAGGAATGAAAATTATATTGCAAAATAGGCCTACATTAAAAATTGCAGATAATGCTGTGAGGATATTCTAGGGGGTCATGCCGATACTCCCCCGCACCAATACTCCCCCGCACCGTAACTCCCCCGTACTAATACTCCCCCGCACCGATACTTCCCCTTAGTAAATTTTTGCATTATGCACGTCGATACGACCTCACACCGATAGATCCCCGCATCGATAAATCCCCTCTAGAATTGCCGTTATACGCGCACCGTTGCTCCCCGCAACGATAGGCCTACTCCCCGCATTATTACTCCCCCTATGCAATTTCCACGAAACTGAGGGTCTGGGTAACGGAGAGTCATCCCTCCATTTAATTATACAGGTTAGGGTCAATCGACGTAAGTGGATCAAAATCTAGGGAGGGGCTGAATTACCTATGCAAAATGATGGGAACCGGACTGTCTATCATGGGAGAGTCTGTCACCTTGCATCGATTTTTTTCACATATAGATTTGAAAAATTGGTCAACGACTCGGAAGCACGGCCTACATTGTATAAGAAATACTTTTTTCAAATGGAAAAACGCTTTGGATATTGGTGAGATAAGTGAAAAAAATGGCCACAGGGAGATCCTTGGTGATGTTGATTTTATGCTATTGCGCAGTGCATACAAATCTTAATTGCTTACAATTGAGCATCGGTATTGTACAAAAGAAGCCGCAAAGTTCCTAAAAAATCTTGGGCGACAACACATTAGTCTCGGTCACAACCGGCCGCACGGGCTCTTACGACCCGTTTGAGTCCAAATTTTGCGGAGAATCTCACGTGCCACGCAAGTCCTTTATGCGAAATTTCGAGTTCGCACGTATGTAAGCACGTACGGAGGATACTAAACATTTCCAATAGATTCTACAAATAATCTTTGTTACGCTTTATTCTACAAATAATCTCAAGTTACGCTTGCGGCCTCGCTGTTTAAATAATCTTTAAACAGCGAGGCCGCAAGCGTAACTTGCTCCCTTCGCAAGGAGTTTGCGAGGAGTTTGCAAGTGAGACTTGCGTGGTCCAAGATGCACGTCGCAAGCAATGAAAGAGAAAGTGCCCTTTGCGTGTTGAGTACGGCGCACGCCCTCACATCTATGACGAAGTAAGTCGAAAACACGGCGGGACTGCGAGAATAAAAGGTGTGCTCACGACGCATGCTCGTGTCTCTACAATTTCGTTGTCCAACAATTTTCAAAAATTATGAATTTTGCTCAATTCAGATTCTAATATGCCTCCAAAAGACAAGGGAAAGAAGTTTAAGAGCAGAAAAGAAGGTTGGAGGAAGATAACAGAAAACGAAGCGCTTTAGCACTGCTTTTTTATTATTTAATAATTAAACAAAATCATCGTTGCCTGAGGAAAAGACATAGCTGCGTCATCTTAGATTAAAACTAACTTTGCCTTAAGTAAATAAATAAAAGGGCGTATAATATAAACACGGTAACTACAGTAGGAGAACAATATTAATTTTGCACAAACATTTCTCAAATTTACAAGGCATAGCTGTAGGCCTACGGACTGTTAAGCTGCACGCAAAGTCTGAGATCGACTTCGAGTAACGCCCTTTATTTTCCCCAATATATTTCGAATAAAATGTGTCAATTATGTGTCCCAAGAGGGTTGTGCAACTTTGAAAAAAATAGCATAATAGAAAGGGTTTTGAATCACGATTTGTGTCTACAAAGCCCAGGGAATCTTTGCTTTGGGGAGTAGTGTTTTTGCGGAGTATTGGTACGCGGGAGTATCAGTGGGTGGGGGTGGGGGGGGGGGGGGGGTATCGATGCGGGGATGTAAAGAAGCGGGGGAGTATCGGTGCGGGGGAGTATTGGTGCGGTGATGTAAAGAAGCGCGGGAGTATCGGATGCGGGGACGTATAGGCATTCTAGTCGGGGGCGAACTTGGCCAATATAAAAATTTTAACTTCGTCTTACGATTTTGGAGCGCCTGTTTTAATTTTTGAAAGCGAGGCAATGGAACCAAACAATACGAATCTCATAAAAATTGATATTTTTTAATAGAGGTTATAGCCGGGCGTTCATCAAAAGGCGACTCGTTTATTATTGTGTATTGTGTATTATATTATAATTAATATAAAAGATACGATATAATAGGTTCTTGTCGATTAGCTTTATTGATTTTTTTTAAGTATTTGGAGATTAAAAACACAATTTAAGCTGAATGGTTTCAAATCGAGGCACCACGTATTTTAATACTGTTAAAACGATGGAAAAGGTCAAGGACGTTTCAGATCGCTGACGGTGCGCGTGCGCCATCTGGTGTTAAGTCCGCGAATGACCGTTTGCAGTAACTGATTAATGAGTTGCTGTAACTGATTGTTGAGTTGCGATAACTGATTGTTGAGTTGCGGTGACTGATTGTTGAGTTGCGGTTATTGACTTTTGAATCGTTTATTGATTGTTAGATTTTGACGAATGATTAAAATGACCAAAACTAATTTAGTAGAATTAAGTTTAGATAGTTAAAGTAGGTTTTGGTTGTTAAATAGTGCCGATAGATTGTTGAATTGACGTCTGCATTTTTTGCGTGAATGGCGTTCCATACAATTCCACGATGTTGGGATAAGTCAGGATTTCTTGTCTTTGGACTGTCCTGAGTTTATATGGGTCGATCCCGCTGATCAGCTGTAGTTTTCACATGTATATACACTCTTCCTTTTGGTGTACTTGATCGCGATATGCATTTTAGTTTATTTTATTTGATTTACCTATATTTACGCTACTAATCCCCGTCGTTCTTTCCCTCCAGTATGGCTGCTGGACTAGTGTTACGGAGCAAATATGACGTCACTGTAATGGGTTAATATATAGCCAATCACGAGGCGTTGAGCCTTCCAAGTTCTTCCATGCGTTAAATTAACGTCGACCAAATAAAGAAACGTTTTCTTTTTATGTCTTTTTTTTTCTTTCGACACGCTCGAAATTCACTATCTATGGATGTAATACCGTGTAATACATGTAGCGTATACAGTATTTGATGAAATATATAATTTTTGTGATCAAGGATAAATTAATAACTTTAGTATAGGCCTAACACTAAAAAGAAAGATCCAGCTAGGGTAAAGTAATTAAGATTGCCATGACGCTAATTATTGTATGACCTAAATTCAACTTATGTACAGGCCCTATCTCTGTTCGATCAGCATTTTGCAGACCTCTCTGTTTAAAATAAGGTATTTTGTGTAGAACTTGATCAAAATGCGGTCGAATTTGGACCTTTTTTTGTCCAACATTGTTGGAAGAAAAAATTCCGTCCAACACGCACCACACAGGCAGCTCATGACCCTTACTTGTATTAACAAATAGTGACCCCTTAAAATTTAATTTTTCATTTCAATATATGTGACAGAAGAATATACATTGCCAAGGCGGACTTTCACGCACTAAAACATTAATAATTTACGCCTATGCAGGTGTGTGAAACGTTCGAATTGATGGCTTTTCCAGCGATTTTTATCTTTGGCGCGAGTTCTATGCATTTCTGGCATGAATTTCTCTTATTTATGGGTTATGCACTTGTTTGATGTACACTCTTGTAAAATAGAACAGAGTCCCTAGTGAGGATCTAATCATGGAAGTATAGGCCCATCTAGATCTATCTATCCGTGATCTAATTCACGGTGCCAAACATAAATTGTAGTAGTAAATTGCATACAGAATTAGCTAGTTGGCATATTTGTGAATGTCTAGTGAGACCCTCCAAGCCAAGCCTCATGCATTTCGCTGCAAGTGCAGAGGAATTAATTTGATGATCGATTTGTAAAGCTACCCCAGTAGCCTATAGCCAAAAATAAACCAAGAGATCAACAAGTCATACTTGACGATTCAAAATATTTCATTGTTATTTTTTACTTGAATAACGGAAAACCTACCTGTACATTTAAAGGGCGAGTGCCCCTAGTAGCCTACGTGTATATTTTAAAGTCAAACATTTAGAAGGTAGACAGATGAAGATTGTATATGGGAGTGATAAACAGATATGCAGCTACAGTTTTTTTTTTCAACTATTTTACAACTTTTTCTCATGTACATTTTCTTCACTTATTATTAATTTGACTACCCACGAAAGCATACCTTTTCCTTTCAACAGAGTTATCTGCAAATGTTTACAATGACAAGCGCAGTGAACTTCAATTAAACGCCGCTGTAGTTCAATCAAGAAGTTTTCAATAATGAACAACCTGTCTTGCGTCAGTTCTGAAGCTCAGACCAGACCCTAACCTCTAATATACATAACAGTTGACAGTTTTTTTTAAACTATCTTTTCTTCTGCGGCCACTTTTATGTTAATTAACGGTAACATTCACAGAAACGCGGGCTTGCCTGAATAAACGACATCAATGAAACTCTCATTCATTAAAACCAAGTTTGTTTGTTGAATAGCATATATTAAATTATTGACGACAGTTTGTGGATATACGGAGCATCTCCCATTCAAAGTTGTTTGTCACAGTTTTGTGTTTAGGAACACACGTGCGCATTTCTCACGTGGTTATATATTCAATCACTGCGCGTGTGTACGATGTCAACACTGCAGCAATGACCTCGGTGATAAAAATAAAGGAAGTCAAGAAAACTTGCGGGTTCATCACATGAAATTGTTCCAGCCGATTTACTTCGCCTGGGGGTGAGATATGTACTTATATATACACTGCCAAATACAATTTGAATTTCAATTGTGCTGCTGGGCAAATAAATAAAAGTATGGTTAAGGACATTGTCTATTCCTGTGTCTTCTCAGATGTGGTTAGATAAATGGAGCTCACTCAATTAATCGCAACGAATTGTTCGAATGCAACGGAAGAGAGCTAAACTAGAGGTGAGCAGGGTTTAATCATTTATTTGTTCGTTTCTTTATTTTGTTTTTCTTCTTCTGTCGAATTTTCTTCATGCCTAATCGCAGGTTTTTGTTTAATAGAATATTATTAGTGGTATTTGGTATATATGTTTCTTCCAGGTTTATTCTAGAATGTAGGGGTTACATGGGTTGATTTGTTGTCTTTTTCTCGCTTTTGTCGTCGCTAGGCAAACTTAGCACTCAGATATCATATATTTTTAATTGTTGTTTGTATTTTTAAGTCTAGTTGATAGATCTATCAGTGTTTTTGAGTAAACATTAAAAAAAAAAAAGAAATTGTAGCTCTATGGATTACAAATCTGACAAGTTTTTTCATCTTGTTTGCCAGTAAAACTATAAAGAAAAAAGTTGTTATTCCTTGTTCGTTCGCCTTTTCATTTCCATTTTGTAAAGTAAAAAAAGCCAGGGCATGTTGTACCTAAATTGAATTTCTCATCTATGTTCCAGTGCGTCAGATTTTTGACAGTTCGTCCCATCTTGTGTTTCATTATGTCAGGTAAAATTACTTTGCTGAAGACGCCAAAATGGCAAGAGATTATTTTTCTTATTTTCCATCTTGGATTGATCCACCGCTCAGGTAAGCTATACGCTAGTTGTTGTTCAGTGCTGGGTAAGTACAGTTGTTTGGCGGTTCGATATTTTGTTTATAGAAGAGGTAAGTTAAATATTAAAGAAATGATGATGATTTACCAAATAAAGAAAACATCGCCTACTCTCATGAGAGTGAGCCTTATTGATTGGTCATGCCTCTTTTAATCTCATTCAGTAAAATGTTTTTCTGGTCACAAACTCAAAAAATATAGGTTTCATATTTCAAAGAAAATTCAATTCAAGACAATTCAATGACATTTTTTCGACTCAACCGGCAACTTTAAAACAGTAGACAATGGAATTTTAACTACATGAATTATGCATGTATGTTGTCCTCTGTTGGGACCACAAATGGATTTCTTTTATATATATTCACAGATATTTCTCAGGCTTCTTCTATCCATATTTTTTCTTTTTTTTTCGCATATAATTGACGTCTTCGCTCAGCTGAACTCTGATAGAGCGTACTAATATTTAGTTTACGATAGAAAAACACCTGTAGTAATTTATTAACGAAGGGAGGAGTAGGAGAGGAAGTTGAAATCTCAACAGCCAAGAGAGACGCTTATCCCCCTCTGCCCCCTTCACCCCCCTCTTCCTCCCGATTTCGCCATCGACAACGTCAGTTATGATTTTTTTTTCAGTATCCGATTTTACCACATACGTCGGCTCTGCTGCACCAGGAGCTATCAGACAAAACACCAGTCTGAACACGGAATACTTGTGCCTGTTTGCCTGCCGCCAAAGTGACTCGTAAGTACATGCCGAAAAAAAAAATCTAACAAAATGTATTCCCGTACTTGTAGATCCGATCTTGTTGTCATCATGAATAGTGTGTCACTGGCTTCTACACCTACCCAACATATATACCTACTGCTGCTTGCTTTTAGTTTTTATGTTCCCCTGGGCGGTAAGATCATTTTAAGTTAAAACACATAAAAAGGAGAAAAAAATCAACCCTCATGATCAGCTTTTCTCGTTTATTGCGGATAACACGCCAAATGTATAAACCCAAATTTACCCCTTTTTTGGTCACCCCCTACAGGTGCTTTGCCGCCGACTTCAACCACCAGACGACAGCGTGTGCCTTTCACGTTGTCAACTCCAGCTGTGCCGACATCTTTCGAACGGACTGCTGCACACACTACAGGAAAGTGTCTTGTGCGACATCAGACGGTGAGTATTGACTGTGCACGTCACTTGAACTGGACCGTCTACAGCCACAACTACGCGAACTGCTGGCTTATTTCTCTTCATACTGTACTAACAGTATTCATGTTATATACTTTTACCATTTACATATACCAGTTGTGAAAACAATAATTTTAATTAGATTTAAAACGAGATATTCTTGATCGATGTTGATTTGTAACTATACTATACTATACTATAGCCTACTATACTATACTATACTATACTATACTATACTCTATACTATACTATACTATACTATACTATACTATACTATAGATTAGTATATAATAATAATTTAAAAAAATAAAAGAAAACGAACCCACTCCGCCGTGTTTGGCAGCCAAGGAGGTTACCACTGGGCCAGCAAATCTTGATATCTGATTTAGTGTTATTGACAATATATGACACCTTACGCACAAGCTTTACGGATATTACGATATATAAAGGCTAGAAATTGCCTTCAAAATATACTTTTAACCGTTATAATCCAAATCAAACTACGGCCATTATTTTCCCACTGCCCTAAGGTATTGCTAACACCTGTCAGTTGTCCAAAGATCGTTGTAGTTTGGGAGAAAACGTGAAAAAGAGACTTCGGATGATTTGCTATTACTATATAGATGAAATCATAATGTATAGATGTATTATTATAAATGTATAGATGTATTTTTAAACTGGTCCTAACAGAATGTGATTCTATTGAATTGTAGCATGCAACGCAACATATATCTCGTCCAGCGGCACGCTCTCTTCCCCTCAATACCCATCCTTCTATCCCAGCGACATCTGGTGTACGTATCGGGTACTTCCGGCGCCAGGCATATACATGACGTCACTGGAGTTCACAGAGTTTAGGACCTCCTGTAATGACTACGTCACTGTGAGTTAAAACAATGAAACAATTGTGTGTGTTTGATTTCAATTATCTTGAGCAATTTTTTAAAAACTTTTTTATGTCCATTTAAATTTTTATTTTGATAGGTTGAATTTTCCTTAATTTCTCTCTCTCTCTCTCTCTCTCTCTCTCTCTCTCTCTCTATATATATATATAATAATAATAATAATAATTTATTGAGCACATGAAATGAGTGTACATTTATAGGCTCTCTACACTACTAATTATAATATACTTAAGTTTAAATACATGTATATAGTAATAATAAAGTTAAAGTATAATACCAGGTGTTATCTCAATTTGGATAGCTTCCGTTTTCTCATAGCACTGTTTATAAACTTTACAAGTGCGGACACACCTCTCTCATTTGACACATTTAATAGGGCGGATAGTGTATCGTCTGCTAGACCCTGCACATTTACCTCTGGTAAGGCAGCAAATAATGTTTCTCTGTCTAGATTATAAGTAGTACACTCAAGAAAAAAGTGAGCTTCATCTTCCACTGCATTACAGTGAGGACACTTTCTGTCCTCAATTTTTGTTTTGGGGTGGGTATATCTGCCTCTTTCAATCTCTAACTCGTGGTCACTGACCCTCATTTTGGCTAGAATTTTTTTATGTGTAAAAGGGACTTTTAATTCCAAATATGGCTCAGCTTCATAGGATTTCTTAATTTTGCTGTAGGTGCGGAGTTTGTTGTTGGTATTTCTATGGATTTCTTCCCAAAATTTTCGTTTTATTTCATTGGTTATTTCTATTTCAAGATCTGGGTAGTTGTGGATTTCGCAATTATGTCTGTTTGTATTAAGTTCCCAACATAATTTAATATTTGACATTGTCTGATGCCAGTTACTTCCATTTTCTATTTTTTCCCTGTTATATGCTTGTTTAACAATTCTGTTATCTGGGAGTTCTTGGAGTCTAGCACTGTATTTTGAGACTAATTTTACTATGTCCAAATATATTGGGAAGCGACCCATTTCTGCTCGGCAAGCATTATTGCTGGCAGATTTCCTTACACCTAATGCCCACTTACAAAATTTCAAGTGTACTTGCTCGAAAGGCATTTTATTTAGTTTTTCCAAAGTCATCTTTTTTTGTGATAATATTTCTTGTCCCCAGACTTCACACCCATAAAGTAGTATGGGCTTTATCATTTTGTCAAAGAGTGACATTGTAAGGAGTGGAGAGGAGATTTCATTTGATGCTAGTGCTCCTTTTAAGGCAAAGATTGCTTTGAGGGCTTTTTGTTTTAGATTTTCCAAAGTTTTCTTTAGTGATCCCGTGTAAGTAAATATTACCCCTAAGTACTGATATTGTTTTACTATTTCAATTGGTCTATCATTTATGACAAAATTAAGTGATTCAGTTCTACCAGATTTATGAAAAACTATAACTTTTGATTTCTCTTCGTTTACACGTAATTTCCATCTCTCACAATACCTCTCAAGTTTATTCAACAGTGTTTGCAAGCCATCTTTTGTTTTAGAAATCAAAACCAAGTCATCTGCATACAGCATATGACTTATTTCCTCAACTTTGGAGGTGTCATTAACACTGTAGAGTTCCGCTTTTATGTCATCAATAAAGATGTTAAACAATATGGGACTAAGGTTGTCCCCTTGTCTTATGCCAATTTTAGATAAAAAAGGTTGAGTATATCCTTTGTCTACTGATACACCTAATCTTGTGTTTTCATACATGTATTTAATAATGTTGTATACTCTGCCTCGAATTCCGGTTTTGAGAAGTTTCAGGAAAAGTCCTTTATGCCATACTGTGTCGAAAGCTTTGCGTAGATCAATGAAACAAGCATATAAGCGTTTATTTTGATTCATGTACTTGTTTATCAGTGATTTTAGTGTGAAAATATGATCGGCTGTCCGATATCCAGGTCTAAAACCTGCTTGTTCTTCACTCAATTTCCGATTAACTTCTAGGTAGATGGACAGTCTGTCCGTTATTATGGAATTAAAGAGCTTACCAAGGCAGCTGGTTATGCACAGGCCTCTATAATTTGATGGGTCTGTGTGCTCTCCGGATTTGTATAGTGGCAGTATTATGCCCAAGTTCCAAGCATCTGGTGTTTCCGCTGTGTTTAGTGCCAAATTAAAAACCTTTGTTAGTAGACCCACTAAGTATTTTGATCCAGATTTTAACATTTCATTTCTTATTAAGTCTTGGCCAGCAGTTTTACCGTTTTTCAGTTTTTTAATAGCTTTTTTCACTTCACCGATTGTTACTGGACCGTTGAGTGTAGAGTCTCCTTCTTGGTTTTCATAGGTTTTAATTTCATCATCTAATCTTTTATCTTCAACAGGGGGGATGCCACAGAGTTTTTGAAAATGTTGTTGCCAAATATCAGGGTTCACAGGATTGCTCTTATCATCTTTATCCTTTAGGTTTTTAAGGGTTTTCCAGAATTCTTTTGGATTGTTTCGTTCAGAATTGATCAGCTTTTTAAGTAATGAGTCTTTATATTCTCTTTTCTTTTGTTTTAAAAGCTGTTTATATTTTTTGGTTGCCGCATGATATGTTTGAGAGATGAAGTTATTGTGGGGATTCTTTTGTAAAAGTCTTCCGAGATTTTTGATATTTCTTCTAATTTCAGAGCATGAGCTGTCAAACCATGGCTGTTGTTTAATTCGTTTTATTTTCTTTTTTGTTTTATTACTTTTTGGTATATTTCTTTTTCGTAAGGACATAGTTGCAGCTTTTTCAATAATGTTTGTTAGTTCATCACAGGCAGTATTTATTCCGTGTTTTGAGGCTGGGTAGTTTGTATTTTGTGCATGACTTATTGCGCTCAGGATTTCTTCAGTTTCAAGGGCTTGTACAAATTTCTCAGTGGAGCCAGTTTCCCAAAAGTAGCTATCTTTAAAATTTTGAATAGGCAGTGATGTTTCTATTTCTTGAGTAGGCCTACCAGAGGTGTAGATTGCAAGGTCTAGCAGGCAATGGTCAGATAAATAATCAATAGGTAAAACTGTTAAATACATGATTTTGCTCAGCAGTCTATCACTTACAATTGCATAATCAACAGCACTGCACCCTTGCCTATTGTAACATGTGGGATACCCAAGTGAATTTCCTTTGACTCTACCATTCAATATTCTTAAGTTGCTATTCATACATAGTTCAAGCAAGGCTTTTCCTTGGCGGTTGACTACTGTATCTACATTGTTTCTTTTTTGTAAAAAACTATTTGTGGTGTAACTATCAGCCACTGGTATACCAAATGTATTATCATTTTTAATGAAGTCTGGCAATGATCCAGTTCTAGCATTGAAGTCACCAACTAAGCAAATTAACCCATAGTTCTGGTAACTAGCGATTTCTTCTTCCAAAATTTCTAATGTTGCTTCGTCAGATGGACCGTTGTTGGGTTTTACGTATACTGCACATAAGTAAACATCTTGTTCTAGGCCTAGTTGTCTGCTTGATAGTTGGATCCACATGAGATTTTCACTTTTGCTACTGAGTATTTTAATACCATTTATAAGTTCTTTTTTGTAATAAATTACTATCCCGCCTGAGGGTCTGCCTTTCGCTTTCTTTTTTGTTCTTAACTTTTCTATATGACTGTGGGTACCAGTGGGAAGGGCAATTTTTGATCTTACCGTACTGAATGTTTCTACACAAACAAAAATGTCAAAATTCTGGACTGTTGAGACAAAGTTATCATCAGCTAATTTCTTAGCTATATATATATCCAATTAACCGATTACAGTGACGTCATATTTGCTCCGTAACACTAGTCCCGCGGCCATGCTGGAGGGAATGAACGACGGGGAATAGTAGCGTAAATATAGGTAAACCAAATAAAATAAAGTAAACTTCATATCACGATCAAGGACACCAAAGGGAAAAGGATATATACAAGCTGGGGCTTCAGCTGATCAGCGGGATCGACCGATATGAACCCAAAACAGTCTAAAAACTATATATTGGTTCATTGGAAAGTACATGTAACAAGACTGTTGTTCATTCATATAAGCAGCATTGTTAGCATTTTATTATTAGTTCAGTCATTCACAGAAGCATTTGTTAGGCACTACAAATATCCTCAAACCTCAGTTTAAGTGGGACTTAGAGAATGGGAATTTGCCATGGGACTATACACTTGATATCAATGGAGCAATAGAAACTATGTCAATGATGAAAAAGACGTGTCCTTTGTATCAAAATAAGGCTGGTGAGTTGTGTTGTAAATAAGTTTTCAAAATACATCTACTGTCATAAAAAGTATTGTATCAAACTGATTTTATAAAATTTAATATACCATTTGCATTGAGAATATTTTGCTAGGTATTCAGTGAACAAAATTCATGTATTTTAAATTTACTTTAAAACTGCAATATCAGGTATTTGTTGTTCTCTTTTTTTAATGTAAAGCCTAACTATATTGGGGATTTTCAGATGCTATTGTTTATACAGTACAGAAGTAAAGTATGCAGAACATTTGCTCTATACCATCATCAACTTTTTTAATTATTTCAGCATTCTTGTACTTCATTTTGGTTCATTAGAAAGTACATGTAACGAGACTGTTGTTTGAGAGAGTTTAATATACACCATGAATGCAACCATTCATATAAGCAACATTGTTAGGATTTTATTATTATTCAGTCATTCACAGAAGCAAGGCATTTTTCACAATCATGTATTTATGATGTCCAATGTAAAATAATAATTCAGTTCATGAATTGATTTCTGCAACCATTTGCTTAAACATATAGGAAAAGTGCACATTTTGTATGAATAAAAGTGAGCATGAAATGCTGAGTTCTGAGTGTCACTTCAATTAAATAACTCCTGTCATGCACTGGATTTCACTCTCCTGATGTTCAGATCCTGTCTCCTCAGCTGGTCACAGAGATCTAGGAATATTTTTTGCTGCTTCTACCTTGTGTGTCATCTAGCTGCCTTTTGTACCTGTCATCTAAAGCTTCCGTGTTTTTTTTTTTTTTTTTTTTTTTTTTTTTTTTTTTTTTTTTTTTTTTTTAATAATTTACTTGCACCCAATCAGTGTGGCTTGGTGGGAAATGCCTGATCAATTTCCTTCATGTAAATCTAAATTAATAGAAAGATAACAATAGTAATTTTTATTCATATTATAACTTACAACATTACAGTTGAAAGGAGCAGAATTTAACATTTTTACAGAGGAAAGTGCAAAATTATTTCATGAGGTTATTAAAGTTATATGTCAATTACACCTGAGGTAGAATTTACTTGCAAAATAAAATTACTCTTATCACTACACCAAATCGAAAATTAAGCCACTAACTTCCAAATACACTTCATACAGGTAATTGATTTAATTGGCCCAGCTCAGCTGTGTACAGTACAAATATAGCCTTGACACTAATTGGGAATAATGCTAACCAGGTATAAAAGAGAGAGGTGACAGCCGATAAAATCTAGAGAGCACCGTAACTGATAACAAATTACACCCAAGGCAATAGGTGAGTCTTCATTATAAAAGTCGAAACCCTGCCTGGGTATTTCCACACGTTTTAACAAATTAACACACTCTCCATCCACACTTTTTGGGCACTACTTTAAATATATACGTGCGCCCCAAACGTACACACCTAGGTCTTTGGTGTTCTACTGTTTTTTCTTTTATGGTAAATCTGCACAGTTGGCTCTTCATTCTTTGCTATAAAATAAATTAGTTTTATCCTTTACTGTTCCGAAGAGTCTTGATTCAAAGCCACCTCGCCGTCTCTCCTCCGTTTATGGTTTTAGTTCCTTCACCATGGATTTTTACCACTGCAGGCAGTCTGTGAACGCTTGTAAAGTAAGTTACCTTCTCTCGATCAAATACCCTGCAGTAATTCATCATTTTGCTCGGTCTAATATGAAAAAAAATACAGAAAACGAAAACTGAACTACAGACATGGCTTGTTCATGCGCAGCAGACGATTCCGGTCTCCCTCCAGTATGGCTGCCGTTTGTTTTGATGACGCAGGCTCTAATGGGTCAATACGTTTTATGTATATTACAAAAAGTTGTTGTTGTTGTTGATGTTAAATGGAAACCGATTTCACTACGTATCACCTTTATCAAATGGCATGTATTACTAAGCACAGGTTTATTTTGAGAAAACTCGGCATTAATGGCCGAGAAAAAAAAATATTTAAAGTCATGGACTTCGGCAGTCTTTTCAGTTTTTTTTTCAGTTCCAGAAATATCCTTTTTATTGGATACAGTCAACTGTTAACCTATAGGCCTATTTCTTTTTCTCGGCCATTAATGCCGAGTTTTCTCAAAATAAACCTGTGCTTAGTAATATATATATATAGGCCTATATATATATAAAACAGATCTCGAGGACTAGCTTGGATTCAATTTTCCCATCTCTCCACCTCAGGTCAACACACTGACCGGGTTGAGGAACTTACATCTATGTGGAGACCTTTCTATGTACATCATCCACTTGCACGCACTTGGTTATGAGGTGATTTTCGAAACAGACTCGAGCCGCTCTTCTACTGGATTCTCAGCCACATTTAACGCTTTGAATGGTATGTTTAAACGGAACATGTTTGATGCTGACATTTTTATTTGGGATATATATATATATATATATATATATATATATATATATATATATATATATATATATATATATATATATAGTTGCGGATTTAGTGGGGGGGTCAAGGGGCCCTTCGGTTTCTGAAAAAAATCACACTAATCAATATTCCCCTCTTGGAATTAGAATTTTGACTAGCTGATTTATAGTACCAAACCGTACGAAGTGGCACCGTTCGCTTTCAGCGGGCCCGAACCCCACGCCTTTATATATATATATAAAGAGAGAGAGAGAGAGAGATGGACAGAATGACTGACAGATAAATAAACATCGTTCACGAAAGGAAACATAGGCCTACATGTATTTTTGTATTGCAGCCGACTGTGACGAAGTAGTGCCGGAGGGGGCGCTTGAAGTTGCTTCTCCCAATTACCCAAGTAATTACCCACTTAACGTGAACTGCCTGTACGTCATCAAGCCTCTGACTAACGGGTCCTCCATCAGGCTCCGGTTTTCAACGTTTGATATTCAATCTGGCAGGGGTTGCCCTAACGATTTGTTGAAGGTGAGCAATGGTGTCTGGGTCAACTTTAAAGATTTTAGACTTGTGAATGAGCACAGATAAATGTGCCCTGAGTGTCAGGGCACTATAAAGCTAGCTTGCTTAAACTATTCATACCTTTTCATGGTGTAGGTTTACAGTGCCCCTGACGAACAGCGGCAATCTCGAGTATCCGTCAATCAAAGGAACTGCTCCGCATTGAATCTGCAGTTGAATGTCATTAGTCCAATATCAAACGTTAAGCTTAATTTTGCTTTATTCAATTTTATTTACTTTTTTTAAAGATGTGAATTGAAAAATTTATAATATCTTATTAAAAGAAAAAGACATACTAGATGTTTTTGTATTTTTGTATTTTTTTCTTATCAAAAAAACATTTGCTCCTGAAGATATAAACACAATACACGTGCTTGCCGTGTGCAAAGTATGTCCAATACCACTATAAGGACTGCGCAATGGCTACACCAAAAATCCGTTTTTTAAAGCAGAAAGGTGCTTGTGTTGCGGCACTGGTTTTCGATTGCAAGGTATTCTTAGTTCAAACTTCATACTCAGCGTCAGCCACTTTGCTGCTTCGTCTCGTCTGCACGAGATGACGTCAGCTCAAGGAGGGAAAGGCAGCTCCAGGCGGGGCAGATCTATGACGTACGAGACATGTGACTTCCAAATATGGAAGCGCCCCAGGCAAAATTTTGCCGAACACACCCCCAGTCTGCCACTGGTTTCTAGCGTCAGTATTG
Organism: Lingula anatina; assembly: GCF_051362555.1. NCBI lineage: Eukaryota > Metazoa > Brachiopoda > Lingulata > Lingulida > Lingulidae > Lingula > Lingula anatina. Next base: position 13,219,841 of record NC_141776.1, on the reverse strand, counting down.
AAATCAAGATCAAGCTGGCAATACTGAAATCTAGAACCAAGGGTAAGATAAATGAAGCCTGTGATTCAATTTTGATACAGATAATGAGTGTAGAATTTTTATTTTTGAGTTCATTAAAAACAAAAAATATTAGAAATTATTTAATAAGGAAAAATGAACAGCCTAACACTAAACTTGCGAAATAATTAAATGCATAATCGAGTCACCGTTGCGAGCGGTAAAACCGAACGTTAATATGTACATGTACACGGCAGCTAGAACAGGTCACATAGCTAGATATATGCTCGGGGTCTGGTGACAGAACATTACCTCTCTCATTACAATTCATTTTTATTTCAGTTGTTTGACTACACTTACGACAAGTACATGATTGGTCTCTGCGGCTTGTGGACGGGACTGACAATGCTGACCAACACAGGCATTCGTTTACTGTTGATTTCGGACACTTATGGAACGAGGCAAGGGTTTCATGCTGACATTGAGGCCAACAACGGTTAGTCATTTATTCTTAAAGGTTGATGTTTTACACCAGTGGCCGTTTTATATAAGTAGACTTCTTCGGATTTGTTGAAATAGGTCACAATGCGAACAGTAAAGAACAAATTTTGGTCAACACTTAATTTCTAAAACCGTTTCTTAGACAATCACATTGCCATAGGTTTGCAGGGTCTATGCTTTCTTATGCTTTTCTCGATACCTTCACTTCCTCCTGTCATGGTCAATCTGTTTTAACTCCAACGCTCTGAGAGACCTATACGGCCCTAAAGCGGCACTTGGTCTTCTCCAAAGTCGTGAATTACGTTTTGCTACAGACAAATACGAAATGTCCAACTACGATAGAATATCCTCGTCATGTGGTAAGTCCACAACTGACAATTTATCTGTTGCCTAAGCTTCCTTGCAAAAAAGTGGAAATATGTCCCTTTTCTGCTGCATACACGTCTAACGCTCGACGTTTATACCTTTGATGCGATTGAGGGTCTTTCTCATCTAATTATTATAAAACCGGTCAGTCCCAGCTCAAACTATATATGGACTGCAACCAACAACCTTCCTTTTTTACTTCTCAGATTGCGGCGGTACATACATTGACCAGTCTGGAAACATCTCATCTCCCGGCTACCCGTCAGCCTACGAAGCCAACTGTTTTTGTGTGTTTGAAATATCAACTACCAGAACAGACCAAACAGTGGTGCTTGAATTTACACATGTAGATTTGGAGTATGACAACAATTCACCCTGCCGAGATTACGTTCAGGTAAAAATAATATATATTTTGATAGATTTTGTATTATTCTGCATTCCGTGATGTTTTTTACGAACAATTCTAAAAAGTTTTCTCTATCAAAGCCCCTGAATGTTTATTTCCTTATTTTATATTTTATTATTGCGTCATTTGACAGTCCCTTTATATTCAACTTTGCCATATATTCCATCTGCGACCCCACAAAATACCTTAATGCGTATCTGCCTACCATAATATTTTAGTCACTCTACGCTTCAGAGCTCTTATGTAATCTTGTCAATCATTTCGGATTATCGTTTTGATTCCATGAACAATAAGTTTTCTTTAGGGATTTTGGTATAAATAAAAACGACCTTAAAGGGATAATAACTGTTTGTTTTGGCAAAAAAATGAATTTTCCTGGAGTAAACTGGAGTAAAGTTTGTCCCTGTTTTTTTCTAAAAAGTTTTTTTTGTAATAATCTCTTAAAGGATTATTAAAGAGTATAGCCATCTATGGAGGTCACGTGGTCCGATGACAAGATCAGATATCAGAATAATAGCTATAACTGCCGTTTTTTGTGTTAAAACAGAATATATTAATTATATTTCTATGAGTTGTTTACAATGTTTTTATTGTAAAATATAGATCTCATACGAAGAGTTTTTATCTCTTTAACTGTTCAATCAAATATATATATATATATTTAATTATTTTTGATCGTGTCCCTTATGAGACAACAAGTTTCGACCCTTTGGCAAAACATGATCACATGACTTGATTACATGACTCCGAAAGGAGGGTACCTCAAGCAACGATTAACTTATCAGCCACTATTACATTCGATAGAACAGAATACCTATTTCACCGAAGTTTTTTATCGTCCTTTTCCATTGACAATCAAGGTGAGAGAACAATCTCAAGTCGGCACTCTACTCGCAGAAGTGTGTCAAAACAAGATTCCAAGTGTTGTGAATGCTTCTTCTTTGTGGATCTTATTCTACGCGGATCATAGGAAGCTGGCTGAGAGAAATGGGTTTTCGGCAACATTTTCCACTGGTACGTAAGCATGCATGTGTGTGTCGTGTTATTGGTGTGTATGTATACTTTTGTATGTGCGCGTGTTTACTTATGCACCGTATAAGCACGTGCCTATATATAAATGATAATATGAATACAAAAAAAATCTCATTTCTTCATAAGGTCTTAATTGCAATTAAATATAGAAATATAATTTCCAATACATAAGTTTCCATTAAGAATGGCCCCCACGGTAGAGCCCGTGTTTAACGCGATAAATATGCCCAAAACACAGAGCTGTAAGGAGGCAATTTTGTGCTGCTTCACCGTGTGCTCCTATGATAAGTTTGGACAGTATATCGTTTTACCTGTTGTTTATTGTGATTAAATTTTACTGTTAAAACATGCAAGATTCCTACATGTTTTTAAATAGATGCGTGTGCTTGTTATGATTTCTGTCCAACAGTGCAAAAAACACAAAATGCCCTTGACGCTAACCTTGTCGACGCCAGCAGAGTACCTCTCCTTGACAGGGATGAAAGTTCCAGCGCAATTTATTCGAACACTGACGTTTCCATGGTGAGTTTGCTTACCACTTTTATTATCAATGACGACAGTATATATCCAACTGAGAGCTCACTCAAGACTATAACCTACGACGTCACCACTGTTATCAGTGACGTATATTCTGAGGTAAATTCTGCTCTGCTTACCGCAGAGAGCTACATCACCAGTGTTCCATTTATTCAAAACGTCGGAACTTCGGTTCAGTACGCTGGCAGCACATATATCAGCACCCAAAATGACGGTACACAAATTAGCAGATCGGTCCCGTTTAATACAGCGACCACCCCTACACAAATCGATTCATCGATGGTATCGCCTAGCTGGACAGAGACTACATTCCAAATTGAATCAAGGCTATATATGCCAGCTGTGACCAACGCTGATTCTCGTATTAGCACTTCACAACCATTGGTCATCGAAACGACATCGCCCTCGATGTCGCCAGGGGTTCTGAGCCAAGTTGTACCTTCAGTCACAACTAACACATTCCAGACGTCAAGTGTTCCTGTCGGCACCACGCTTCCCAGCGTCTTAGAGAGCAACATCTTGTCTCCAGTATCCACTGCAACAACGGCTGCGACTAGCGTTTTCAGCCACACTGAAACATCGAATAATTTCACCCACCTGTCTACAGAAAACAGTACCACTACCGCACTGACAGTCCCTGAGGGCAATACAACGATTTCAAACACTTATACGACCAGCGTTCCTTCAGAATGTCCACGTGTACCGGAGATACCCCATGCGTCTCACAACACTAACAAAACTGCCATTGGGACTGTGGTACAATACACCTGTGATGAGGGCTATACGCTGGTCAGTACGCCAACTTCCGGTGGCACTGAGTGCCTGAAAGACGGGACGTGGAGCAACTCCGACGTCCAGTGTGAACGTAAGTACGACTTGGACAGATTTTGAATCTATATGATGGTCGCTGGACCTTTGCATAGCAACATTTTATTTTCCTTGGAAATGTCAGCACTTTTTGTTAACCACCCAGGTATACTATATCCAAAACCATTAACAAAACTACGATTTACATGTACAAGCAGGCCTTTAAGTTCTAGATTTTCAATCACAATTGGAAACTTAATCTCCAAAATAGATAAGTTTTTTTAAACAATTGTGAACAAAGCGATAAAGTTGTGAACTATTGTGAAAGTTGTGTACCATTGTGAACTATTGTGACCATTTTCCACATTGAAATGGCATATCTATATTATCCAAAAGTCTCATTCATCAGTTAGTTAACACTTTATTATCGATGAAAATTATATGTAAGAAGAAGGACGAATTTTGACCTTGTTTCTCAAGCACAATTATCACGCTCGTCTTTTATTTCAGTGATAGTTTGTACAATTCCAAGAGATGTTACCGAGATTACTATTGTCAGCAAACCCGAAATTATTCTGTACAATAAATGGGTGGTATATTCCTGCTTAAACGGCTCCGTTTTCCCCGATGGTGACGTTAGACGACGCGTCCGTTGTGTTTCCAAGACAAGGTGGATCCCAGACTTTATTGGCTGCAGCAGTACGTAATCATTCTTATATTTGGGGGGAGGGGGGGGGGAACACCGATCCCAAGTTCCCGTAAATAGGCCCGCCATAAAAACACACCACATGCCTATCGTATTATCAAAGACAAACAATGATATGTGCCAGTAGTATATGGGCACCTTGTTAAGATAGCTCGTACTATTTTAAACGGCATTGATCTACGTTTTTCTAAGCTATAACATTAATTGCGCTACCTTACGAACTGTTAATATGATTGGTTTTCTTTTTCATTTTCGAATTTTTTATAACAATAATAATAACAATAATAAGTATACACCTCTATTAAATGGGGTTTTCTGAATGAGGTTTTACTCTTTTTTCAGACACCAGTTTAAGTCTTCCTGACTCATCCCGTCGTCTTGGAAACCCCCGCATGGAGGCGCCACTGGCTGGATTCATAGGAACCTTTGGGTTAGCAATAATTGGCACCATTATTGCTTTTATCGTTGCGACTGATATTGCCACAATAAAACAGCATCTGAGACTCATGAGAAAAAATCTTGGAATTAAACGACCGACTATCAATTATAAGACATCACACAAAAAAGAAAAGTTCAACCAAATGAAGGGACTTGGCAAAGCATACATGTACATGTAATTTAGTTTTTAGGGAACGATGGCTGGGTCCAAATGATCCACAGGGATAGTTTCACGGACAGCGATATAAGCTTTCTCGGACAGTTACATAAAAAACACCATATTTCATAGCTTAATCAAGAGCATACATGATATGAATAAAATACACTGCATACATTGCATTTGCAACAGCAAGACAAAATAGAAATTCCTCCGATAACACAAATGCTAGATGGAAAAAGAAACAGAATACGCACAAACTGAATTGAATAAAAAAAATGCCATTGATTTTCGTTGCGTGCATAACAAAAACAGTTGAGGTAAATATTTGACAACAATTCAAGGCACTAAGTCTATGTTAGAGTATTTTGTGTATTATAAAGAGATCAATGTTTTTATCTTTTATTGGAGAGCACATTTAGTTAATATAATTAGTGAGATAGAAGATTGGAAAGAGTTTTGTTTAAGTTATAGATGAAGTCAAATTTTTGCAACGAAGCCCGACCAAATGCCTGTGTTTAGTTTAGAAAACTTTGTTTTCTACTCAAATTGCTTCTTTTAAGGCATTACACGTTTGTGATGCGTCAAGCAACTTACAGTGCGTGAAATATATATATATATATATATATATATATATATATATATATATATATATATATATATATATATATAGTAGACCATATGTATTTATTACAAGTACCTATTCAGTACGGTTACGAAATACAGTGTGTATGCATTAACGATGGCAATCTTCTTGACTGTCCGATTTTGAATATATGGTTATTGTACATATCCCATTGAAAACAATTGTAAAACAGGTGAGTATATATGGTATGGTACAGAGCGTTCTCACAACTTTGACTAAACGGATGAATAAAGTACTATTTATTTCTCCGCGTGGTGTACACATGTATAGGGCCACAACAGTGAAGCATTTTGTTTAGATTTAAAGAAAATATATTATAATGATATTTGAGATGAAATTATGGACGCAATTAAAGATGATCATTTTATATCAAAATTATTATACGTAATGTTACGTACAATTTCAATGAACTGTAAAGGATAATTTTTGACAAATAGTCTGAAATGCATTTTGACTTACTCTATACATGTATATAAATAGACTGCTGTATATTCCAATAATCCTTGTGTGCTATGTATAAGATTTAAACTATTGCGAATAAAAAGGTTTCTTCAAACAACAGCTCTATTAAAATCAATACGCGTCTTTCAGATCTGGGCTCCGTATCTCGAAAGGTTCGCTATGTTGCGCACGTGCGCAAGCGCCTCGATTCCATGGCCCCGTATCTCGAAAGAATCGGCTATGGAATCGAGACACTTGCGCACTTGCGAAAGCGTCTCGATTCCATGGCCCTGTATCTCGAAATAGAATCGGTTATGGAATTGAGACACTTGCACACGTGCGCAACATAGCGAACCTTTCGAGATACGGAGCCCAGGACTTTCCTTGTTATCAGGTGACCTCTTGGAGACCTTTCAGGAACGAGGCTATTGATGAGTGCTTCAGGTAGAGGCTGCGTCTGCATTAATTAATATAGCCTCGTTTACATTTGTACCATCCGGAACTGCGGATGTTTAACTGATACAAATAGATAAGGTACAATAAAGACAACCGGATGCACGTTGCTAAACGTAAAAACTAACTTCCTTGAAAACAAGTTGCAAGCCAAACCAAGGGCTTCCTCCGTTACATGGAAGCAGAATAAAATAAACATTTGTTTAAAAAATCCAACAAATGTTGAAACAAATATTAATGCAAACGGGTTCTTGTTCTTAATGTGTTATTTAGGATCATGTTTACTTTCTCACGACGTGACCGTGGGGATATAAAGGTATTGGTTTCTAGCCTCGTTTATGGGGGGTGGAAGGTTCCAAAGAATAGAAACCTGAAAATCAAAACAGTAATCTGCGTGTTCGCTAATTTGGACTCATTTTGGCAAAGCACTGCTTCGCTTACATATTTTTCACCTTCCGACAAGGTAAGTAACTGTTATTTATCTTATTATGTTTAAATATAAATGATTTTCCATTGTCTCTTTTTGAATCTGGTGTAGGCCTTATCCTTAGATAATTAACCCAAGACTTAGTTTATGTATCTAAAATTCTTCAACGTAATTTTTTGTGTTTTGGTGCATTTCAAAGTATGTGTGCATCTCTAGAATTATAAGTAAATAAGACTGAAAACGCAACTATTAAGATCAACTATAAATGAAAGCGCCTGAGCTTTAGGCTGGTGTGTAGTCTTCAAGAACTAATAAATAAATAAATAAATAAATAAAGCCATGTTTTTATTCCCCGAAGAAGGCACACAAGCCTAAAGTTCGGGGGCTTTACACCAATTAAAGCTGATCTTTATATACGCGTTTACAGTTTAATTAATTTATTTCTTGAACGAGATCAACACGGTGATTATGATGAATCTTCAATTCAATTAAATGATTTATCGTAACCATATTCAGCACCAAAACCATAGGAACGAAAACGGAAATTATAGCCGTTAATTGTAACATTATTAGATTAACATTTTTTCTTTCAATTTCGTAGCGCACACATATTGGTTTCCAATTTCAACCCGAGAGCGAGGCTATGGCCTTGGCATTGATCGTATTTCTGATGTCTTCGGCGAGCCAGGTTAACGTAGCCGGTACCACTGGTAAAGTTCCCTACACTATAGTATCTGTCACTGCTTTTTGATAGATGCTTTAAGGCGTGTGTTAAACCCTTTACAGCAAAGGAATATACTTTCCTCAAAATGTCAACGATTTTCCCATTCACTAACGTACATGTTGTACCCCTGGTATGTCCTTCCCATGACCGCTGATAAAATTAGGACCGATAAACGATAAACCTGTTTTCGAGTTTTTTATTTGGTTTTACCGTTACGAATGAAATTGACCTGTCTCCACTCCCACCACGAGACTGATTCAAAAACTTAAAACTTACAACTCAAAAACCTGGGAAAAGCTACCAGTAGATCGCAATCCTGTTAATGGGTTTAGACGTGGAATAATTTGGTGATCAAGGGATTTTTTCTTTTAAAAGTCAAACGTTTATTAACGGTAGATATTATTGTCCTTCCCTACAAAGTGGGCTCACGTTTCACAAGTGCAAAAGTGATCATGGCCCGTCATTTCTTTGCTGGAACATCCGCTCTAGCTTGACGCATTTGTATTTGACTGTTATACCTTCAAATATCACAAGATGTTGGTGGTTCGGAAGATGAGACCCATAAACACAAAGCTTTGTAAACACGCTCGGGCCAATTCAAAATATGTAAAAGACGAAGAAGTAAAGTCAACCTCACGTAAACAGTCCACAGAATATGTACTTTTCTTACATGTACTCACAAATAGACTACAGCGAACTACAGTCTGAAGCATAAGTGAACGTCAACATAAGTCTTACTCTTAGAAATCAATTTTACGTCTGACAATAGAAGAGTAAGGCGGTTGGATTCTTCGACGCCTTAGCCAAGAAGTTGTTTTCAACTTCTTGCCTTAGCTAAGGCCATTGTTCGATTACAGATTCTTTGTGGAACGGGGCCTACAATGCATGCAAATTTAGTTGTTGCAATTTGGGTGTCTCTCCCCTTCCCTCCCCTCCCCCATCCCATCCTTCTTCCCCATACGCAAGGATGTTCAGTTTTTAGCAATGCACCAACCAGAGCTTCAGGAACTTGTGATAACGTTTTCATTTGTTGGATGTCTATTTTGTTTTAAAAATTAAAAAAAAGTAAAGTCTGGTTTTTCTATTGACCCCACTTCGTCTCAGTGTGGTTCACAATAGAGGACAAATTTCCTGGGCAATTTTTCCTTGATTCTCCCTGAGGAGTAGTTCAATACTTTCATGTAAAAATCGTTAACAACGTTAGATTCACCCCCTCATTTTCGTTGTGCGTAAAATGAGTTAATGAGTGTTTTACAAAATTGTTTATCTGTGCCAGAATGGCGCGAAAAAAACAGGCATTGCCAGACAGATTATTTTGTCACACGGAATGGTCCACACAGTTTTATGGAGTTATGCCCAGAGGAAGCCACTGTAAACAACAAAATAGCATCGTCTGTTTCTCTAATGAATTGGGGACCATGGCTGTTTCAGCGTAGAACACTGAAACTGCGTGGTCTTATTTATTTAGGTCAGATTTCACCTGTATCGCTCAACTGGTCAAAACAGAGTTTACAGAAATCCTGAAAAGGCCTTCGACGAAGCGTGTGCCGCTTCTAAAGTGACTAGGGTCATTGACAACGTCAGTATTTGGAGTGGATATCACATTGGTGCCAAAACACCAATGAAGTCATCGATGAAAAACTGAACCAGATCAAATACAGGAATAATCTGGGAACCGATGTGGTATTTTTTGATAGGGGGCACCTACGGAACAATTGAGGTTGCACAATGAGATTGCCAGTTCACACTGAGCACTTATAGCAGATAACTTACAGAAACAAGGGAATGAGCAGATACCTTGGTCATCAAAACCGCCATTTTTGAACCTCATATACAATATGTGGGTAGGTCACTACTCGCCGAATCAACGGCCTGCATGTTCTACAACAAAACTGAACCAAATTGGACAAGTTTTGACCGTTGCCTGGAATTTTATTCCTGATTAAACTCTAAAAACCTATCCCAAGGAATGCCTTGCCACCTGAGTAGCAAGCTCTGGTAGCAGCCAGATGAGGTCAGTCGTAACAGCGACCGTTGCTGTGACTAGACGCTGACATGAGGGTCCTTTGTGGCGCGTATAACTGTTTTAAAGACGATAATTTGAAAAATATGGGGATCCAAAATATCGCTTTCGATGGTTGTCGTATGACTTATAATAGGCAATGTATTTTCGATTGCTTCACTGGGGAATTGATGTCACAATGACATCAAAGAGATTATTAAAAGTTATTAAAACGCGATTTTAATCCTTTTTTCATTTATCAGTCAGCAAAATAGGAAAAAAACTGATGTATTATGACCTGAAAAAATATTCCATATTACATGTCAAGTCTGCATTAAAAGAATGATGATTTACGAAATAAAGAAAACATCGCCTACAGTACTAATATGATCCAACTACAGTACCAAGCTAATGAACATTTTTGTTCATATACCCTAGCTGTTGTTCAGTAGTGGGTAAATACAGTTGTTTGACGGTATAATATTTTGCTTATAGAAGATGCAAGTTCAATACTAAAAGAACAATGATGATTTACGAAATAAAGAAAACGTCGCCTACTCAAGTATCAATTATGAGAGTGAACCTTATTGATTGGTCATGCCTCTCTGAATCTCATTCAGTAAAAAAATTAATATTTAACAGGCTATTCAAGACAATTCAAAGGCAACTTTAAAAAAGTAGACAATAGAAGTTTAACTACACGAATTATGCATCTATGTTGTCCTCTATCGGGACCACAAATGGATTTTTTACTATATATATATAAATCTTTTTGCATATATTTGACGTCTTCGCTCAGCTGAACTCTGATAGAGCGTAATAATATCACGTTTACGAATGCCCAAATAGATAATTGCCTGTAGTAATTTATTAATGAAGGGGGGTGGGAGTAGGAGAAAAAGATGTTATTTCAACGGCCAAGAGAGACGCTTATCTCCCTCTGCCCCCTTTACCCCCCTCTTCCTCCCGATTTCGCCATCGACAACGTCAGTTTTTTTTTTTCAGTATCCGATTTCACCACATACGTCGGCTCTGCTGCACCAGGAGCTATCAGCCAAAACACCAGTCTAAACACGGAATACTTGTGCCTGTTTGCCTGCAGCCAAAGTGACTCGTACGTACTTGCCAAAAAAAAAAAAAAAATCCTAACAAAATATATTCCTACTTGTAGACGGAATTTTGTTGGCATCATGAATAGTGTGCCGCTGGCCTCTAGAACAACGAAACATAGGCCTATATACCTACCGTTGCTTGCTTTTGGTATTTATGCTTCCCTGGACGGTGAGATCATTTTAAGTTAAATCACATAAAAAGAAGAAAAAATTCAACTCTCATGATCAGCTTTTCTCGTTTATTGCGGATAACACGCCAAATGTATAAACCCAAATTTTACCCTTTTCTGGTCACCCCCTACAGGTGCATTGCCGCCGACTTCAACCACCAGACGACAGCGTGTGCCTTGCACGTTACCAACGCCAGCTGTATCGACATCTTTCAAATGGCCTGCTGTACACACTACAGGAAAGTACCTTGTTCGACATCAGACGGTGAGTATTGGCTGTGCACGTCACTGGAACTGGACGGTCTAAAGCTACAGGACGCGAACTGCTGGATTAATTCTCTTCATCGTTTGAAGTGTCCATGTGATATACTTTTACTTTTGACAAGTTTTGAACACAATTTTAATTTGATTTAAAAATACGAGGTCTTTAAGATTTATAAATGGTATACTATATTATATTATACTATAGGCCTATTATATTATATTATATTATATTATATTATAACGTATAGATGTACTGGTATTATAGTTCTAATCAATAACACAGCTCGTCATAAACTAATAGCAGAAACATCTTCGTACTGGTCCTAACAAAATGTGATTCCATTGAATTGTAGCATGCAACGCAACATATATCTCGTCCAACGGCACGCTTACTTCCCCTCAATACCCATCCAACTATCCCAGCGACATCTGGTGTACGTATCGGGTACTTCCGGCGCCAGGCACATACATGATGTCACTCAAGTTCACACAGTTTAGGACGACCTGTGATGACTACGTTACTGTGAGTACAAACAATTGTGTGTGAGTTTGGTTTCAATTATCTTGAACCATTTAAAAAAATTTTTCAAAAATATTTTCTGTCCATTTTGATTTTTATTTTGCTAGGTTGAATTTTTCTTAATTTCAAAAACCAATTTTATATTTATGCGCCCGATAAATTTCATGTATAGAACAAAGAGTTGCTGTTATTAATAAATGGCAACCGATTTCACTACGTATCACCTTTATCAAATGTCACGTGTTACTAAGCACAGGTATATTTTAAGATAATTCAGCATTTACGGAGAAAATTAAAAAAAAATTAAGAAAAGAAATATATAACAGAAAACGAGGCCTAGCTTGGACTCCATTTTCCTATATCTACACCTCAGGTCAACACACTGACCGGGTGGAGGCTTTTCCGTCTATGTGGAGAGTACGCTATGCACGATATCCATGCACTTGGTTATGAGGTGATTTTCGAAACCGACTCAATCCGCTCATCGCCTGGATTTTCAGCCACATTTAACACTTTGAATGGTATGTTTCTTATATATTGGGGAATTTAGCATAATGTATGCATGCTTAACGGTACAAGGAAATAAGTTTGATGTTGACATTTTTATTTGGGGTATTATATATATATATATATATATATATATATATATATATATATATACAGAGAGTGAGAGAGATTGATGGATAGACTGACAGACATCGTTCACGAAAAGAAGCATATTTTTGTACTGCAGCCGACTGTGACGAGGTAGTGCCGGAGGGGGCGCTTCAAGTCGCTTCTCCCAATTATCCAAGTAATTACCCAGTTAGCGTAAACTGCCTGTACGTCATCAAGCCTCTGACTAACGGGTCCTCCATCAGGCTCCGGTTTTCAATCTTCGATATTGAATCTGGCAGTGGTTGCCCTTACGATATGTTGAAGGTGAGCAATGATGTCTGGGTCGACTTTTAAGATTTGTGAATGATCACAGGTAAATAAAGTCTATGATTTGTGAATGTTCACATGTAAATAAAATCTGTGATTCAATTTTGATACAAATAAGTGCAAATTTTTTATATCTGAACATAGTAAAATCAAGCAAATACTAAAAATTATTTTGTAAGGGAAAATGAACACCTAACACAAAACTTGCGAAGTAGTTAAATGCATCGACGAGCCACCGTTGCAATCGATGCAACTGCTACTGAGAAGTGAGGGCCAGTGATCCGAGGGGCTCGTCACACGGCTAGATATATGCTTGAGGGGCCTGGTGCAAAAATATTATCTCTTTCATTACAATTCATTTTATTTCAGTGGTTTGACTACACTTACGACAAGTACATGGTTGGTCTCTGCGGCTTTAGGACTGGTCTGACAATGCTGACCAACACAGGGATTCGTTTGCTGTTGATTTCGGATAATACGGTAACGAAGCAAGGATTTTATGCCACCATTGAGGTCAACAACGGTTAGTCCTTTATCTTGGGACGGGTTTTACGAAAGTTGATTCAGACCTTAAAGGGATAACATTTGTTCATTTTGGCCAAAAAGTGAATTTTCCTGGAGTAAAGGACAATTTTCTCATATTTCCCAATGGTTAATGAATCCATTCCCACATTCAAAGTTAGTCCCTGGTTTATTCCAAAAAGTTTGGTTTTATGTAATATTCTCTTTGGGGATTATTACAGAGCGTAGACATCTATGGAGGTTAAGTGATGTGATGGCAAGCACAAACTCCAGAATAAATGCGTTAACTGCCGTTTTGGTGGTAAAATAGATTATATTTTATATATGTGAGTTGTTTACAATGTATTTATAGTGAAATATGGATATCTTGCGAACAGTTGTAAAACTTGTTATCCCTTTAAGTTGGTTCCAACTTTAAGTTCAATTCTTATTCTACTTTGGTCCAGGTTGAATCAGTAGAATGAAACATCGAGTCTGCTTTAATTAGGAAATAAATGGAACGGTTATGTTTAAATACCAATGGTCGTTTTATCTGAGATGACTTATTCGAATGACAACAGTAAAGGACAAATTTCGGTCTAAACTAAATTTCTAAAACCGGTTCTTAGACACACAGCTTGCCATACGGCTGCATCAAATACATGTATGCTTTTTTTTCTGTTTTTCTCGCGATCGATATCTTCACTTCCCCCTGTCATGGTCAACCTGTTTTAATTCCAATGTTATGAGTGACCCATAAGACCTTAAAACGCCACTTGGCTTACACCAAGGCAGTACATGACGATTTGCTACAGATACGTATCCAAAATTTCTGGTATTTCTTCGAGAACTTACGTGATCCATTAGCAGAATTTCCCCGCCGTGTGTTAAATCCTCAGTTAAAAATTCATCAATTGCCTATAAGAATTCTTGCCAGAGCTAAAATATGTCACTTTTCTACAGAATAATTGTCTAACGCTCAACGTGATTTAGCATATCTCTCGTCTAAAACCTGCCAGTTCCGTCGCCAACTATATGAACTGCAGTCAACAACCTTCATTTTTTTTCTTTTCAGATTGCGGCGGTACATACATTGACCAGTCTGGAAATATCTCATCTCCCGGCTACCCGTTAGCCTACGAGACCAACTGTTTTTGTGTGTTTGAAATATCAACTACCAGAACAGACGAAACAGTGGTGCTTGAATTTACACATGTAGATTTGGATTATGACAACAATTCACCCTGCCAAGATTACGTTCAGGTAAAAATAGTTCATGTTTTGATAGATTTTGTATCATTCTGCATTCCGTGATGTTGTTGTTTGTTTACGAACAATTCTAAGCAAAATTGTTTCTTTATCGTTTTGATTCCAATGTCAATTAGTTTTCATTAGAGATTTTGGTATAAATTAAAGCGGCCTTAACTGTCCAATTATCAATCAATCTGCATACATTGAGTTTGTCATCTGAATTCATTCATTGGTGCTGCTACTACACTATATGTAAATGGAGTAGATGTAAACGACATTTTCACAACATATATAATATGCATACCATAAAGCAAATTGTTTTTCTCCTATGAGACAAGACGTTTAGACGCTTTGGCAAAGGACCTTGATCACATAACTGATTCGTGAGCTCAGAAAGATGGGTACCTTTGGCAACGATACACTTGTCAACTATTCTTACGTTAGATAGAAGAGAATACCTATTTAAACGAAGCTTTTTATCGTCCTTTTCCATTGACAATCAAGGTGAGAGAACAATCTCAAGTCGGCACTCTACTCGCAGAAGTGTGTCAAAACAGGATTCCAAGTGTTGTGAATGCTTCCTCTTTGTGGATCTCTTTCTACGCGGATCATACAAAGCTGGCTGAGAGAAATGGGTTTTTGGCAACATTTTCCATGGGTACGTAAGCAAGGGTGTGTGTGTGTGTGTGTGTGTGTGTGTGTGTGTGTGTTATTAGTGTATGCATGTATACTTTCGTATGTGCGTGTATGTGTGTTAATTGTATCTTGGTAGCGTATAAGTACGTACTTATAATTAATGAAATATACACACAATAAAATCGCATTTTTTTTCATTTTGCTTTAATTGTTAAGACAGAAATATTTTTCTCAATACTTGTCAACTATTCTTACATTAGATACAAAAGATTACCTATTTAAACGAAGCTTCCCGTAAGAACGTCTCTCGACTGTAGAGCCCGTGTTTAACGTGATAAATATGCCCAAAGCACGGAACTATAAGGGAGCAGTTTTGTGATGCTTCTTATAACGTGTCTGAACAGTAAAACATTTTACTTGTTGTTGATTGTGGTAAAGTTTTTCTGAAAATCATGCGTATTCCAACATGTTTTTATATACATGCGTGTGCTTGCTTTGGCTTCTGTCCAACAGTACAAAAACCAGAAAATACCCTTGACGCTAACATTGTTGACGCCAGCAGAGTACCTCTCCTTGACAGGGATGAAAGTTCCAGCGCAATTATTTCGAACACTGGCATTTCCATGGAGAGTTCACATACCACTTTTATTATCAATGACGACAGTATATATCCAACAGAGAGCTCACTCAACACTATAACCTATGACGTCACCACTGTTATCAGTGACGTATATTCTGAGGTAAATTCTGCTCTGCTTACCGCAGAGAGTTACATCACCAGTGTTCCATTTATTCAAAACGTCGAACCTTCGGTTCAGTACGCTGACAGCACATATATCAGTGCCCAAATTGACGGTACACAAATTAGCGACTCGGCTTGGTTTAATACAGCAACCGCCCCCACGCAAATACTTGATTCATCGATGGTATATCCTAGCTGGACAGAGACTACATTCCAAGTTGAATCAAACTTAAATAAGCCAACTGTGATATACGCTGATTCCAGTATCAGTACTTCACAACCTATGGCCATCCCAACGTTCAACTCCCAATCAGATATGATTTTTTTGGAAACACCGAGTTTCCGCACAAATGCCATATCACCAATCCCACTTTCTAGCAACAAAACCACCACATACACATCGTCTGTGACTAATGGTGGTGACACAGATACCCATATTGCCACGACTAGCTACTTGCAAGAAGTTTGGCAGTCTGGCGTCTCATCCAACAGCGGCTCCACCCTTGGTCCATTCATGGCATCGCCCTCGGTGTCCCCGGGAGTTCTGAGTCATGCTGTGTCTTCAGTCGCAACTAACACATACCAGTCGTTAGGCTTATCTACGGTATTCACTGCAACAACGACAGCGACTGGTGTTTCTGTTGCTTTTTCTGTTGACCGCAGCTCGATTCAAACGCTTCCTGGCGTCTTAGACAGCGACATGTTGCCTTCAATATCCACTGCAACAACGGCAGCGACTGGCGTTTTCAGCCACACTGAAACATCGAATAATTTCACCCACCTGTCAACAGAAGACAGTACCACTACCGCACCGACAATTGGTGAGGGCAATACAACGATTCCAAACACTCACACGACCAGCGTTCCTTCAGAATGTCCACGTGTACCGGAGATACCCCATGCGTCTTACAGCACTAACAAAACTGCCACTGGGACTGTGGCACAATACACCTGTGATGAGGGCTATGCGCTGGTCAGTACGTCAACTTCCGGTGCAATTGAGTGCCTGAACAACGGGACGTGGAGCAACTTTGACGTCCAGTGTGAACGTAAGTACGACTTGGACAGATTTTGAATCTATATGATAATCATTGGACCTTTGCATAGCAACATTTTATTTTCCTTGGAAATTTCAGCACTTTCTGTTGATCACCCACGTACAGGCCTAATATATCCAAAACCATTGACAGGCCTTATATTTTTAGCTTTTCAATCACAATTAGAAATTTAAACTCCAAAATAGTGAATAGATCACAAATATTTTTAACGATTGTGAACAAAGTGTACTGGTAGTAGCATGTGCGCTTAGCGATAAAGTTGAATTTTCCAGAACTTTTATTATATTTTATCTGTGAAGGTCATACTGCTCATTCTGTGACGTTAAACCAGACAATATGAAAGTGTCTTAAAGATTGGATAGCTTGAATTGACATAAATGGCCTCCAGGGTACATATATCTATTGTACTTCTGACCCAGACTATGTTTAATTCGATTGTTTACTTTTGTGAACTATTGTGATCATTTTCCACATTTTCCATGAAGGCGCATATCTATATTATCCGACAGTTTCATTCATCAATTGGTAAAGACTCAAAATTATATATAAGAAGTAGGACGGGTTTATACCTTGTTTCTCAAGCACAATTATCATGCTCGTCTTTTATTTCAGTGATAGTTTGTACAATTCCAAACGATGTTACCGAGATTACCATTGTCAGCAAACCCATAATTGTTTTGTACAATAAATGGGTGGTATATTCCTGCTTAAACGGCTCCGTTTTCCCCGATGGTGACGTTAGTCGACGCGTCCGTTGTGTTTCCAAGACAAGGTGGATCCCAGACTTTATTGACTGCAGCAGTACGTAATCATTCTTATATATATATATATATATATATATATATATATATATTTATATATATACATATATATATATATATTGGGGGGGGGGGATAACACCGATCCCAAATTCCCGTTAACAGGCCTGCCTTAAAAACACACTATATGCCTATCGTATTATTAAAGACAAACAATGATACATGCAAGTAGTATATGGCCAACTTATTAAGATACAGTAGTTCGTACTATTTTAAAGGTACATATGAACTTAGCATCGGTGGAGCGTGGATTCCCAGTAACATACATAAACCACTTCTACTAGTTTCTTATACGACTCAAATAAATTCGAAATGCCAAGTGATAAACTGAATAAATCACTGGATCAGCCATAAAAGAGCTTGAGACTGCTTCTTTCTTAAAATTTTTGGTAAGAAAATAAACCTACTTTCGTGACCTACTTTTCTGTCCCATTAATATACAGCATAGAATGCTAGCTCCATTCAAATATCATTTTTGTGAAAAATTAAACAATTCCTTTTCGCAATCCTCTTAGTTATACTGCTTGAAAATGTATGCTGACTTTTGGTCGGCTTTTGTGGCAATAAATTGACTTCATATGCATCTTAAAACTGATCTACGTTTTTCTAAGCTATAACATTTCAATGTTAATTAAAATTGTGCTACCCTACGAACTGTTAATATGATTGGTTTTCTTTGGCATATTTCATTTTCGAATTCCTATAGTACCCTGTATATGGGCACCTTGTTAAGATAGCTCGTACTATTTTAAACGGCATTGATCTACGTTTTTCTAAGCTAT
This sequence comes from Lingula anatina, assembly GCF_051362555.1. Classification (NCBI taxonomy): domain Eukaryota; kingdom Metazoa; phylum Brachiopoda; class Lingulata; order Lingulida; family Lingulidae; genus Lingula; species Lingula anatina. The sequence continues at coordinate 13,201,423 of NC_141776.1, read as the reverse complement.
AACATTAATTGCGCTACCTTACGAATTGTTAATATGATTGGTTTTCTTTTTAATTTTCCAATTTTTATAATAATAATAATAAGTATACACCTCTATTAAATGGGGTTTTCTGAATGAGGCTTTACTCTTTTTCAGACACCAGTTTAAGTCTTCCTGACTCATCCCGTCGTCTTGGAAACCCCCGCATGGAGGCGCCACTGGCTGGATTCATAGGAACCTTTGGGTTAGCAATAATTGGCTCCATTATTGCTTTTATCGTTGCGACTGATATTGCCACAATAAAACAGCATCTGAGACACATGAGAAGAAACCTTAGACTTAAACGACCGACTAGCAATTATAAGAAATCATACAAAAAAGAAAAGTTCAACCAAATGAAGGGCCTTGGCGAAGCATAAATGTACATGTAATTTCGTTTTTAGGGAACGATGGCTGGGTCCAAATGATCCACAGGGATAGTTTCACTGACAGCGATTTAAGCTTTCACGGACAGTTACATTAAAAACATATTTCACAGCAAAATCAAGAACATACATTATATGAATTATATACACTGCCGAGATTGTATTTGCAATAGCAAAACTAAATAGAAATTCTTTCGATAACACAAATGCTAGGTGGAAATAGAAACAGAAAACACACAATCTGAACAGAGTGAAAAGTTGCCATTGACTTTCGTTGCATGCATAACAAAAACAGTTGAAGTAAATATTTGACAGTAATTCAAGGCACTAAGTCTATATTAGGTATTTGTGTATTATAAAGAGATCAGTGTTTTTATCTTTCATTGAAGAGCACATTTAGTTAATATAATTGGTGAGATAGAAGATGGGAAAGGGTTTTGTTTAAGTTATAGATGAAGTCTTTGTTTTCTACTCAAATTGCTTCTTTTAAGGCATAACACGTTTGTGATTTAATTGTGAACAAGCGTCAATCAACTTACAATGCAGTGAATATATATATAAGATGATCATTTTATATCAATATCATTATACGTAATGTTACGTACAATTTCACTGAACTGTGAAGGACAATTTTTGACAAATAGTCTGAAATGCATTTTGACTTACTCTATACATGTATATAAATAGACTGCTGTATATTCCAATAATCCTTGTGTGCTATGTATAAGATTTAACCTATTACAAATAATAGGTTTCTTCTTACAAGAGCTCTATTAAAATAGATACACGTGTTTCAGATCTGGACTACCCTTGTTATCAGGTGACCTCTAGGAGACCTTTCAGGAACGAGGCTATTGATGAGTGCTTCAGGTAGAGGCTGTGTTAGTAGGCTTGTTAAGGGTCAAACGCTGCATTTTATGGTACAAATGTCTAACTTGGCATGACTGTTCCTTGGCCCAAACTGTGGAACCTACATACGCTTGTAATAGGTCAATCGGTACTATTCAGGGGGCTCAAAAGTAATTTCTTGTGCTAATTCGGTGACGCAAGATAATAAAAAGGCCCTCTAGTTTGATTTATGAATTGTAGTTTTATATTCACAGGGGAATGATCTGATCTGTAGGCAATATCTATATCCGCGTCTCTCAGATTATTTTGTAGGTCTGGGGAGATCAGAATGTAATCAAGTCTGCTCCGTTTATTGTTTGGCCCGTACCAAGTATATCTTCTGTCTGTCGGATGCAGTTCTCTCCATGCATCAACCGGATCGAAGACATACATGAGAGTTTTAATCTCGTCATTTGCTTTTACATTATTTCTATTAATGTAGTTGAACGTATCTCTGTCTTAATCGATTGGGGACATTCCAGTCACCTGCGATTATAACGGAGGTGTTCCCCATAACTTCCAGGTGATTTTTAATGTCGTGGAAAAATGAAGGTGTATCGTTATTAGGTCCGTAAAGGACTGTCAGTGAGGCTCGAGTACCTTGGATAACGCACTCTATTAATAAGTAATTCCCGTTTTTTTGTGTGAGAGATTCACTCACTCCATATAATTTTATATTGTTTTTTTTTCTGGAATATTATTAATTCCTATTTGAACGACAGTTTGCTTCCATGGCCATTTGTTTATTGTCTTTTACTGTCTTCCTAAGTTCCCTCAGCTCCCTTTCTCTCTCGGCCAGTTTTCCCCCTCAGTGCTTGATTGTCCATATTTACACCATCCATTCGATCTCTCATCTCGGTTATCATGCTGGCATGCCTTTCCTCTATTTCCAGAATACGCTCATTGAACTCTTTTTTACTTCGTAAATAACGTCAAGCATTGATTGCTGGACTATCTGCCTGAGATCATCCGTTTTAACAGTGTGTTTCAGTTCTTTTTTTTTCTCTTCTAATTCGTTCAGTATCTCATTTTGTTGATTGAACGAATTCCCCTCTTCGCTGGTGCTTGATAATTGGCTGTGAGATCTCTTGCCACTTGACGGCTTACAATGTATGTCTTTAACCGTTGCATTCGGTTCGGCTGGAGTAAAGTATTTGGCGATGTTATCCATTGTCTATACGATAGGCACTGTGGATACATACAATTTTCACTCGCTCGTGGAGTGTATAATGTGGCCTAGGCCTATTGCGTTAGCTGTGACCGCCATTTTGTACCGTAGTCCTATGCGAGTCTACATGTATCATCAAAATGTTGAAATGTGCGCAATCGGTCAATTCCTATTAATTAGTAAGTTTTACTGCATTTCCCCCTGCCTATTCATACCTTATCTCTACTTGTTACAAGTCTACATTTTGGCTCGATCCTTCCAGAAAAGGTGTGTTTTGGGCCAAGGCCCCTATTCGTATTTGCCGCTTCGCACGTGACCATCCTAAAAGTAACAAATAATAATTACTGTACTTTTACTCAAAGTTCCAAGTATATTGGTGATTTTATAAAATTTGTTTTAAAATAGCAAACGACTCTTAATCGTTTTTTTTCTTTTCACTTTGGCAGAGACATGTAGAGTTCTCTAGGCGTTTTCTATGATCTGTTCTTTAAAGATACATACAAAGTCAATTTTTTGTCATAAAAACCATTCAAATGCCAGCATATAGTTTCAAGTAGTATAACTAAGGGAATTACCAAAAGGCATTGTTTATTTTACCGGAAAGTGATGTTTGAACAGATTTTTCTGCTAGCATTCTATGCTGTACAGTATGTCAATGGGGCAGAAAAGTAGGTCACGAAAGTAGGTCAAATTGACAACCAAAAATTTAAAGAAAGGAGCACTCTAAAGCTCTCTAATGGCTGATCGGGTGATTTATTCAGTTTATCCCTTGGCATGTCGAATTTCTTAGAGTCGTATAAGAAACTAGTAGAAGTGGTTTACATGTGTTACTGGGAATCCACGCTCCGACGATGCTCGGTTCGTATGAACCTTTAAAAATTCGTAAACCGATCTAGATAGAAACCAGTTGCGCTAGTAAAATAAATGTAGGGAATCCCTAATAATTAAACATGCGTTTTTACAAATAAAAAGGGCATCGATCGTGACGCGCTTCTTACACCAAACCACATACGCTTTTTTTTAATCACCGATCGATATATTAAAAAAATCTACTTACCTCCCTATCCAAGCAACAACGATCAAACAGTGGTTTAAGCGAGGAAACGACCGCCAACTTTGACGCCTTTTTCATCACTAACGCATGATGACCTATTTTCCCGCGCCTGTGATTCGTCAAATCTTGGAAGAATCTTGGAAGGCTCAACGCCTCGTGATTGGCTAGTGAGCAAATCTTAGAAGAATCTTGGAAGGTTTTGAGGGACGCGATTGGCTGATATTAGGGAGACTGATGCCTCCGGAGAGGTGCTATCCGGGCGCTACAGAAGTATCTATGATTTGAAAAAATCCGCTCACGTACGTCTAGGGTCACGTTCAATACAGTTTTTGCTAATAATTGCCTAAACCCTCATTTTTTGCATGAATTTGCTCCTTTAACCGCTTATTCTCTGTCACGTATATCTATACTATAACACAAAATGATAACTTAAAATTGAAAGAAAGAAATAAGAATAGAACATAAAAGATAAATTTAATTTTAAAAAGGAAACAAATACCAATATCTAAATTATTTTTTAATTCTTTCTTTTTTTTAATTATAATAAGAGTCCTTTCATTCTATTTTGCTTATATAAGAAGTGACCGCGGCTTCTCAAGAGCTTTGGATTGAAGAAAGCACACATTTTGACTGGACTAAGTACAATATTTATTCGATTTATAAAACGACAAAATACTACACTTCATTTTATAGATGCACTGAACATGCTGTTTATCCCCAGGGGTAAGAACACATCAAATACTGTTAAGATAAATTAGAAAACACACAAGCTTAAAGCTGGATTTGTTTGTTTATCATTCAGCATATCGCATAAAATTATTATTGTCACTTTATCCAAGGTATTCACAATACAAGATAGCGACCAATATATACTACTGTTTATTGTTGCCTAACATGTTGAATGGTATACATATCAAACAAAATAAAACATGATAAATTCACAAATCTGATTACTTTTTACGGGGTAAAGCAAAATATTTCGAATATTAAAAAAAGAAATACCCAGCAGTTTTAATGTTAACATATCGCTATAGAGTCCATAAACAAAGTTGATAATTGGAATGTCTCTAGACAATTCAATAATCCTGCATGACGACAATTACATATCTTGACGTTCCATAATAAGCAAACCGCACTCTTCATTTACATTTGTGTGTGTTTGTGTGTGTGCGTATGTGTGTGTTTGCGTGTGCGCACGCGTGTGTGTATGTGTGTGCGTGTGTGTGTTTATCTAACATTCATCTGTCAAAATCAAATGGTGGACTACTGTCTACATATCAGTTACCACACTACAATATATGCTTGTCACCAACCTGCAGTGCTGACAACTAAAGTGCTACATCTAAAAGTACTGCGAATCAGTACAAAATAATCAAAAATATTTCTACGTGAATACCTATTGGTCAAACAAATGCACAGATTGCGGTGCAGCTGCTGTTAATTGAGACTGTCCTGTCAGAATTCGCTGAGGCGTCAATGTCCTAAATGTCACGTGTGTCATATCCAGTGTCATTTTTGTTTGCACCGATAAATGTCATTTGGTGCCTGTAGTACCAGGACATTCTATCACCCCACTGGCTGTTCGTTTACCTCTCCGTACACAGCGAATGGCGATGAAAGCAATAAGGCACAGTGCCACCACTCCTCCAACTGCGCCTGCGGAGATCTTGAAGCCCTCAGACTGGTACCATGGTTCTTTTGAGGAGCTGACAACAGTCCCTGAAAAAAAAAGTAATGACACAGATTGTTCAAAAAGCTCAACGATTTCGTTTAAGATTATCTGTGGATATGTTTGGTACATCATGCTCATTTTTTTATTTTTCTTCCTGCATGAAGTAAGTTTTATTAAAGTGGATATTGGAATTTCGGGACAAGCTGCCCGTAGGTGTTAGGGTCTTGCATCACGGACCGGGGTTTAGGGTAGATGACTTCTATTGATTTTAGGTCGGGAGGTTAAGGGTCAAGGCCAGATGCACGTTCTACACGAAAATCTTGTATGCCATATATATGGCAAACTACTTAGCCTACCTGGCACCACCTGTGTTTGACAATTACCTCATTAATAGTTTATGTAAAACGTGGTAAACAAAATAGCATGTGAACTACTCACGGGGAATTCGTATTTAATTTGAAAAAAGTGAGACTCAGTTCAAATGTTCACAACCCTGCATTGCACTGGGCTTTAACAAATTACCTTGTGTTGAAGTCATCTTTGGCGTTGGTCCTTTGGTTCCAGGGATTGAGTACCCCCCAGGAGACGCTGAAACCAGTCCTGTGTTGTCAGGCGTAGGGTCCACAGCGACATTTCCAAGTTGTCCGTAGACATTTATAACAACTGGTAAAATCGCAGGTCTTGGCGGCTCTCCTCCATCCTCCGCCATAACGGTAATGTCATATCGGGGCTGTGTTGGGTAACGCACCACTTTAAGTTCTCCGGTGTCTTCGTTGATATCAAACGCAGCATCTGGGTTGCTTTCGTTGATAATCGAGTGACGAACTCTTCCGTACGACCCACTGTCTTTGTCCGTGGCCAGAAATTGTCCTACAGTGCGTCCCAGCGCGCGGCTGGCATTCACTGGAATATCTGGGAAACCAAACAACTGAAAAACTGGCGCGTTATCGTTGACGTCTTGGACAATGACGGCGATCTTGGTGGCAGCACTCTTGGGCGGTACGCCCTTGTCAGATGCCACTACTGTCATAATGAACTCCTTCTGCGGAAGACTTTCGTAGTCCAGCTTGGCTATCACTGATAGCTGTCCTTTACTGTCCATGTTGAAGAACCGTTCCGCTCTGTTGCTCCCAGAGAAAGCATACTCAAGCTTGCCATTTCGTCCTACATCTAGGTCTGTAGCGTTAATCATCGTGATGTTGTCTTGGAATACGATAACAAACCCTATGAGGGCATCTTCCTTTACTGTGGCATTGTACCAGTCATAAGCAAACGCTGGACTGTGATCGTTCGAACCAATTCTAGTAGAACAGTCGACACCGTCGTATTCATCAAGACACTCACACTGGTTAGGGGATACACAATCTCCGTTGCCGGAGCAGTTGGCGACAGCGCTGCAAATGGGTTCGTCACAGCGTTCACCAAGCCAGCCGGGAGAACATAAGCACTTGTCCAATGATACACACTCTCCATTACCTGAAAAGAAGAACAAGAAGTTTCTTAAAATAATACATTTAAAACTCAACGCAAAATATGAAGAAATGTGGCGAAAAAGGTATATACATTGTAAGGAATGGCTCCCTTGGTCCCCTTGGTTTTTTTAACAGGTACTAGTTCACACTGGTGCTCTTTGAGTAAGAGAGTGGAATGCTGTATTATAAATATTCACATTGGAAATATCATTGGTATTTAATGACAAATATGGAAAGAAGATAAGGATATCACCCAAAGCTTACACATACTGATAGTGTTATCGGTAATGAAGAATATATTCATAGATATTGTTTTGTATCTAATGAACAAAAATGACTGTACAGAACACGCTTACCGGAACAGTAACCGAGAACCTCGCACGAGAAATTGGAGCAATAATTCCCTCCATATCCTATGTCACACTGACACAGATTGGGTTCCAAACACTTGCCGTGTCCACTGCATTCGTTAACAGCCGAGCACGAGACAGTATTGCATGTATCTCCAGTGAAGCCTTCAAAGCACCTGTATTAATTATTATTATTATTATTATTATTATTATTATTATTATTATTGTGTAAGGGTGTCTAGCAATAATTGTTGTCGCAAAATTAAACATGCCAAAGGTATCAAAACGCGTTCAAGTTTTCAGCAGACAAACAACTACAACCAGCTTGGAACAGCGTAATCCACTAATTAAACTAAATACCAAACGTCTCACGAAGCATTCACTACAGTGTAAAAAGTGAGAATGATAGCGATTGCGTATCTAAACACTCAACATATGAAAGAGTTATTTTAGAAGTGTCTAAAATGAAACTTAAAATATGTACCTGCATACGGTATCAGTCCCATTCTCCCCAGAGCTGATGCATATACCGTTACCACTACAACCATTCAGTGCCGTACAGTTCTTCACAGTGGTACAGTTTTCTCCATGGTAACCGTCGTAACAGGTGCACGTGCCAGGTGCAGTGCATACGCCGTGCAGGGAGCAGCCATTATTTGAAGAACAATCGGGAAGAGAGCAGCTGTTTCCTTGCCAACCATTGTCACATTTGCATACGTCATAACCTTCACATCGCCCATGACCTGCAATGCAATATAAACCGTTTTGTTTGCAACATTGATAAAGCCTATCCAAGCAGACTGTGGCATAAAAAAGATGTTATTTTAAAGTGCTTTATGTTTTGCCATGGACCATGGTTTGCGCTTCAGTGCGCATGCAATTGGTGTAAATATTTACAAGAGATTTCTCTGTTCCGTTATGTTTGATAGGTTCTTTAATTTTATTGCGTTACGGGCGACATATTCCCTTTTGCAACAAATATCTCAATCAAAAGCCTAATAAATTTGGGTGAATGATCTACATGGAGCTGACATTCTTTGATAATTTGTTGGGCGCAGAGGCTCCGTTAAAACCTTACTTTAAAGCCGAGCTATGTATTAAGGTGCCAACATGTGAAAACACCACTGCAGAAACTACGGTAATATGTGAATGCCTGATCTGAAAACACTTTTGATCTCACAGTTGAATTCAAATATGCCTTCGATAACCTACCTGAGCACAATGCCAGACTTTCACATGAAAACTCTGTACAGCTTGGCCCCGCCCATCCGTTGTCACATTTGCATACGCCAAAGTCCACGCAGACCCCGTGACCGGAACATTCAGACACGTTGGCACAGGTTGCAACGATGCTACAGTCATTGCCTTAAAATACACAGAAGTTGATGTCAACAAAGAGTTAAAATATTCAGCCAGATGTCAACAGGGAAGGGTGCTTTACGTGAGTAATTCTTCATATATTTGTATAATGATCGTTTGCAAAAACCACTACATAAAGCCTATAATCAAATTCGAGAAGTTATTATATTTCAGTTGAAATTAGTCAGAAATCATTAATACTTAAGAAAAAAATTAAACTCTAATTTCAAAACCCACCAACAAAGCCTGGTTCACAGCGACATCTGTTCGTCTTATAGCACACGCCGTGGTCCTCGTCTGTGCAGTTGTTCACGTAGAAACATGTAGCTGAAACAAAACCAAAGCCATAGCTGTGAAACGTCACAATTATGGGTCTCTAAAATCCTACTTTTTGAATACGGTTGCAAATGAAAGACCACAAAATATTTTTGTTTTCAATCAAGGTGAGACTCAGTGGTGGTAAATATTTAATGGACACCATTTTAATTACTATGACGAATTGTCCGGTTGCATTGTTATCTTGGTATTTATCGCAAAACTGAATACTGCAGAAATACGCTTTTCTTTTAGACTAGCAATATGGTTAAAAAATGTATTAAACGTACACTCGTACGTAAGCATGAAATTTTGGCTCAATTGTAAAAAGTGATATTTTGAGTGCTTTTGGATAAAGAAGCCTGTCGGAAGGTCACAATATGACCGCAAAAAAAAACTTTTTCAAGATAAAACTTGTACTATATAATTTCACGCTTTAAGATATAATTTACTAATTGGAAAATGATACGGTAGGAATGCGGAATCAGTAACTGCTTCTTTTGGGCCTACTTCTATAAAAATCGAAAATGACCTCCAAAATAAAAAGCAGCCGTCCACTCGCTCTAGTAATATTTATATTATAGCAATTAAGATGTTTCATTTCATTACCTTTCTGGTCACAGGCAACTCCTTCCCAGCCGACTTCACACACACAGAAACCACTGTCACATGCACCGTTTACGCATACACCGCAGGAACCTTAAATAACCACAGTAACATTTGTTACGAAATTATATACTACGCTTAAATGAGCAAGAGTCCATCAAACAGTTATGATGGAAATTTCCCTTAATTTAACTTTCTCTATTTTATTAAAAGAGAGTTTCTGATACATTTTTTATAATTTTATGTATAACATTATTATTTATTTGTTATTTAAAACGGTTGTAACGTGTCAATTCCTAGCCACTAGACAATGGTAAATATAAGCTGTAAAAAAGCAATTATTTAGTCTTGTAGCCTCTATGTACATGTAAAATAAAAAGGTTATAAAATAAAAAAAATATGTTCCAGACACACTTACCAATGGAACAGTCCGATCCTGTCCACCCACTGTTACATTCGCACGTGCTGTTGATGCATCTGCCTTTGCCGTTACATTGACCGGGACAACCTGGTAGAATATACACGTGGAAATCAGGTTTAATTTACAATTACATATATATATAATATAAACATGTACATGTGCACTAGGATTTTTCAATCAATTAATCCGAATACTGCACAACTAATATTATATTATCACAAACATATCTAAATAAGCATCACTACATGAAAAAGTTAATGTTTAGATTTAATGTACCACTTACCGCTTTGGTATGCTTCTTGGTTGGAGAAAGTGATATCTTTCGTGACCAAGATGTCATAGACACACTCCTGGAGTAACACGCCTTCCAGTCCTTTCCCCTGACATGCCGTCTCTGCAGCCTGGAAAATAATTAACGGCATTTTAGCGACACAGTTAAGTGCATTCATTATTCGCCACGTCCAGGTGCTTGAAAGCAACCGAGTTTTCACCCGTAACCATAACAACAAGCAAATTTGACAGGAATAATGCTGAATTGAACGGTTTGGGACCTAGTTTATCAATGGACAAAAAAAGGAAGAATTTATTTGATTCTTACAGGCATCTGCTCTTAAAATAAAATATCACCAGAGGACCATTAGCGTATATTACTCAAACGCGTATCTGAGGCGTTAGAAATGTTATGCAACATATTTCAACAATCCAGTGTATACTTCTTTCAGTGACACGGCAGTTTTAAGAATAATGATGCAGAGTCTGAATTATAAACTTAAACCATAGGACTGTAATTAGATTCACGCTTTATTGGACCAGATTACCTTCTTCTCAGCCTGAGACACATTGACAGGAGCATAGGCCGGATTGTATAGACTGGGGTCGGTGTAGGAGGGGTCCATGACGTCATCAGCGTGGAAGTTAGAACTGTCCCAGGACCAACTGCCGTATAGTCCAGACCCGGAAAACGACTCACTAATTCTCCCTGTGATGAAAACGAATTACCTATTTATTCTTCAATTGATTCATTTATTTTTCACCCCGTAACAGAGGTGAAAGATAAACATTTATATAAGCAAATCAAAAACTGGTATATACACGTACATTTACCGGGTATATCCGCATAAACAATGTACATATGCAGTACTAGTTGTTGTATTATTTTTCCTTATGACTCACATGATTCGGCAAATTCCACTGCCTTGTCCTTGGTGACCACGGTGCCGTTGGCCAGAGTGAAGTCGTTATCCTGGTTGTCATCCATTAGTCCACACAGTCCAGACGTCTGTCCCTTAAAACTGGCAGTTAGACCAGAACGCACGTTAAGGAAGAGACGCCCCATCACCGGACTGAACCGGACGTCTACTGTGACGGATACACCTAGGGAATGTATCTTATTTTTATTATGAGTTCATATACATGGTACATGCCTTAAATAATGAACTTTTCAGTGAAGAATATACATTCAGCGGGAGACGGCAAAGGTAACTTAATATCGTTGGCTGATATAAAATGCTGAAGTTGAGAACCTGTAGTTGTAGCCTTCAGAGACGTACACGTAGACTTCAAGGGTATAATAGAGAGCTTTCGCACCTGCACGTTTAGGCGACCGACTACATTTAGCTATCCGTAACCGTAAAATGACCATCGTTTATTTTTTCGTGATTTCGCAGAAAGACCCGGTTAGCCTTTACGGATAGTCGGATTGTACAATAGCTGAGTAGGCTGATACATGTTTTACGTGCTGTAAAGCCTCGGTCACAACCGGACGCACGAATTTCAGGATCGTACGACCCCTGCGATTTTTGGGTGTTGCGGAGGCCGTGGAGGTCGTAGAGGTATAGGAAAGTCTGCCTTGCGAGTCGCAAGGGCCACATAAGATGTCCTTTCAGGCAGGGACGCTAATTGCAAGGAGCGATGGTCGTGGAAATTGTACTCATTTTTTGAGTTTGTCTTGCTTCCTGTGTACGTGGCACACACTCACCACTTACGAAGGGAATGCAATGCGCGGCGAAAGTAGTGCCCTTTTGCGTCAGTTTTGCTTCACGTTTGTGGTGACATACTGACGGCGTACGTCAGTTTTGGTTCCTGTTCTCCTCTTCTTTCTTCTTCCTTCTCCCTTTTTTCTAATATGTAAGCTTCTTTCTCTTGCCTTTTGGAGGCATATTAGAAACTGAATTGAGCAAAAATTTGAAAATTTTGAAAATTGCTGTACACGTTACATAGTCGATGTTAATTGTAAAGACGCAAGCGTTCGTCGTGAGCACGCCTTTTATACACCAGGCGTGGGGGTGACGCACGTGCGACGCATTCCCGGTAGGCTCTCGACTTTGTTCGTTAGTTGTGAGGGCGTGCGCCTTACTCAACACGCAAAGGGCACTTACTCCTTCATTGCTTGCGACGTGCGTCTTCCACAACGCGCGTCTCTCTTGCTAACTCCGTGCGAGGTGAGCAAGTTACGCTTGCGGTCTCGCTGTTCGCAGGCTATTCGTAGAAACTTTTGGACATGTCCAACATCCTCCGTCCGTGCTTACGGGCTGTCTGCGAGCTCGAAATTGCGTAAGAAGGCTTTGCGTGGGACGTGAGATTCTGCGCAAAATTTGGACGCAAACAGCCCGTAAGAGCCCGTACGGCCGATTGTGACCGAGTCTTATGCAGAGACGTTAAATTAGGTCATACGCCATTGGACAGGTTAGGTAATTTTGGAATGGTCTTCCATACGCAGTTCATGGAGATCCGGCTTACCCCGTTAAAAGGTATCTGTTGAGTCCCTTCAGAGGAGCAAATATGAGTACCGAAGAAGAATAATTCAACAGGAGAATGTCCCCTGCAGGGGCGTAACCAGGCATACGCACGGATGCACTGTGCGTACAATTTTTTGAGCCAACCATGATATTATTCTCCATAAATTCAGTGTATTTTTCACGGAATATAATTGTACCTGGGAATTTTCAAAATCTGTGCGTACAATTTTAAAAGGTCTGGTTACGCCCCTGCCTGTGCGGGAATGCGTCGAGTGGGAGTTCGGAAACTTTTATTGTGAAACTTTGCCTTCCTGGACTTTCGAAAGAATTAAAAAGTACTGTTGTCTCCTGTAGCCAAGCAGTACTTGGTAGGTGGTCTTCTGGCCAACTGCCATACCTGTGTGTATGGCAATCAGATGAGTCGGTACTTTTAACTAGATCCTCCAACCTTGGTGGACTATTTAGCATGAACTGTACACGTGTACATTGTGCGTATGGAAAATTAAAGAGTAAAATGTAAAATTCATACCGCAAGCAAACATTTATTTAAGTGAAATCTTGAATAAAAAAACTAATGTTTTAACAAAGATTCAGCCCATGTGTATCTTGTAGGCAGCAGTTTTTCTTCTTAACCAAAGACATAACCATCTTAATCATTTGTTTGTCTTTCTTAATTTTAGCTTCTCGCTCTTTCTTTTCTAATTCAAAGTGTTCTTTCTCGAAGGCCAGCTTGTCTTTCAGGTAACTGACGTAATCTGCTGGTGAATCAGTACGGCGCTTCTTAGTTGGCTGCATGTTGTCGCAATTTTCAGCTGAAAAAAATAAGCGGGTCACCAATTAATGCAGCGTCAGTAATTGTTACTGATACAATAAATATTAATCAATATTTGCTATTATAGACAATTTCATGTAAAGAAAGATGTGCTGTCCTTACTTTATATTTATAATTCATTTATTCAAATACACAAAACAGGACGCCATGTGACTTTCGAAACAAGGCTTCATAAAATTTGCATTAAAAGTCAAGGAGACGCCCTGTCAACTAAAGGAGAAAATCGAGCTACTAGTAGTATCTTACTAAACGGCACTTACCTTACGGATATCCTGCCTGTTATGCGTCAAGTGCAGACGGCTAGTCTACAGACCACTTATAAAGGCATGTGTACTCGTAACAACTGCTCACAAAATGATGACCTAACAGTCTTATAATACAATCAGTCATGCGTGCGGAAGGCCAGTTCTGACTGCCTTGTGGTCAGTGGAAAATGCCTTTTTTTACGGGTATAACTTATATTTCAATAGTAACAAAAACATAGACACAAATAACAGAGACAACACGTTTCACATATATTACAAAAATAAAATGTCCAATATAATTATAGCAGAGAAACGATCAATTTTGAAAGGCTTGATTTCATAAAATTATGCTGATTTGTCAAACCGTTTTTCATTGACGGGTAGTAATCTAGCTGCGGATAATGTTCTCTCTAACCGTATGTGTACACGTCACTAGACAGCAAAATATGATGACCTAAACGTAGTCGTTCGCCTAAACGTACAGGTGCGAAAGCTCTCTAATATGGAGGGAAAGACACCAAATACTGATACGCAAATATAATGTAAACGCATCTGTCAGGAAACAAGCCACGAAGTAGGATAACATATTGGTGAGGATTCTTATATTCAATAATTTTATAGTGTTATAGTGAATTAAATGTCATATAATAAAAGTAATACCATACATACCGGTGTCATACTGAATTGCAATCATCATCACGGCACCAGTGGCGTTGTTCCTGACCTTAGCGATGTCTACAATGACGGTGTTGTTATTAAGCGTCAGTCTTGTGTTGTTTTGGTTAATGCTCTGCACTAGACCGTCAATTCTGTATTAAAGAGCAAAGAACACATTTTCACCCACATTTACAGTAGATAGTAAAGAATTAAAACAAACATTTAAATACCTGCTTCTGCAGTTTCTCATAAACTGCAGTGCGTTTATAAGATATTGATTGCATCCCATTTTAACAGATTCCGACCCTAACGAAAAAGTCTTATAGGATCCTATAAGATCCTATAGGATCCTATAGGACTTTTTCGTAAGGGGATACACTACATCTGTATGTCTTCAACTGTAAGTGCCAGATTCCCTGTTTTATATAAACAAGGTGTAAGTACAGATTCCTTGTTTTAGCTATAACAGTTATGAGTAGTTTTCATTACTTGTGTGAGTAGCGCGCTTATTTGAATGCTACTGGGTCATAACGCTACAAGAATCCGTACAAGAAGGGTCTCTCCTGCAGCTAACCGTATTTCCCAACGTAGTATAGTGTATTGTAACAGTTCAAAGGGAGAAATCATAATGTAAGTGTTTTTACTATCAAGTGTGTATTTATAAGTTTTCTGTATAAATTATAAAGGTGAAAAAATAGGTATATAAGATAGAGTACCTGGTAGGGTGTGGTAATTAATATGAAGTACGATAAATGATAATATGAGAACGCATTGGTTTAATTATCAACTGCAAAACCCTTCCTGTAATTCAGTATATAACGTTTTAATTATGATTATTGCATTAAAAGGTAAACTTCATATCATTTCTGCTTACTGTATAGATATAGCAAATTTCAAGTCTCGCTATATATAACCGAATTAATGTAATGTAATGTTCCATATATCTAGTAAATTATACTTAGGCCTATGTATTTGATGCATAAGTATTTATATAGTTTCCTTTATTTATTTATTCATTTTATTTATTTATTGTTTTGTTTTTTTTAGATTATGTACCTTGCTTGCTTGCTTGCTTGCTGTCATGCTGATATGCTGACCTGCTGACTAGTCCATTTAATGTACCGACATAAGCGATGTGAATGGTTACTGAACTGAACGTTTAAAAATAAAGCATGAGTAACATAAACTCTCCAATGTCTCAACGATTTCACACTAGTACATAATAACAGCCATGGATGCAGGTGGAGACCGGGACTATCGTCAAGAATTAAAGCACAGTCGTGCCGCCTTTAAAGGTGAATGTACTAAAAAAGAAAACATCATAAATGAACTTATTTTGGACTCTGCTCATGTAAATATTGTACAGAAAGCATTGAATGACTTTTGTGTTTCAATAGACCGATTTAGAGAGGCACATTTTAAATACTTCAATTTGCTTAATACCCAAGAAGAAAAAGGAGCAGAAAAATATTTAGACCAGGCAGAGGAAAATTTTAGTAAAGTTCAACGCCGTACATCTTTATATATCTCCAAATTCCATTTCCATGAAGACGATGCTGTCTCCTGCTCTAGTAAAAGTTCAAGATCAACCACCAACAGTGAAAGATCTACAAGAGCTGCGGCAAAAAGGGCAGTTTTAGAAGAAGAGGCGAAGGCATTAAAAGAAAAACAGAAAATTGAAGAAGAAGAATTTCGACTAAAGCAAAGGAAGGAATCGCTGCGTGTTCAGACTGCAATTAAAAAAGCGGAAGCAGAGCTGTAAACATGGGCACCGTTGAAAACCATTAATGTAGATGCCTGGGTAGATAACCTCTCCGACCACGGTATGATGAATGTAGAGGCTCCTGAATTTATTCCCCGAGACAGCCATGTACATCCGATCGATGCAGAAGCACCAGCGTTCACTCCGAGCACCAGGACCATTCCCCGAGGACCTATGACTGATGTAGAAGCACCGACACCAACTCCTTATGCCAGGGTCATTCCCCGAGAACCCACAACTGATGTGACAACGGCGATCACTCCCCAGGCCGGAGCAATTCCCAGAGGCAGTTCTTTACTCCCCACTGGCGTAGAAGTACCAGCGCGTGCACCTCAGACCAGTGGCATTCCTGGAGGCAGTCCTTTACTCCCCACTGGCGTAGAAGTACCAGAGCGTGTCCCTCAGAACAGTGGCATTCCTGGAGTCAGTCATCTACTCCAAACTGATGCTCTCCTAGCTGCGTTGTCCTTACCTCAGCCAGAAGTGCCAAAGTTTGCTGGTGACTTAACTGAGTATAGGGTTTTCTTGGCTGCTTTTGATACTCGTATTGCTTCTCGTGCAGCATCTTCATCTGACAAATTGTATTACCTTGATCAGTTACTGATAGGTGAGCCCAAAGAAATCATCAGTAGTTGTTTTTATTTAGAGGATGGGTATCAACAAGCCCGTATGTTGCTTGACAAAGAATATGGTGACCCATATAAAACTGCTATGATGTATTTGAATAAAGTGAATGAGTTGCCATCTGTAAAACAAGATGATCATGTTGGTCTAAAGAAATTAGCTTTGTCATTAACAAAGTGTTCTTATGCAATGCAGCATTTATCTTACCTCAGTGTGTTAAATCACCCACCCAATATGATAAATGTAGTTAAGAAACTACCTTTTTATTTGCAAAATAAATGGCGAGAGCATGTAGTAAAGTTGAGACAACATCAACAAAGAGTTGTTCAGTTTTCAGATCTTGTCTCCTTTGTATCATCAGCGTCTGAAGTAGCCAACGACCCAGTGTTTGGTAAAGGGACCATCTCTACAAAGTCTTCAAAGCCTCCAACAAGTAAGTTCAACCAAAAAGTGTCCAGTTTGGCAACGACCATTTCTGACGTCACTACCGCGCAACCTTGTTGTCCACTTTGCCAAGGACGTCATGACCTTGAGAACTGTCAGACATTTTCATCTAAAAGTATCGATGACAAGAGAGCCTTTCTGATGGATAAACGCCTCTGTTTTGGATGTTTTGGACGAGACCACGTGTCAAAGGGCTGCACCAAGAAACGCCGATGTCAGAAGTGTCAGAAATTGCATCCAACTTCACTCCATGTTGAAGGCTTTCGGCCCCAACGACAACCTGCTGTCCAATCGCATTCTCTCACAGCTCAAGCTAATACACGGCTGACCGATGGTGCTACTGTGTCTTCCTGCGTTACCACAGTGTCTGCAGACCGTATTTTTCAT
This sequence comes from Lingula anatina, assembly GCF_051362555.1. Classification (NCBI taxonomy): domain Eukaryota; kingdom Metazoa; phylum Brachiopoda; class Lingulata; order Lingulida; family Lingulidae; genus Lingula; species Lingula anatina. The sequence goes on along the minus strand of NC_141776.1, from coordinate 13,184,025 downwards.
GCAATTCTCCCAGTGAAGATCCACCAGAAAGGTAGTAGCACTGTTATGAATGCATACTGTTTTTATGATAATGGAAGTAGTGGTTGTTTTATTACAGAAGGATTATTCCGCCAACTTGATGCCTCGGGTGTAACTACTCGTCTTCAGCTCAAGACTTTGTCTGGAAGCAGCTGTTTTCAAAGCAGTGCGGTGGAAAATCTGGTGATTACAGATAGTAATGGTGATAATGCCATTGAACTGCCACGAACTTTCACTAGAGATGATATTCCAATCACCAAAGATCAGATACCTACGCCAGATATCGTCAGAAGGTGGGATCACCTCAAAAGTGTTGCTCAGGAAATACCAGAATTGCAAGAAAATGTGGACTTGGCTATCTTGATTGGAAACAATTGCCCACTAGCCTTGGAGCCGCTTGGAGCAATACCTTCTTCAAATGGAGGCCCGTATGCAGTGTTACTTAGACACGGTTGGACAGTACATGGACCGTTAACCGCTGATACTAGTGACCACATTACATGCAATCGTATACAGGTGGAGGAAGTCCACAAGGAGATAATGTCCCCGGCTACTGCAATGCACATGATGGAGCTTGATTTTTGTGAGCATAAGCCATCATATCCTGATGAGAAAGGAATGTCACCAGAGGACAAACGTTTCTTACAGATTGCAGAAGATGGTGTTGTTTTTGAGAATGGTCATTATACTTTGCCCTTACCTTTCAGATCCAGTGAAGTGTCACTTCCTAATAACCGATCACAAGCAGTACAGAGGGCATTGTGGCAAAAGAGGAAGATGATGAAAAACGAAACTTACCGTGCAGATTACGTAGCATTTGTTTCAAATATTTTAGAGCGTGGTTATGCAGAGCGTGTTCCTCTTTATGATGTCTCAGCACAGGGCCAAGTATGGTACTTACCTCATCACGGTATATACAATCCAAACAAACCGGGGAAAATTAGAGTAGTGTTTGATGCAAGTGCCAAGTTTCAAGGGACAAGCCTGAATGATCACTTATTACAAGGACCGGATCTGGCCAACAACTTGGTGGGAGTTCTTTGTAGGTTCCGTCAGCATCAAACCGCATTCACTGCCGATATAGAATCCATGTTTTTTCAGGTCCGTGTTCCAGTAGAACAGAGAAGTTTTATGAGATTCATGTGGTGGGAAAACGGTGACTTGAGCAGCGACTTGCAAGAATATCAGATGAGCGTTCATCTTTTTGGTGCCGTCTCCTCTCCTAGTGTTGCCAATTTTGTTCTGAAGAAAATTGGGGCTGAAGCAGAAAATTCTGAAGTGAGTAAAACTCTTCTCAGAAATTTCTATGTAGACGACTGTATTAAATCTGTGAAGTCTACCTATGACGCCATCAGACTGGTAGATGATCTTCAGAAAACCTGTGCAAGCGGAGGATTCCATCTTACCAAGTTTGCCAGCAACAGCATTGAAGTTATGGACTCTATACCCAAGGCTGAGCATTCCAAAGAAATATCCTCAATTGATATCCATTATGATGAGCTACCAATCACAAAGACGCTTGGGGTACAATGGAACATTGAGACAGATCAGTTTGAGTTTTCCATACAGCTAAAAGCCAAACCATCAACTAGAAGGGGGATTCTCTCCGTCATTTCTTCGCTTTATGACCCACTTGGTTTTGTGGCTCCGGTGATATTGCCAGCGAAGAAAATACTACAGGATCTTTGTCGTGACGGAAATGTAGGATGGGATGATGATGTACCGGAGAAGTTTCAAGAAAGGTGGAGCAAATGGTCATCTTCGATATTAGCATTAGAAAATGTAAAGATAAACCGCTGTTTCAAACTTTCAGACTGTCTCCCACATGGTGAAGTGCAGCTCCATGTCTTCTCAGATGCCAGCTTCTATGGTTATGGATCAGTTGCCTACCTTCGATGTAAGGATTATGCAGGAAACATAAATGTTTTCTTTGTAGCAGGAAAAGCTCGACTCGCACCCATCAAGACTGTCAATCCCACGACTCGAACTTACCGCTGCAGTTACCTCAGTGCGACTAGCCAAAATGATAGAGAGAGAAATTGAGGAAGACTTGAAAGTGTTTTACCATACCGACTCCACTACTGTACTTCGCTACATAGCCAATGAGAAGAAGCGATTCCCAGTGTTTGTGGCAAATAGAATTCAACTGATACGCGATTTTTCCAGTGTAGAGCAGTGGCGTTACGTACCGTCATCAAATAATAGTGCAGACGAAGCCTCTAGAGGTTTATCAGCGGATGAGTTGAGTGACAGTGCAAGGTGGTTGACTGGTCCCGAGTTTCTGTATACCGAGGAAGATACATGGCCAGCAAGCCCACTAAATTCTCAGACGCAAGACCAATCAGAATCGGACGATGAGATCCAACATACAGCGTGTTTTGCATTGAGCAGTGATGAAGAAGATTCTTTCTTTCAGCTTGTGAATCACTACTCAAGTTGGTATAAATTGTGCAAAGCAGTTGCTATCTATGGAAAATTTGTTCAGTGGTTGTGCAAAAGAGAGAAGTCTAAGACGAGTTTCTCTCCGGTGATTACGTCCGAGGATATTGCCCAATCGGAGACCATAGTCATACGTTGGCTACACTGGCGCAGTTACAAAGACGAGATTACCCAACTTACCTCAGTAGATGCAGATCAAACACGGAGCCGGGCAAAGACGGTAAACAAGACCAGCAACCTTTACAAGTTGGATCCAATTGTTGACAATGGTATCTTAAGAGTGGGTGGAAGATTACAGCGAGCAAATCTACCAGAAAAAGCGAAACATCCAATCATACTACCTAAGAAAGGCCATATTACTACCCTAATAATACGCCAAGAACACGAACGTCTGGGGCATGCAGGTCGAAATCACGTGCTCTCAAGCCTTCGTACGAAATATTGGATTATAAGTGGAAATGCTGCTGTGCGTTCTTTGCTGGCTTCTTGTGTTAAGTGCCGACGTCTCACTGGTCCAGTGGAACAGCAGAGAATGGCCAACTTACCTAGTTGTAGAGTAGATGAAACGCTTCCTCCGTTTAGCAGATCAGGCGTGGACTGTTTTGGACCCTTTGTCGTAAAAGACGGAAGGAAAGAAGTCAAACGATACGGGGTACTCTTTACTTGCTTGTCTAGTCGGGCAGTACACATAGAAGTTGCCATGAACCTTGAAACGGACACTTTCCTTAACGTGCTTCGAAGATTCATTGCGCGCCGAGGAAATGTTAGAGAGTTGTGGAGCGACAACGGAACAAATTTTGTTGGAGCTCACAAAGAACTTAAACAAGCTCTTCAGAACATGAAACATGATGTCATTCAAGATAATATGTGTCGAGTAGGCATTGATTGGCATTTTAACCCTCCTGCAGCAAGTAACATGGGTGGGTCATGGGAACGCATGATACGGTCTGTTAGGAAAGTTCTCACGGGTCTTTTACAAGAACATGGAACCCAGCTCGACACTGACTCCTTTCACACTCTCCTCTGTGAAGTAGAAGCGATCATCAACTCGAGACCACTGACGACAGTCTCCATGGATCCGCGTGATGAAGATTCTCTAACTCCGAATCACATTTTGACTCTCAGATCACGGGTTACCGTTCCGCCACCAGGTGTATTCCAGAGAGAAGATGTGTATCTTCGCAAACGTTGGCGACGAGTACAGTACCTTGCGAATGTGTTCTGGGCAAGATGGAAAAGAGAGTTTCTACTGAATTTGCAAAGTCGTACAAAATGGATGAAACATCGTCGAAATCTAGCGATCGGCGATGTAGTTATTATTCGAGAAGAAAATGTGCCGCGTTGTGAGTGGCGCATGGGTCGTGTTAAAGAGGTAGAGATGGACTCTGAAGGTTATGTTAGAGCAGTACTGCTTAAAACACAAAGTGTAGATATCCGTAGACCTTCTAACAAGTTGGTTCTTTTAGTTCCAAATGAACATTAGATGGGAGATTTGAAGTAACTAGTTGATTTCAGTAAGATATTATTTTGTTTTGTTTTAAGGGCACTTAGAATATTTTGTTTTGTAGATAAATAAGTACAACTTATTCAGTATAACTTATTTATGGAGCCGGGTATGTAAGTGCCAGATTCCCTGTTTTATATAAACAAGGTGTAAGTACAGATTCCTTGTTTTAGCTATAACAGTTATGAGTAGTTTTCATTACTTGTGTGAGTAGCGCGCTTATTTGAATGCTACTGGGTCATAACGCTACAAGAATCCGTACAAGAAGGGTCTCTCCTGCAGCTAACCGTATTTCCCAACGTAGTATAGTGTATTGTAACAGTTCAAAGGGAGAAATCATAATGTAAGTGTTTTTACTATCAAGTGTGTATTTATAAGTTTTCTGTATAAATTATAAAGGTGAAAAAATAGGTATATAAGATAGAGTACCTGGTAGGGTGTGGTAATTAATATGAAGTACGATAAATGATAATATGAGAACGCATTGGTTTAATTATCAACTGCAAAACCCTTCCTGTAATTCAGTATATAACGTTTTAATTATGATTATTGCATTAAAAGGTAAACTTCATATCATTTCTGCTTACTGTATAGATATAGCAAATTTCAAGTCTCGCTATATATAACCGAATTAATGTAATGTAATGTTCCATATATCTAGTAAATTATACTTAGGCCTATGTATTTGATGCATAAGTATTTATATAGTTTCCTTTATTTATTTATTCATTTTATTTATTTATTGTTTTGTTTTTTTTAGATTATGTACCTTGCTTGCTTGCTTGCTTGCTGTCATGCTGATATGCTGACCTGCTGACTAGTCCATTTAATGTACCGACATAAGCGATGTGAATGGTTACTGAACTGAACGTTTAAAAATAAAGCATGAGTAACATAAACTCTCCAATGTCTCAACGATTTCACACTAGTACATAATAACAGCCATGGATGCAGGTGGAGACCGGGACTATCGTCAAGAATTAAAGCACAGTCGTGCCGCCTTTAAAGGTGAATGTACTAAAAAAGAAAACATCATAAATGAACTTATTTTGGACTCTGCTCATGTAAATATTGTACAGAAAGCATTGAATGACTTTTGTGTTTCAATAGACCGATTTAGAGAGGCACATTTTAAATACTTCAATTTGCTTAATACCCAAGAAGAAAAAGGAGCAGAAAAATATTTAGACCAGGCAGAGGAAAATTTTAGTAAAGTTCAACGCCGTACATCTTTATATATCTCCAAATTCCATTTCCATGAAGACGATGCTGTCTCCTGCTCTAGTAAAAGTTCAAGATCAACCACCAACAGTGAAAGATCTACAAGAGCTGCGGCAAAAAGGGCAGTTTTAGAAGAAGAGGCGAAGGCATTAAAAGAAAAACAGAAAATTGAAGAAGAAGAATTTCGACTAAAGCAAAGGAAGGAATCGCTGCGTGTTCAGACTGCAATTAAAAAAGCGGAAGCAGAGCTGTAAACATGGGCACCGTTGAAAACCATTAATGTAGATGCCTGGGTAGATAACCTCTCCGACCACGGTATGATGAATGTAGAGGCTCCTGAATTTATTCCCCGAGACAGCCATGTACATCCGATCGATGCAGAAGCACCAGCGTTCACTCCGAGCACCAGGACCATTCCCCGAGGACCTATGACTGATGTAGAAGCACCGACACCAACTCCTTATGCCAGGGTCATTCCCCGAGAACCCACAACTGATGTGACAACGGCGATCACTCCCCAGGCCGGAGCAATTCCCAGAGGCAGTTCTTTACTCCCCACTGGCGTAGAAGTACCAGCGCGTGCACCTCAGACCAGTGGCATTCCTGGAGGCAGTCCTTTACTCCCCACTGGCGTAGAAGTACCAGAGCGTGTCCCTCAGAACAGTGGCATTCCTGGAGTCAGTCATCTACTCCAAACTGATGCTCTCCTAGCTGCGTTGTCCTTACCTCAGCCAGAAGTGCCAAAGTTTGCTGGTGACTTAACTGAGTATAGGGTTTTCTTGGCTGCTTTTGATACTCGTATTGCTTCTCGTGCAGCATCTTCATCTGACAAATTGTATTACCTTGATCAGTTACTGATAGGTGAGCCCAAAGAAATCATCAGTAGTTGTTTTTATTTAGAGGATGGGTATCAACAAGCCCGTATGTTGCTTGACAAAGAATATGGTGACCCATATAAAACTGCTATGATGTATTTGAATAAAGTGAATGAGTTGCCATCTGTAAAACAAGATGATCATGTTGGTCTAAAGAAATTAGCTTTGTCATTAACAAAGTGTTCTTATGCAATGCAGCATTTATCTTACCTCAGTGTGTTAAATCACCCACCCAATATGATAAATGTAGTTAAGAAACTACCTTTTTATTTGCAAAATAAATGGCGAGAGCATGTAGTAAAGTTGAGACAACATCAACAAAGAGTTGTTCAGTTTTCAGATCTTGTCTCCTTTGTATCATCAGCGTCTGAAGTAGCCAACGACCCAGTGTTTGGTAAAGGGACCATCTCTACAAAGTCTTCAAAGCCTCCAACAAGTAAGTTCAACCAAAAAGTGTCCAGTTTGGCAACGACCATTTCTGACGTCACTACCGCGCAACCTTGTTGTCCACTTTGCCAAGGACGTCATGACCTTGAGAACTGTCAGACATTTTCATCTAAAAGTATCGATGACAAGAGAGCCTTTCTGATGGATAAACGCCTCTGTTTTGGATGTTTTGGACGAGACCACGTGTCAAAGGGCTGCACCAAGAAACGCCGATGTCAGAAGTGTCAGAAATTGCATCCAACTTCACTCCATGTTGAAGGCTTTCGGCCCCAACGACAACCTGCTGTCCAATCGCATTCTCTCACAGCTCAAGCTAATACACGGCTGACCGATGGTGCTACTGTGTCTTCCTGCGTTACCACAGTGTCTGCAGACCGTATTTTTCATGCAATTCTCCCAGTGAAGATCCACCAGAAAGGTAGTAGCACTGTTATGAATGCATACTGTTTTTATGATAATGGAAGTAGTGGTTGTTTTATTACAGAAGGATTATTCCGCCAACTTGATGCCTCGGGTGTAACTACTCGTCTTCAGCTCAAGACTTTGTCTGGAAGCAGCTGTTTTCAAAGCAGTGCGGTGGAAAATCTGGTGATTACAGATAGTAATGGTGATAATGCCATTGAACTGCCACGAACTTTCACTAGAGATGATATTCCAATCACCAAAGATCAGATACCTACGCCAGATATCGTCAGAAGGTGGGATCACCTCAAAAGTGTTGCTCAGGAAATACCAGAATTGCAAGAAAATGTGGACTTGGCTATCTTGATTGGAAACAATTGCCCACTAGCCTTGGAGCCGCTTGGAGCAATACCTTCTTCAAATGGAGGCCCGTATGCAGTGTTACTTAGACACGGTTGGACAGTACATGGACCGTTAACCGCTGATACTAGTGACCACATTACATGCAATCGTATACAGGTGGAGGAAGTCCACAAGGAGATAATGTCCCCGGCTACTGCAATGCACATGATGGAGCTTGATTTTTGTGAGCATAAGCCATCATATCCTGATGAGAAAGGAATGTCACCAGAGGACAAACGTTTCTTACAGATTGCAGAAGATGGTGTTGTTTTTGAGAATGGTCATTATACTTTGCCCTTACCTTTCAGATCCAGTGAAGTGTCACTTCCTAATAACCGATCACAAGCAGTACAGAGGGCATTGTGGCAAAAGAGGAAGATGATGAAAAACGAAACTTACCGTGCAGATTACGTAGCATTTGTTTCAAATATTTTAGAGCGTGGTTATGCAGAGCGTGTTCCTCTTTATGATGTCTCAGCACAGGGCCAAGTATGGTACTTACCTCATCACGGTATATACAATCCAAACAAACCGGGGAAAATTAGAGTAGTGTTTGATGCAAGTGCCAAGTTTCAAGGGACAAGCCTGAATGATCACTTATTACAAGGACCGGATCTGGCCAACAACTTGGTGGGAGTTCTTTGTAGGTTCCGTCAGCATCAAACCGCATTCACTGCCGATATAGAATCCATGTTTTTTCAGGTCCGTGTTCCAGTAGAACAGAGAAGTTTTATGAGATTCATGTGGTGGGAAAACGGTGACTTGAGCAGCGACTTGCAAGAATATCAGATGAGCGTTCATCTTTTTGGTGCCGTCTCCTCTCCTAGTGTTGCCAATTTTGTTCTGAAGAAAATTGGGGCTGAAGCAGAAAATTCTGAAGTGAGTAAAACTCTTCTCAGAAATTTCTATGTAGACGACTGTATTAAATCTGTGAAGTCTACCTATGACGCCATCAGACTGGTAGATGATCTTCAGAAAACCTGTGCAAGCGGAGGATTCCATCTTACCAAGTTTGCCAGCAACAGCATTGAAGTTATGGACTCTATACCCAAGGCTGAGCATTCCAAAGAAATATCCTCAATTGATATCCATTATGATGAGCTACCAATCACAAAGACGCTTGGGGTACAATGGAACATTGAGACAGATCAGTTTGAGTTTTCCATACAGCTAAAAGCCAAACCATCAACTAGAAGGGGGATTCTCTCCGTCATTTCTTCGCTTTATGACCCACTTGGTTTTGTGGCTCCGGTGATATTGCCAGCGAAGAAAATACTACAGGATCTTTGTCGTGACGGAAATGTAGGATGGGATGATGATGTACCGGAGAAGTTTCAAGAAAGGTGGAGCAAATGGTCATCTTCGATATTAGCATTAGAAAATGTAAAGATAAACCGCTGTTTCAAACTTTCAGACTGTCTCCCACATGGTGAAGTGCAGCTCCATGTCTTCTCAGATGCCAGCTTCTATGGTTATGGATCAGTTGCCTACCTTCGATGTAAGGATTATGCAGGAAACATAAATGTTTTCTTTGTAGCAGGAAAAGCTCGACTCGCACCCATCAAGACTGTCAATCCCACGACTCGAACTTACCGCTGCAGTTACCTCAGTGCGACTAGCCAAAATGATAGAGAGAGAAATTGAGGAAGACTTGAAAGTGTTTTACCATACCGACTCCACTACTGTACTTCGCTACATAGCCAATGAGAAGAAGCGATTCCCAGTGTTTGTGGCAAATAGAATTCAACTGATACGCGATTTTTCCAGTGTAGAGCAGTGGCGTTACGTACCGTCATCAAATAATAGTGCAGACGAAGCCTCTAGAGGTTTATCAGCGGATGAGTTGAGTGACAGTGCAAGGTGGTTGACTGGTCCCGAGTTTCTGTATACCGAGGAAGATACATGGCCAGCAAGCCCACTAAATTCTCAGACGCAAGACCAATCAGAATCGGACGATGAGATCCAACATACAGCGTGTTTTGCATTGAGCAGTGATGAAGAAGATTCTTTCTTTCAGCTTGTGAATCACTACTCAAGTTGGTATAAATTGTGCAAAGCAGTTGCTATCTATGGAAAATTTGTTCAGTGGTTGTGCAAAAGAGAGAAGTCTAAGACGAGTTTCTCTCCGGTGATTACGTCCGAGGATATTGCCCAATCGGAGACCATAGTCATACGTTGGCTACACTGGCGCAGTTACAAAGACGAGATTACCCAACTTACCTCAGTAGATGCAGATCAAACACGGAGCCGGGCAAAGACGGTAAACAAGACCAGCAACCTTTACAAGTTGGATCCAATTGTTGACAATGGTATCTTAAGAGTGGGTGGAAGATTACAGCGAGCAAATCTACCAGAAAAAGCGAAACATCCAATCATACTACCTAAGAAAGGCCATATTACTACCCTAATAATACGCCAAGAACACGAACGTCTGGGGCATGCAGGTCGAAATCACGTGCTCTCAAGCCTTCGTACGAAATATTGGATTATAAGTGGAAATGCTGCTGTGCGTTCTTTGCTGGCTTCTTGTGTTAAGTGCCGACGTCTCACTGGTCCAGTGGAACAGCAGAGAATGGCCAACTTACCTAGTTGTAGAGTAGATGAAACGCTTCCTCCGTTTAGCAGATCAGGCGTGGACTGTTTTGGACCCTTTGTCGTAAAAGACGGAAGGAAAGAAGTCAAACGATACGGGGTACTCTTTACTTGCTTGTCTAGTCGGGCAGTACACATAGAAGTTGCCATGAACCTTGAAACGGACACTTTCCTTAACGTGCTTCGAAGATTCATTGCGCGCCGAGGAAATGTTAGAGAGTTGTGGAGCGACAACGGAACAAATTTTGTTGGAGCTCACAAAGAACTTAAACAAGCTCTTCAGAACATGAAACATGATGTCATTCAAGATAATATGTGTCGAGTAGGCATTGATTGGCATTTTAACCCTCCTGCAGCAAGTAACATGGGTGGGTCATGGGAACGCATGATACGGTCTGTTAGGAAAGTTCTCACGGGTCTTTTACAAGAACATGGAACCCAGCTCGACACTGACTCCTTTCACACTCTCCTCTGTGAAGTAGAAGCGATCATCAACTCGAGACCACTGACGACAGTCTCCATGGATCCGCGTGATGAAGATTCTCTAACTCCGAATCACATTTTGACTCTCAGATCACGGGTTACCGTTCCGCCACCAGGTGTATTCCAGAGAGAAGATGTGTATCTTCGCAAACGTTGGCGACGAGTACAGTACCTTGCGAATGTGTTCTGGGCAAGATGGAAAAGAGAGTTTCTACTGAATTTGCAAAGTCGTACAAAATGGATGAAACATCGTCGAAATCTAGCGATCGGCGATGTAGTTATTATTCGAGAAGAAAATGTGCCGCGTTGTGAGTGGCGCATGGGTCGTGTTAAAGAGGTAGAGATGGACTCTGAAGGTTATGTTAGAGCAGTACTGCTTAAAACACAAAGTGTAGATATCCGTAGACCTTCTAACAAGTTGGTTCTTTTAGTTCCAAATGAACATTAGATGGGAGATTTGAAGTAACTAGTTGATTTCAGTAAGATATTATTTTGTTTTGTTTTAAGGGCACTTAGAATATTTTGTTTTGTAGATAAATAAGTACAACTTATTCAGTATAACTTATTTATGGAGCCGGGTATGTAAGTGCCAGATTCCCTGTTTTATATAAACAAGGTGTAAGTACAGATTCCTTGTTTTAGCTATAACAGTTATGAGTAGTTTTCATTACTTGTGTGAGTAGCGCGCTTATTTGAATGCTACTGGGTCATAACGCTACAAGAATCCGTACAAGAAGGGTCTCTCCTGCAGCTAACCGTATTTCCCAACGTAGTATAGTGTATTGTAACAGTTCAAAGGGAGAAATCATAATGTAAGTGTTTTTACTATCAAGTGTGTATTTATAAGTTTTCTGTATAAATTATAAAGGTGAAAAAATAGGTATATAAGATAGAGTACCTGGTAGGGTGTGGTAATTAATATGAAGTACGATAAATGATAATATGAGAACGCATTGGTTTAATTATCAACTGCAAAACCCTTCCTGTAATTCAGTATATAACGTTTTAATTATGATTATTGCATTAAAAGGTAAACTTCATATCATTTCTGCTTACTGTATAGATATAGCAAATTTCAAGTCTCGCTATATATAACCGAATTAATGTAATGTAATGTTCCATATATCTAGTAAATTATACTTAGGCCTATGTATTTGATGCATAAGTATTTATATAGTTTCCTTTATTTATTTATTCATTTTATTTATTTATTGTTTTGTTTTTTTTAGATTATGTACCTTGCTTGCTTGCTTGCTTGCTGTCATGCTGATATGCTGACCTGCTGACTAGTCCATTTAATGTACCGACATAAGCGATGTGAATGGTTACTGAACTGAACGTTTAAAAATAAAGCATGAGTAACATAAACTCTCCAATGTCTCAACGATTTCACATCAACGGTTAAGTCAATAAAAACGAATACATTCGTTATAATTATGCATAAGAACTGCAACAGAAAATGCAAACCTTCATAAAAAATATTTCTTTAACTCGCTACTCACCTTAAAGTAGGAAGAGTAGTCTCGGTGGCAGTGACCGGTGTAGTAATGGTCGCCACACTGTGGCCGATTTTGACCGCGGCAGCACCGACCAGTGACGCCTGTTTATAGCCAAAGAACCGGACTTGTACGCCAAAGTCGTTAGCTCTACTCTTACAATCCCAGAATTCCCCGATACCATGGTAATCATAGGATATACCTAAGGAATGTTATGATGGATTTGTTATGAGAAAGTGCTTGCTTTGAGTGCATTTCAATGTAATATAAACACAACGCAACAATAATTTTACACTTGTTTACCCTTATTCACTTTTTCTTGTGAAGAACATTTATTTTAGAAGACGTTTGGTATTATCAGGTATTACGTTGTTATCATAAATGAATGAAAAAAGATTACAAGAAATGCATTCTTTCGCATAACACATTTGGGGAAAAAACTTTCATGCAACTGTATCACATTTAGGTTTCATAAATGTATACACTATATTTCAAATAGGAACGATCTAAATACAACAAAAATGCAATTATAAATGCCTACCGTCTGCTGTCTGTAGGTGAGGATCACCTCCCATGTTCCTTGGCATTCTGACATTACAACAGACGCCAGTCCAAAACCGTGTGCAAACGCACCTAGAGCTACAGAAGTAACTATGAGGGGTGCAAACGCCGTTGCCGAAACATTCTAAAATAAACAGACACATTACAATTTGTATTTTGTAAATGTTTAATAAATTTAAATACATGATATCATTTAATCTAAAACAATTCATTTTTTGCAATGCAATGTCTTATATTTGTTAAGGCGGTCCTTGTTTTATCCTATATTACGCGTCAAGCATAAGTGAGAGATGGCATATGTCCAAGTAATATGACAACTTAATTGTAACAATAAGATTTAAATAATTGTTAATATTGCACACATATAAGATATAAATATTTATACTTAAACAAAGCGTTTTGGAGATTCAGTCAGTATTTTCAAATCTTTATATAGTGCATTAAAATAATCTTGACATTTCTACTTATGAAACATTACGTTTTTACCTTGCAACCCGTTGTCTGTCTGTAAACTACAGGGTTCACAGTCCGGCTGGTCACACTGCTCTCCACGTCGGCCTCGTACACAGGCTGGGTACAGTCCGCACTGGGTCTTCTCACGACAAACACAACGACAGTCTTCCCACACGGGCTCGTAGGCAGAATCACACACAGGGCAACTAGAGGGATCAAAGACAATATTCATAGATTTGTTTATAACTTTGTCTGTTTCATTATCCAATTCTGATGGCTTATCTACATTGACACAAAACATTATACCAAAAGGCTTGTTCACATACGTGTATATTCGTATATACTCCAAATTATATAACAAGGGACCCTTGCACACATTGTATTAACCGCAATGTCTATATTATGTTCTCACACGCCATTGGGGCAGTTGCACGCGTAAAAAGCTAAGTCTGGTGTGTAAAATGTCATAGCAGCTCCTCTAAGATCCCATATCAAAGGAGATGAATCGATTCTATTATGCAGGCAGCAACAAACTTACATGTCATTCGGGCAGTCACACGTTCCGTCACTAGATATGAGCGAGTCCTGACAGTTGTTACATTTGCATGGGCAATGACAGCCACCGTCTGGTTTAATGGTACCGTCATCTCCATTTGCACACTCACAGCCACACTACAGAAATGCAGTAAATAGTGCTGATATTAATTACATTTATACGTTTAAATATTGCATATTTGTGTTGTTTTTATGTCACAAAGGAAAGATAACAGAAATCAATGGTATTTCTCTATATTGTACGAAATAAAAGTAAAAAAAACTTTCTTTTTGCTTTCACAGTTTCCGATTACCTAATGTTCCTTTTCTCAAAGCAAAATTTGACTGAATCACAATATGCAACTATACTGCATTAACCAAATCTAAACTTACGACCTAAATCGGAAGCGAACACTATATCAGGACACTGTAAATATATACCGTGAATATATACTGTGAATATATACCGTACCCAACACTTTCCGTCCATGTCCATCTCTCGTGGCCAGCCGTCCGCGCAGTAACATGGACATGCAGGCTGGGAAGGGTCCTTGGTGACCACCTTCTTAGTTTTACCATCTGGACACATGTCACATTGGCACGAGTTGTCATGCTGTGGATTAATACAATCTTAATGTAGTGTTTCACTTTTCGCTTACATAATACGAATAAAGACAAAGCCACGTTTATCCAATCATTTTTAAATACACGAATTTGGATTAACGGATTTGGCTGACACCGCAAATGCCATACGCACTAACATCCATGTGCAACATTTATTTATTTATTTATTTATTTATTTATTTATTTATTTATTTATTTATTTTGCACAAATATGCGTACTGGGGAGTATATTCTTTATATATAATCAATGAATTTGGCCTGGTTGTTACACAATTGTAATTTGCGCTTTCTCCAACTCGAAGAAGGTGAAAAAACATGCGGGTCAGAATCTTTATACCGTGAAAATTACCTTAATACTGCTATTTCCATTGGGACAAGTACAGCGATCAGGATCAAGATGACACGTGTTAGCTGACAAGGCTGGTTTACAATACCTGCAATAAACACATTGTTTATTATATAATTGATCTCATCACAACCTTAGAAACAGTCGGAGAATGGATAATTTGTTGGGGACCCCTTCAGATAACTCATAAGTAAAATAAAAAATGACTTGAACCCAATAAAGAAGTGAAAAAGCAATAGTCAGTATACTATATCTATAGACATATAAATATATCAGCCATATCCAAATAAAATAAAATTTGGAAAAAACAAAGCGATTGCCATCAAGACGAAGAAACGCTTTGAGAAAAACGTTGTATCATCCACTAGTACATGGCAACCCATAACGTTTGACCGGAAAATACAATTAGAAATGAAAATGCTATTCCATTTATCCGAGCATTAAATATATGGTGTGTTACGAACCCCAACTGCCCAAAGTAAATACTTTTGGGCCCACTAGCTTCATTTTCCTTGCAAATCATGCCATGATTTGAAGATTTACAGCCAAACGTTTATCCTATCCATGTGATGAGTTGGCCAGCCAATAAGAGCCGCCCTCAAATTGACACCCACTCTCTTGTGACCTTGACTGTTACTATCAAAGGAAAACTACGCGTGTGAATACTGCTGTGCAACCAATTCAATCCCATCAAAAACAAGTCATAAACCTACGCTATAGTTTGTACCGAACCAGGCACAAACACGCTGTCTTCGAGGCTTGAGAAAAGCGCCCACGACAATTTTAAGCGAAGCCACCCAGCGTCATTTCTGTTCCCCGGACCCGCTCTGTGGACCACAAGGTGGTCGCCTTCACGTCCGACACAGGCATTAGAACACGTGGTTATGTCTAAACTGTCCGTGAGAGGAGCTGTAGTCGTGTATGTGATGGTCTCCGAGTGACTGCTGACATTGGGATCTGAAACAAAAACGGTATGTTCCAGAATACTTGTATCTACAGTATATTAATGCGTATGAGTAACATATCAAGCGCATGTTAACGTGCATCAACGTACCGTGTAGCGTGCATCAATGTATGGGTAGGTATGAGTACTGTATATTAGCGAGCACCACGTATGGGCGAATGTGTTTCTTAGGCCTATATGAGCGCGCAAGTACCGCTTTTGAACCGCAGCAACGGTTGCCTGCGTAATCGAAACTTTGACCACGTAGGTCTAACGAACTCCTTATAGGAGTATGTGCACATTTTTTCATACGTTAGTGCTACACGCTTGAGTGTGACAGTGCTTAAATTAAGCGGCTGTTGGCTACCGCCGCTGCCCACGTGGTTCTGAGTGGACGATATAGTGGACACTATAGATAAAACGCTTTTCAAACAAACGTATGGCTGCCTTAGAGGTATATAATGGGACTCAGTAATATAAACACATATAAAGTGTACCATGTATTTCATACCATGTTTTACTGACTGGACTTTGACATTAAATAAAATTGCGCATTCTTACCTATCAACTTATTTAGAAAACGAAGACTCAGCGCAGGGCTAACAAGGCTGTAAACTATTGTATCAGAGATAGCGGGAAACTGCACGTGCAACGCGGGTTCAATCGCAACCTTTATGTTGACATTGCCCATGTCGTCTGCGTGCTGTATGTCATGTGTCACGTCGGTCACCTGGAAAATTGATAAAAAAAGATAATTCTTAAACGTGTTCCCCATCAGTCCCATCACCCACGTCCACTTTCAAAGCTTAATTTTTCTTTCCATTTTTAAACTATATACAACGTATAATGCGCTACGAATATATCTTAAACAGCAATTATTTGTGTCCTTCCACCTTCACCATTTCGACTTCTTCTTGGCAACTAAATTTTACGTTTTACGTGTATTTAATACTTATAAATATGCACATTAACAAATACTGAATAATTAAATTAAGTGTGGTAAAACCTCAGCCCCGCCTTACAGCAGCTCTGGGAAATTGCTCCCCGCCGGCTCCATATCTCCAAGTTGCACCTAGAGTTTGCCGGATCCGGCCTCGAGAATGGTGTCGCAATATGCCGGTGCCCTAGAAAAAAGATAAATTTTGTGATGATCAAAAATCGAAAAACTTACAAACCAGCAAATAATTCTTTCTTTATTTGTTTTCTGCACTCAAATTTATCAGGATTTGTTTTTCCAACAACAGCTAAAACTGGTTAATATCCACTCCAACTCATAACTCTTGATAGAGTGATTCTATTCCAATGTATGAACCGTATGTTTCGATGTTCACTTGAAATGAAGTGAAACTTGGGTAAAATAAAAAATATATTAATTTGAATAAATGAGATACATCTATTAAACTGATGTGGCAGTATCCTTAAACCAGTTGTTCTACGTTCTGATCGTTACACCCAACATAACGTTGTCAGTAACTCACCTGGGTGGCTGCGGTGAAACTGTACTTCATGCTAAGAAGAGCGATATTTAAGGGCAAACAGATGTCTTGTGAAATCGCCAGGCAGTACACTCCCAGAGATGTACGTTTAGGGACGAGGTAATGATCTTCAGTTATTTCTGGGGATCTACAAAAAACGGACATGCAAATAAATTAGTTACTTTGATAAAATTCACTTCATTATTATTATTATTATTATTATTATCTAAAAATGTTGTGATTTATAACACGAAGTAAATTATAAAACAATGACTCATTTCGGTACTTTTGCATTATTATTATTATTATTATTATTATTATTATGTACACTAAGTGACCATACTTGATGAATGCCTCATAACTGCTGTTAATATTGTAATCAAGGTTGGCATCCAGTTGGACACCTATCTTCTGTGCTTTGGGAACTGTGGACTGTAGATTGAGCTCCAGTCCTGCCTTCACCAATATATCCATATCAACGGTTAGCTGCTTTTGTAAAATTGAAGGTGACTGCAAAACAAATCGTAGTCAAGAATAGTATATTATATGCAGGAATGAAGGAAATAAGGTAAAACGTGGATATGCTTGGTTACATCAAACAATGCAATATGAAACAAAAATTTGTCATATTAGAAATGCCACCTATAATTTAGCTTTGAAAGACTATGCAAAAACACGAATTGGAACCCAACATGCGGTAGGTATTACTGTTGCATTTGCTGTATCTTTACATATGTGCCAGAACTATGCTACCTAACATGTATATGCCACACATGTAAGTACCTCAAGCAAATCTCGCGAACATTTTTAAACACTTTAATAGTACAAGACTAACCCCAAACACCGCCTCCTTTTTCAGTGATGTAAATATGCCGTCAGTGGAAATTTCGTTGTTCAGCCGTCTGTCGGAGTGGAAAGCAGTGTAAGGAGCAGAGGTCAGCACTGTGTCTGTGGTTATATCCTGGACTTGGATACATTCCAGGAAAACGTAGTCCCCTTTGGCAAACCTCGAAATAACCTGAACAGAAAAATTGTATATGCGACATCTCATAGACACATTATGTTTGGTACCCAAATGCATCAAGGTAAAACTGGCGACTACTTGCTATTTATAATTGTTTTTCATTATATTTTCCATCAACTTATATGCACAATATTGGAATACAAGTAACGCATCAATGGTGAATGGTGAATGGTGAATGGTGAATCGGGAAGAGTCAAACTGTGGAATTGATATCGCAATATTACGCCATACAGGTGTACCTGACCAAGAAATGCACCGGATGTTCGTCCTGGAATAACGTCACCCTTGACTGGTGTCGCCGTCTGTTGTCTCACCGACTCACTAATGCGCAGGCTTCTGTCGTTATGTTCTCCGCCGTGGCAGTACATTGTGTTAGATGTGGAGACAGGGGCCGCAGCAATGAAGCTAGAAAAAAACCTGGAGCTTATACGTTTAGCACCTTTTCTTAATCAAACTATATAAAGTAATCTGTGTGCCTGAACAGCAAGCATATATAAATGTTTTCAAGTGATGATTTGAAGAGTTGTGAAAAAGGAAAACTTATAATTTTCTAATGGACAAAATTACAAAATAATTTCTTTTGAGATGGTAATGATGTCCAAGTTACAGAAATCACTACAGAAGAGGACCCACATGACAATTGTGACGTACATTACGTAGTGCACTTCGAATCATTGCAGTTTAGCTGGGACAGAAATTGCTTAACTACTAGTACAAGTAGTAGTGCTTTACTGGGAATCCACGCTCGGTTCAAATGCTTCATTAAACAAAGAGATATCACATGTATGAAGGAGTATAAGGTGAGATAGAAAGCAGCTATGCATCATACAGTAATATAAAATAATACCACTTACTTAAATGACACAGTCTCACTGCACGTCTTCATTTTAGCGTGGTACGTCACAGCATCGGAGTCTGCGACCACATCCTCTACGTCCTCAAGGAAGCCCTGGCTTTTAGTACCGGCTACCACATCGCCAACGCTAATACCTTGTGACGCACTTTTTGGTAGCAGGATATACTGAGACGCAACAGGTCTTTTGGTGACGTTGTACCAATGTCCAAGGCATTTGAAGACATTATCATCTGTAATAAAATAGTGCAACTCAAAGCTAAACACGAACATATGCAGTGTCGAGTATCCAAGTAAAATATATTAATCATTAACCAAATAATCAGAAATGTATTACTTGAAACCGATCAAAGTGAAAGAAAATTACTTTTGATTTACCTTTTATAACGTGAACATGGGAGTTGCTAATGTCTGTAGTTTTGAGTGCAGTTTTTAGATTGATTCTTTCTGGCACGTGCTCCAGCGTCCTGTCATCCATGAGAGAATGGACGGGAACTGTTTGGTTAAAGTTGGCATATTGAATGACATCTTCCAACGAGGCCCTTACAGCACCAAAATATTGGTAAGTTCCTATAGAAAAGTACATACCGTGTATTTTTATCGTTCATCATTATCATCATCATCATATAAATAATGATAAAAATGTGCAACCAAAAGTTGAATGGTATATCTTTAATATGAAATGTTAATTCTAAGAAAGGCTTATTGGATATTAAAATATTTTCTAAAAAAAACGGTTTCAAAAACTGCATTGAAATTAAAAATTTTGGATGTATTTGATAAAATCATAAAAGTTTGCAATGTCTAGCGAACAAGTCTTTTAGGCACTCATTCTCAAATTATCCAGGTCACTGGTCATGATATTTCATTACAAACCATAAAGGCCAAGTGCAGTTAACTGTTGCGCAATTATAAGTGAAGTTGAAAAATTGTGATACATGCAAAAATGGACTGACCTGTTTGCTTAGTTGAATACACTTTATGCATGATTCCTCCAGCTTGCTTGCTGACGATGACAAAGTCCCTGTACCTGGGGTAGTTGATCTTGTCTCTGGTCACGAGGATGGTGTGGCCTATTAAGAAATATGTAGATAAATCTAGAATCACTTTCCAACTCAGATCAACTCCATGCAAAAATGTATGCGTCCTTACTGGGGAAGCGTTCATCTAATTGTACTCTAGAAATGTTTCAACAATATAAATTGACGGCTGATCATTGGTTGCAGCGAGAGCACTTCAAAGGCAAAGTAATATCATTGAGCTGATAAACAAGTTGTTTATGCTCGCCGTTTTGGTTATATACAATTATGACATACTCAACAAGCCTGTACGTTTATTCGTACAAAGTTATCCTTTTGAAAAATATAATTGCTTGTTTACCTCTAGCTTCCGAGTTTGATATAGGACACACATACAACGCAGTACTGCCAGGATTAATGACCTTCACGTGTGCGTGTAAGGTCGTATCTAGGGCTCGGTTGCCATGGTTATAGTTCGGTCGTACTAAGCCATTTGGGCACTTCTCCATGTCCCATTCACGACACCAGTATGAGAGCTAACCGGTATAAGATGTATAAATAACGTATCTTACTACACTCTCAGTACGATTTTAAAATTCATTGAAACAGCCTACTGCAGATACTTCAGGTGATGAGTATTCTTTAAGTTGCTGTATTATATCTCTCTAACTGTAACGTCATATCACTTTATGGTGTTGCCAGCGACTGAATTACCGGTACACTAACATTTTAAATCAAAATTAAGACATATCATAACCGACTTCTTTAAAAATAATAGCGCTGCACGGCAAGCGATATGACAAAAACTGGGCATCTTCTGATCAACTGTCAAATTTAAAATAATTGCCACTGATATTCATAATGTGAAACACATTTTGGGTATGTTTATTGTTAATTGTTTTAATTATTTCGATAAACTTTTACTCACATCGTCACTGAAGCAGGTCTCCACGTCTCTACACCTGTGGCAGAGCTCATCATTGGAATACCGTATGGTAGAGTTACACTGGCGGTACTCACAGCCGATATACTGAATATACAGCATGTTATAAAACACTGATTATAGAATTCGGCAAACTTATAAATTACCAGATATACAGGAGACTACAATTATAATACCACACAGCTAATATATAATTGTAATAAAATCTGTATACAATGGATAAGAAAGATCGATTCATATTCATTTTAAATGAGTTTCCATCGTGTTATTGAACGGACTAAGAATCTTCGGACCACTTAAATGTTTCGAAGTCATTCCAAGTTCTCCAAAAGTGTATGATCATGATGGCAAAACAATGATGCATTATTATTTTACCTCAATTTGACTAGAACATCCCATGTGGGTGTCTACAGAGAAACAGTCGTGATAGAACCATGTTCCACACTGCTCATTCCACGGCTGAGACTCGTGGCCTGGTAGACATCTTTGTTTGTGGTCACACCAGCCACATCCGGGCTGTTCAGTACATGATCTACACGTGCTGTGCACGGGGCAGTAGCTTACTGAACATGCGCGACCCTGTGAATGAGTAAGTGTCATATCATAACAATAAGACATTGAAGAGATGGGTAATGATCATGTGCATTTAGATACATTGTCTATTTTGTCTTGTATGTCCGTTTGAATCCAGGTATGTGTATATGGTACACTGGATATGTTAATACATCATTTATTTCAATTGGTTTAAAAAATATATACGACTTTTAAGTTAAAACACATACGTGGGAATCGTATCTAAATAAATATATCTATAAATATGAAAAGGTAAGCTTGGTTAAGTATTAAATTGTTTCCAGCTGGCTAATTTGCATAACTTAAAGAGACAAATGGTGTCTAAGAAAATAGTAAATATTTACCTGCCAGCCAGGCTGACACTTGCACTGGTTCGGTCCCACACATGACCCGTACTGTCCACACTTGTTCCTGTCTCTACAGTGGTACATGGAGCAGTCCTTCCCTTCCCAGCCGCGGTTACAGTGGCATAGTTTATCTTTACCACACCGTCCATTGTAGGTACAGCCATTAGGGCACTCGTTTACTATTTGAAATGAATAGAGATCGTGATGATGTAAAAAAGAAACGCCAAACAGCTTGATTTGAAAACAGGGTGGTGCATTTCGAAGTGCAATGCCACATAAAAGTAAATGATGCAAAGCAAAAAGGGACATAACAAAACAAAAAGGCAAAAAAGCAACACAGTCTAAATACACGTGCATATTGCTGTTCAAAAGAACATAAATGGAAAATAAATTACATTTTTGTAATAAAAAAAAAACTTACCCGAAGAACGTATGCATACATATGGAGAAAGTTTGGAACAATCTTCTTTAAATATATTTGCTTCTCCCCCAACCGTTGTCAAATTAAACATTGGGCATTTTCCATCCTCCTAGAAATCATAACAAGGATATACCGTAGTTTACACATGCTTATTTCATTAATTTTTACCGATTATTCATCACAATTTCAATACCTTTAAATCTTTGGCCATTGTACAATTAATGTGCATCACATACATTCCATCCATTTATTTGATTCACATTGCTTGTGGTGAGTACATCAGATCATGGCATACCTTATCCCATGTCTCCGTCCATATGCCAAAACTGCGCTCTCCCATCGCACGTGAACGAAGTATGCTCATCACAAAGGCTTGGTCAGACTGCGTAATGGGATTCACCAACATGCCATAGTAACCCTTGAACATGTAATATGTACGTGGGTTACTAGAGACAAAAAATAAAAACGGTTTACTTTATACTAACTATAAATTATCTAATTTAAAATTCTCAATGGAATAACTTCAATTATCAACTTCGGAGCAAAAACTGTTTGTACAAACCTCACACGAAGCCCGAGCTTGTGTAAAGTTCTGTGCTCCTCCAACATACAGGTAGCACGTTCTGTTGCTCTGCATCCATCCTAAAGAACATGAATCTGGAACAGTTGTATTATATGATTTATATAATATGTATTATAAAATATTATCTTTACACCCTGCAGTTAACAAATAAGCCAATTTCCAAAAATCTAGGTCTGAATGGTTTACCAGATGGACATATCTGCTCGGCTAAAAAAATGTCTTTTTTACATGTTTCAGACAAAATGCAGGTCGTGAATTAAGCCCCTTGTAAAACGCAGTTCAATTGTTAAAATAATGTAACCAAAGGCATTTAATTTTAAAATGCAATTAAAGCATTTTTAAAGATAAAATAAGCAATAATTTAGTGTTTGGGTATATACTGCATATTTGGTGTTTAAAATGTCCCACCTCCTTTGTAAGCAGATGGCGAATCCATTATTGGGTTTATAGATACTTTTGGATAAAAAAACCCAGTGTCCGCCTCTCTAATCCTCTGCTTGACCCGAGTGGCTTCCCTCGTGCCCCACCAGTTAGACGACGCATTAACTTCGACAGAAGCTCCTTCACTCGTCAACTCAAACGCAAATGTCGGATTGTAGAAGTAGTTGTCATGGAGATATGGTGAAGACCCACCGGCAACTATGGCCGCCATGTTGTTTGCGTCTCTTGGGATGTTGTAGTATATGATGTTGTCAGTAACTATCTCACTCATGTTTCTGTTGACTGGTGTTGTCCACCACATCACATGTAGACCCGTGTTGTTGAAGATGTAGTTGTTTGTGACGGTTCCAGACACACCCTCCAGGTGGAGGACATCATTGTAACTATCTCCCTGTCCGTGCTGTATCACATTTCCATCTATACTGCACTGCTGTGTGTGAGGACCGTCCTCAACTTCTAAAACCTGTATGCTCTCTTGCTGGGTTGTATAGTGGATCTGGTTGCTCCAAATGTTCAACTTGTTGTTTCGGAATACGCTGTGAGTCCTGGCGTGGATGCCACCATGGTTCCCTTCTATATAATTGTTTGCTAATGTAGCATTGGTGTCAGCTACATTAAGTCGGACAGCAGCTTTAGAATGTTCAGATGGGTAGGAAGTTGACATACCGTTTCCACGAAATATGTTCTTGCTGATGAGAATATCACAATTACTCTGTCCAAACGTAGTTATGTTCACTCCACCCAGACCGTTGTTCAAAAAAATATTGTCCTCGATGTGAAGGTTGCCGTGAGGACCTAAAAGACCAACCCCGTAGCACTAGTTATAAAATATATAAAATACATGAACTTATATATAGATGCACCTGCTATTATCTCACACTTTTCTTTGTAATTTATCCTTAAGAAAATGCAGATGTTTCCAAAAAGCTCAACAAAATATAAATGGGCAGACTTTGTCCTATAATCTGTACAAAACCTAGATAATTAAAATAACACATTTACAAATGGCAGCTCGCTTTTAATTTAACATTTCTAAATGTAACTAAATCAATCTAAATGCATTTTTTAAAACATTAAACATCTTTAAAAATATCATCCTATATCTCATATCTCATTTGCCACACCTTAAGTATCATAATACGTGTCTTGACCTAACGCATCCTCTATATAATTACACGTCATGCAAACAAGCTGGCAGCTTGACCAATTAACTTGGCCATTATGCAGCTAACAATGCAAAGACATAATTAAGATGTGGTCTAGGCCAAGTCCTAATTGGCATGGAATGTGCTCTGGGTCACTTATACAGTGGACTAGATTAGGACTTTATCTGTATATTCTTATATTTGAATAAAACTGCATTGTGAATAACAAGCACCATATTATCAATTATGTAAAGTTTTTACCTTTAGTCTTAGATTTGTCGCTGGATATCTTGATACCAAAAACCATGCTTTGAGGATCATATGTGTGCCGATACGATTTTGTACTATAAACCCGGATGGTAACGGTGGAACTGTTCATTGGAACATCTGACGGAAGTGAACCGTTGTTTTGATCAGCGTAAAGGATTCGTCTTGAGAGTAGAGTTGAAGATCCCTCGAACAATTCTAGTCGGAATTCCTGCAGGTTATACTGAAGGATTTGGACTGTGATATTCTGTCCAAGTTCGGAACGTATCGCACGCGTGCAGTTTAAAGCGTTTCCTGAATATTGTCTTCCGTGAGAATGATATACCAGAGTGCTGTCGTTAACAATTAGCATTATGTGACTTTTTTCACAAATATTATCGATTCTATAAATGTCATTCGGCCACCCCACGGACTCTTGCATGATCGTAGTATTTAGTGATACACTTCTTGGGTTACCCACAACGACATTAATCCCAACGCCCTTGTTGTCAAGGAACTCGTTCTGTTTAATGATACTAGTTTTCACTGCTGGTCCAATAAGTTCAATGCCGTTTAAACCTGACAGGATCACCCGTGAGTTTTGTATGATTAAACTGTGGCTGAAGGACTGCACAGCTGCGCCGTACGTGTTTCCTCTGTAACCTGCGTTAAAAATGTCTACAAACAACAATTGCGAAGGGCCAGTGTTTTCATCATCTGAAGCAAGTACCATGCCTTTCCAACGCAAGCAATGAGCTGTTTGGTGATGACATCCGAAGGTAATCCTGTCTCTCTTTTTACCCCTGGCAACTATTCGACCCAGAACGAGGATCCCTTTGCTCATCGCCGGCTTAATCAAAACACCAGGTTCAATGAAAACATCAACGCCGGGTAAAATAGTCCAGTCTTCTTTGAGATAGAAAGGGGAACCTGATACTGCCAATGTTATGGACTGGTTCAACCACCCACCAAGCACGCTACCTTGTGGAATTCCCTCTGTAAAGTCAGGAGCGTACACCATCTCGTTTGACCTTGAAACGAATGGAAGCACCCGCACGTCTGGTAGGTACATGTCATTGTGTGCGTCATATACACGTTCCCGTACACAGGTCGTGTTATCACATCCCCAAAAGTTGTATCTGGCTTCAATGGTGTCAGTCCATTTTGTAGAACGGGTCTTGGCATGCACCTCTGCCTTTAGCCCTGGGTTTCGAAGTGTGTTGTTTTGAACGCAGACTTTTCCATAACCATCGAGAAGGAGTGCGGCTGACACCGGTGGCTGCCAGGGATATCGTCCGTTGTTGTCGGAAGCATAGGTGTTGTTAGCAATGATGTTTCCCGTCAGTACAACCTTAGGTGCATTAGTCATGTCATAGTCTGATTGCTCCATGTTCATCTTGATGATATTCCTATAATTGTTTCCTGATATATTATTGTTCAAAATTTTTATTGTCTTTTCATATTCTCGGTAAAGAACCATTGACCCATATCTGTATTCATTGCCTATGATTTTATTCCCTGATACTGTCATATGCAGGGCACCCCCGCTAATGTTAAGTACACTCCCCCTGTTGTCAGTTATTTCGTTATTTAAGAACCGGATGTCCACACCTTTGGGGTTGTCTTCTCTGACAGTGTACTCTAAAAATGTGTTCCTGGTACCACTGATCTTACATCCATAAACGGTTAATTGTTCTCGATTTCCACGGCCATTGTCAATATGAATTCCATTATCATTGGAACCTAAGGTTGTATTCTTGACTGAGATGGCGAATGATGGTAACAGTTCATTCACTAGAGGGTCACTGAAATCACTGTATAACCGAACATC
Organism: Lingula anatina; assembly: GCF_051362555.1. Taxonomy (NCBI): domain Eukaryota; kingdom Metazoa; phylum Brachiopoda; class Lingulata; order Lingulida; family Lingulidae; genus Lingula; species Lingula anatina. The sequence goes on along the minus strand of NC_141776.1, from coordinate 13,157,784 downwards.
TATCATTTTGTTGTTTCCTACTATGACTGAGTCTTTTATATCCACACCGACTTGTCCCACATCAGGGTAGTCTGGATGCCTTCTGTCAGTCCGTATTCCATTAGTGGTGCCGTGGTATTGTCCAATTACTGCTGCGGTGGACCCACTAATTAAAACATTGTCCAATCTTAAACTTGGCTTATACTGCGGTAACTCGTCTGGAATTTGAAAGTGCACATTAATGGGCATTACGCACAACTGAGTTTATTTTTAATGTATATATTTAGAAAAGCAACCTGAATACAATGCTTAATATGAATATGATTTTTAAAGCCTGTTTTAAATTTCGTTTTTTAAACTGGGGCTAACGTGTTTCTCTTTTGGACATGACAGTACCCTGAAAATATTGATTTTTTTTTAATATTGCATTTTGACTATATTGCGACGTATACAGGGTAGCAGTAAATTTGACAAGAAAAGTGCAAAATAGTTGCAATATTACTGTATTATATAGTGTGTGAGTGTGACGTGTGTCAGTGTCTACATAATATTACGGTTTATGAAAAAATAACTATACTGTAAGAATGATTGTAAATGTCGCAAAATGGTTACTTGGTATATACATGTACAAGTATATAAGACATATGTCACAGGCCAGATCCCAATCTATTCCACTTCTCAAGTGGCCAACACCACATCCCAATTAGGACATGACCCAGACCACACCCCAATCCCAAGTGGGTCTTGGCATTCTTAACAGTATAATAGCCATGTTAATTGGCCAAGAAATTTTCAGGTGAGCTTCCAGTATGTTTGTATGACATGTATAATTAAATAGGGGGTGTCATAGATCAAGGCACATATTATAAAATACAGTTGTAATAAAATATAGTTGCATTCATCTGAGGATAATTTTTAAAGATAATTGCATAAATGTTTAAAGGGAAAGCATAATTTTAAAATTTAACACAATATTATAGAGATATATCAAAACAGATTAGAATATCCAGTAAAGGAATGCTTAATCAAAGGTGTAACAGGGAAAGCTAGCAATATTTCATTTGTATAAATTTTAACCTGTCCATTTTCCAAAGGGAAAAGTGATTATTTTAAATACAAAGGAATGGATTTTTTCCAAGAGAAAAATATTGAGCTGAGTGTTTTCATTCACTTAGTGTTCATCTTAACCTTGGCCAATTAACATGCTCGTTATGCTGTTAGCAATGCAAAGACCCAATTGGGTCTGGGTCTTGTCCTAATTGAGATGTTGTCTGGGCTTCTAAGGAAGTGGACTAGATTGGGATCTGGCCTGTGATATATATATATATATATATATATATATATATATATAAAGAATCATGAGACAAGTAGCTCCCAGCACGTTGGCTATTGACCTTAACATTTCGGTGCAAATACTTTGCACTGGTGAAATGTACAAGTCAATTTATAAAGGTTAAGAAATAACGACAGAATTACATTTAACTGGCCAACTATGCACCTATGTCAAATACAATTATAGGTTTACACCTACCAGTCTCTTTCGCTTACCTTTAACCGCCAGGACTACTGCGTGGATATTTACATCACACGGCCAGATACAACGGTGTCTCCTAAAAAGGAATTGCAGTGTGTTAGTAGACGTGGTGAGAACAGAATACGTCGAGTTCTGCTCTACTGTCCAGTTTTTCACTGTGTCTGTCAAAAGTAACTTAAAACCATGAAAAGCACCACTGATGATAAAAACCCGAAGTCTGAGGTCCAGCCTGGTTGTAAAGGTACCACATTGCATAGACGCATTTATGTTGCGATAAAATGGCAGCATATCGCCTTCATTGGCCAGATGCGAAGTGCCGCAGTCGCGTTTGTAAGAAGTGAAGACTGCTGTTGTGCCCCAATTGGATAACCAACTTCGCAATAATACAGCATATAAACCTATATCCTTCATGCTGGAGTCCCTGAGAGTTGCACTCAGTGTGTTTGTGTCAAAGGCGTTGGTATAAATATCTGTCATCACTATGTTAGTCATATTTCGCTCTATTCCGTCTACATAGAGTTGGCGAATCCCCCCTCCAGAGGTAAGGATGGCCACGTTATTAATGGCATGTCGGTTGAAGTCCACCTGTAAAGACGGACCTTTTGTACTTGACCCGGAGTCAAAGTAGCCAGCAAACTGGATCACTGCATGTTGTAAAGTGCTGGGGCGAGCTGTCATACCTAACCTTATTCCGGCCCACGTGGAGTCCCGCGATGGTTTGGTGCACACGACTCTGAAGAACGTAGAGCACCGGTATCTTTGTATTCCCACAAAACAGTTATTCTCAAAGTCCATTTCGCTTTCAGCACACTTCAGCTTTAAGCCCAGTTTAGCTGTATCAGTTACCATATCCAGTAACCTGAGAGAAGTATATCCAAGTCGCCTACATTCACCATCTAACCATGTAGTCAACATCGGTCCTCTATATGATGAATCGTAACAAACTGGCAATATATTTCCATTTTCTTCTCCGTAAAGTCTCCCATAAAACGATGTAGTGCTATATGATTGAGATGGCTCTCTAAGCAACGCAAATGTACCGAAGCCTATTTTTGATGTAATATTTTTCGTTGTATTCGACTTTCCTTTGGCGGTAAAGATGCACTTCTTTCTTTCGGTTCCACTGACATTAAGTCTTCCCTCTATGTACACTCCAACAGAATCTTCAAATTCTAAAACCGCCCCTGGTTCTATGGTAAGTGTGGCGTTGGCTGTCACGTTCAGGTCATGTGTCACCGTGTACGGTCTACCAGTGTCCTTAAGAGTAAGGTCGGTCTTGATGCGGCCACCGAGTGTGTAGGGAGTTGGTGCTGGATCCACGTCTATCATCGCAGAGGACAAACTGGAGAGATCAGCCGTGATATAGAACGGAGTGTATAGGAACTCAGTTCTCAGAGTGTAGCGTTTTGTGTTGTCAAGGATTCGTGAATAAACACCATAAGGATTTGGTGTTCCCCAGTAATTTCGTGACACATCTAGTGTTCGTTGGAAGAAGCCATCATTCCAAATAGCCAGTTCATATTCGACAGACGGGTTTTCGAAAATATTGCTTGTTACTGTGAAATTGCTTTGAATATTTTTTACAACCAGGGTGGCATCGACCTGGTGTCTTTTGTTTTCTGTTGTTACATTGTTGTCTCTTAACATATTTCCAGTCATGAACAAATCTGAGGCAGAAACGCAAATGACACATTGGGACACGTCATTATCAGATAGAGTGTTGTTGAGTATTTTGGTATTCCCGTCGGTTTCTATTATAAAAACCGCATCTCCATTTGTTTTAGATACCGAATTTCCATTCACCTGGATATTTCTTATACTGTCTGTCCCACAATTGCGTTTGTAATCATACCCCAACGCGAGGGCAGTTCCGCTTTGATTTTTGAAGACATTTCCGGACACTACCATATCTGTAAGGGCACACTGTTTCGCTTCTGGCATCGATATACCAAATCTGTTGTTTACCAGTTTGTTATTTTGGAAAACGAACCTGACGTTGTTTGGCAATGTCCACATCGAGATTGCACCAACAGACAAAGCATAATTAGAGGATCCATTGAACTCATTGTTATTCAGGGTAACATTCCTCTGGATATGTTCAAAATACGCATGGTTCATGTTATTCACAAGACTGCTTTCCTGAAGCCCAATAGTACCGGATCCTTTCCCCACGTACAGACCTGTCACTGAGGAATGTTCGATACGAGAATTTGATATATGGACGGACTGCCATTGATTTTCAAGAAGAATCCCATATACTGATCCCTTAACAGATATGTTCTTGACTGATAGTCCAAAATAACTGGATTGAGCTGCAAAACAATATACACAGACTGAATTGATTATATGTTGGCATTTTGCCTAATCTTCCGTTACGTAAAGTTAAGTTATTAATGCATTTAATGAAATAACATCTAATGACATAATACAATACTTGTTCATACTAGATTCTTTTAAATTCCGCAGAGAAAGAAATATACTGCAAAAAATGTGTAAATGTGGTTCACATTTGGGTCCTTTATGACCTTACGTTTGCGTGGTCTCAGCTCATATGACACTTAACGCGAATTAGAATTACTGCCTTGCTCAATTCTAACTCTTTTATGGTTGCGGGATGAGAACATTAATTCCACATTTTACGTATTTTTATAACTTGATCTTTGCTGGCGACACTGTCAATGCTTCTGCAATAAAATAATTAATGCATTTTGATAATGAGGAATGCAGAAACGACTGAAACGTAATTTTATTGCAGCCGTAAATTCGCACGTTTTCATTTCAAATTAAACCAGTAATGGTGTATGTCCTTTTTCGTCTGATATACTTCAACGGCACGATTAAGAAAGTCCCATTGCATTGAAAGATGTAACTAAAAAGATGCAAATACCCTTAATACCCGAGCTGGTATTTCCTGTACTGTTTACTCCCCCCCCCCCCCCCCCCCCATTTCCCTCACCTCAATTGGCCGCAACTGCTTGCACAAACGGTCTTGAGTATGTTCAGGACGCCGTCAGTGTAAAGTGTGTTTGAAGCAACCAAGGCAATAAATTCAAACACGTCAAGGTTAAACTAGCCTCATTACCTTAAACATAAGTCATCCTATTGATTTTTTTCCGAAGGGCTTAATAGCTATGCTTTTTACTGACGACTTGCGAAAATTTGGCTCATTTAGTGTCGTTAACGACCTTCAATATTTGTTAATTTATACTTATTTTTCAAAATCTATAAACAGAAATTGCACTCGTGAAAATGGAAATGGTTTGAAACAATATCGAGGGGCACGTTATAGACTATACTGTGCAGCTTCCTCTGCGGCTGAGCACTATTCTCTAGTGTCTCAGAAACGGTGCTGTCCCATATTATAACTTACCCTTGTAAAATTATTGGAACAAGCTAGTTCCATTGCATAAAATCAGTATAAATCAAATTATCCTAAGTGAATAGCTATAAATTGAATTGTGATTGATTTAAGTTTCTTTGGACTATTTACGGTGCATTTTAACTAATTGCACGTAACTCACCAGTAAAGGCAACCCCGCTGCGCATACTGTTCTCGACGTTACTGTTGTTGATCGCCGCATGTCCAGCGATGTCTCTGATCAGAATTCCATTGACAATGGCGTTTGTGATGTTCAGGTTATCAAGAATAGGTGGGATTCCGCTAACAGATATGGCCGCTGTATCATTAGAGTGAGTCTCGTTGTTAGGAAGACCGGCAAATTCGATGTCGACATATTGGAGATCACTTACTCCTGGTTCGGAGGAGTTAGTCATCAGCTGTATCCCAGACCAGTACTTGGCTGTTTCGTTGGCATCCCCGCGATATCCAGAGTAACCTGAACACTGCAGCCACACGTCTTGACTGTGAACTGAAGAACAGCAGAGCCAAATGCATTAAAATGTGCATAACCATGCACTTCCATACCCGTGCCCTACATGAAATAGTAACATTTGTCTAATATCCAATCAGTTTATGCTGTTAATTACAATATTTTGAAATATAACAAAACAAAAATCTAGGATATAGTCTCAAGGTATCGTAAACGTTCGTTAAGTTTTGGACAATTTTAATTAAAACTAGACTGCAACTGGCTTAAGCCAGTGGCGGAGGATTCTACTGCAAAATAGGTGTGGAAATGCTCTTACAAGGTCATGTGAAGGTCATGGGTTAAATTTGACCCCATATTCTGAAAGAGCATGTGCGAATTGGGGGTGGGGGGTCAACAAAACTTCACTTTTAGCCCACTTCCATATTTCTCCATGAAATAGCCGAATGACCTTGAAAATGAGGGTCAAGGTCAAATTTGACATTTGATTTGGGGGTGTTGGGTATATGTTTGGGGTAGTTTACTATAGCATGTTATCACAAAAAATCAGTATTTTATGGAGAAATTGATAAAGTCGCTATTTCTGTGAAATTATTAATATTTAAAAATCTATATTAAAAAAACTAATCAGTCAATTGTCAATAGTAATAGCGACTGCACTGGATAGATATCTAGGGCAACTTTTTACATCATCCTTGTGGCTCTGTGACATCTGGTTTACCCCCTGCCGAGTGTCAACCTCCTGGAGCATATTTTGCAATAAGTTGACCTTGACCTGACCCATTTGTCTTAAAATTGAGTCACATGATATAAAATCATTGTGTGACCTCACCTATGAAAGGATTTGTCAAAATGTTGAAAATTCTAGGAGATATTGCATTTTGAAATTTGCAAAAAAAATTCACTTTAAAAGGCTCTGTGACCTTGAAAATGAGGTCAAGGTCAAAAAAATTGGGTGGACCGGAATAACTGTTCATAGGCTATCAGTATGAATTTTTTCAGAATTTTAGAAAGAAATTTTTTGACGAAAAATAAGAAGAAGAATAACAGGAAAAACAAAAGTATTCCCCTATGGGGAATCCTAATAATACTTTTAATTAAACGTCAAATAGATTCCCCTGTCTTTGAGAAGTAGAGAGGAATAGATATTTACCAAAAAGCAATTTGGGATATTTCTCTCAGAAATCCAATGTCAATTGGCTTGTTTAACATGCTGTTCTTAATCTTGGACATATTTGAAAGGCATAACAGAATATATTGAAACGGGTTTGACACGCTTGCAATCGAGCTTACATATATCAACGGGTGGAGTAAACATATCTGAGCCATTAAAACAAGGTAAACAAAAATGTCGAAAGTCTGTACACAAATTTACCTATGAAGGAACAAAAGATTGAAATGTGGTTTCTGGTTTCTGGTCTATCGCTACCCGTCGAGTTAAGGAAAATGGCGTACATGTAACGGTTCACATTTCGCCAAAGTAGTTTTTTAAGCTTGTCCAGACCTACGCTGCGTGTGACGTCAAGGAATAAGATATAGGAAACTGTGGCTTGTCAAGCGGGATACAATAATCCCTAAAAGTAGTAAATACTTACAAGGATGAAAAACAGATATTTTAAGTATTGCACTTACCACAGTTGTTTACACGGGTCCCATCATGGCGACAGTGCCAGAGAGAGCTCTCTTGTCCATTACATCTCATGTTACTAAGTAGAATACTACCGTTTCCATTGCCTCTATTATTTACTCTGGTACAAGTTTCGTATCCCAGCATCCTAGCCGCAACTCTGTTATTGTCTCTGTAGTAGGGGCTGTCCCAGCCATTCAGACAAACGGTGCCGAAGCTACCTGGATGGAGAAGTCCTTAACCATTCAACAAACTAATTGAACAATGCCAAATTTGAAAACAATACTCAGTTGCATAGGAAACTATTCTTAAGTGGGAGGTTTTTATTTTTCGTACATCTTTTAATGTTTTATTAATACAACGAAGCTTTTAAAAAGCATTTAACTCATATATCATTTAACTCATATATCATTGGCTAAATAAACATGTATCTCTAATTATATCTCCATCTCTTACAATAATGATGAAGGTTATAGGAAGGGAATACCCACAAAGAGTTGGCAAATAATTGTAATATCAGAATTTCTTTCGATTATTCTTTTTCAATCAAAACTTTGTTTATAACAGACAATCTGCATTAAATTAAGCACCTAATGTAGTACATACTTATTTTAAAAAACATGACGACATTTACTACTGCAAATACCTTGGAATAAAAGCTCCAGGCGTCCTATATGGTTCTCCGTGAAGTCTCCAGCCAATCTGGCACCATCGAACCAGATAGGAGGCTGTTCGCCACGGTTTTCAACATTGGGTGTTTCTGCAGCCGTGAAACGTATACGTTTTTCTGGCTGTCCCACTGCTAAAAGGCGCCCTTCTACTCGTAAACCGACTGCGGGGCTAAACTTAACGGTAACGCCAGGCTCTACAATAAGCGTAACCCCCGGCGGAACTATGATAGAATCGTTGACGTGGAACGGCTGGTCAGTTAGACGTAACGTCAGATCGGAGGTCGGTGAGGTGTCCATGACGGTGTCCGCGTTGGAATGCGCCGTGATCGTTAAAAAAAGTAAAAACAACACCGCGAGGAATCGTCCTCCAACTCCCGTTGGATCCATCTTTCTCTTTTATGCGATATCTTTACTTACACGTACGGACGTGTACAAATGGCTGAGGGGATCGTGGCATATCATTATATTGAAACGGGTTTGACATGCTTGCGATCCAACTTACATTTATCAACCGGTAGAGTAAACATAACTGAGCCATTAAAACAAGATAAACAAAAATGGCGAAAGTCTGAACACAAATCTATCTATGAATTATGAAAATTGAATTATGGTTTCTGATAATTTCTAAACAAATCAAAAGCCATGCTTATACCTGGTATCGTGACCCTTTATATGCTTTTCAACTGATTATATTTGTTTGTACACATTTGTGTACATACATCACAATTCTAAATTACCTTTTAACATGTTTCAGTTATTTGGTTAAATGTATACTTTTATGTTTAATGAATAGTTTGTGTTACCACCATGTATTTTATGAAATACGCCGTAAACGATGTACGTTAAATTGACCTTTTCACGTATTTGGACATTTGTAATAGCGATTTTGCAAAGGGTCCCTGAAATGAGCTTTGCACTTTGTCCTTTAATGTCTCACACAGAGTATAGGATATTGAGCAAAGCAAACAATATGTATATTTAAGACATATGGATGGCCACATGGTTTGATATAATTTTTTTTCAAGGGAGACAAACACATGGATTAAATAAAAATGTGTGATTAAAATGTCTTATTGTCATTATTTAGTGGTACAGGTACTTTACAGTTGGAAGCGCCGCAGGAAAGGAGCCGGGAAATGCCAGTGTACGTTTTCTTCTTTTACATTTATTCGCAATGTCTTTTCCAGGGGGGGGGGGGGGGGGGGGGGGGGGGGGGGGGGGGGGAGGGGGGGGGGCGTCTTTAGTCGGAATTCAAAATACAAAATGAGCTGGGAATTATCTGAGATATCAATATTTTGTACAGCTCCATCAGCATTCAACAGCCTAGTAAACTTTTTCCAGACGCACAGTCACTCTTAGACCCCATTTCCAGAGATTAGATCGATCTACTTTAGATCGACCTAACTCCCTGGGGGTTCACGCTAAATAGCTGTCAGCCGGGCGGACACGAAAGTTAATTACCCCCTTACAGCTTGTAGTAGGCGGGACAGACATTTAAGCCGGATTATCTGACAGTAATCTGGTGAGACTCCCCGCAGGAATAGATCGATCTCAAAGCTCTGGGAATACAGCCTTAAACTATTCAAAGGCATTTTCTTCTTTGTATGCCAAACCTCCCTACCTGTCTGAAAAGGAGTGTTCGATGCATATGTATTGCCAGCTGTCACCTATGTTACAGGGACATGGACAATGAATACATCCATGGAACAAAAGTTACAAGTAGCACAGAGAATGATGGAAAGAAGTACATTTAACATCAGGGCAAGAGATAGGAAGATCATTAAGTAGATAAGAGAACAGATCAAGGTTATTTGCGTTGCTTACAATTAAAAAATGAAATAAAGATGACATATCAGTTTAATCAAAGATGACAGATGGTTAATAAGACCGACAGAATGGACACCAAGATATGGACAAAGGAAACAAGGGAAGCCACGTAAGAGACGGAGGACTGCATTAGTGAGTACTGGAAAAAACTGGAAGTGTAAAGCACAAGACAGAATACTCTAGCAGAAGCATACTTTAGGCTCTGAATGATGATGATAATGATAATGCCAAACCCAGGAAAATGAATATCTAAAATCCCATTCAATTAAAATTAATCCATTGCTTGTTATCAACTCTTATGTTATCAGCTGATATGCTCTTTGTAAGTAATTTAGTTATCAATATGTCTGCTGAGTTGATGAATGTTTCTAAAACACGAAAGAACAAATATAAGGCATTATATAAGGCATGTGATAAGAAACGGGAGAAACTCGGCAGTAACACTGATAATCTTTTCTACAAAAGACAAACAGACCGCTTATCTAGCAAGTGCAGAACCAGGTATCAATTTATCAGCACGGCAGCTGGACTAACGAGATCGATACGGAGTAGAACACCATTCAGCATTGTCTCATTTTATATGAATTTGTTCCAAATTGTAAGGCATTGCTGCTTGGTTTAGATAAGGCTACTCTAGCAATGCCCATTAGTGGCGGCTGCCGCGCAACATACAGTCTTTTCAACCAGGAAGTTACAAGCCGTTTACAGGACTGAGTGCATTGGATGTGATGTTTATTACAGTATCTTGGAATTGAAAGGATACCAACCGTTCATTTTAGCACAAAATGTTTCCCCTTGGAGTAAACGACAGTTTTCCTGTGCTTACCAGGGGTTAATGAATCAATCCCGACATTCATTTTTTTCTTTTGGTTTTTTGTTGAGATATTATTTTATAGTGATTTATTTAAATACAAGCTTTTAAAGAAGTAGATAGGACGCATAAACACCCTGCAGGCTCCACGTGCTTGGAAGAACTTGGAGGCCAATACATATGTCTCAATTAACCCCGGCTCCTGCACCCAAGCACCTACTACCCAGGTATCCATCTTCGCGGATGATGTGCATTTATTTCAATGTATAACTTGCACAGATACTTTAACAGGTGTTAAATGGTACAAATATTCTCGAATTTAGTTGAGCATTGGAATGACTCACTGAGGATTAATAAAGGGGGGGGGGGGGAATCAGGACCTCCCTGACCCCTCTCTTAATCCGCCACTGGATTTATCCAATAACAATCATGGTCACCAGGCGCAAGCAACTTTTAATAACTTGCTGTCCTAATAATAAGATATACACATTAATTCAATCAAATTGTAGGACGTTAAAGAAGCAATCGTTATTGTAGGAAGCTTGGTTAAAAAAGAAATAATTAAAATTTTAATTGGAAGGCCCCTTTGTTCTGACCTAAAATTGGTGAATTAACACTGCCTTCACGCGGTCTCTCTCTCTCTTTCTCTCTCTCTCTCTCATTTAACGAACTATCTGATTTATATCCTATATCTTTGAATGAACGCAATTGCTATTGACTTCAAGGCTATAGGTGCAGCTGTCGCAGTCAAACAACCAATGTTGACAACTACCACATCCCTAAAATACGGTTAATTCTAAAGGCCTTCAGTCAATGAATGGATTGTAATTTAGATCATTTGTCCGCCAGAACAAAAATATAGATAAGATGGACACTATTTGATTTCCAATCTTTATTAACTGGAAACAATGAAGGCTGAAATGCATACAAACAAACTATTAGTAAACTCAGTAATATAATAAATGGAAAAATATGAAATACTCAATAAAGAACTAGATTATGAAATACTGATATATGTAAATAAATGTAAGTCACCTCAGGTATAAAAAGTCCTGCACACCTCCTATCAGGGTGAAGTCCAGTGTCTGAATGATTCACTATATAGGCCTACACAGTGTGCATATAGAGAATGACATGTTCTCCAGGTAAGTACTGATGCAACATAGCCTTTGGCTACATCTAACATCTGACTAAGTACTCTTGGTAAGCAATTACCTTTGAATGAAAACTACAGTATGCTCATTATTCTCTATGCCCCCCCAGTCTTTTAAACATTAAAGACGGTTAAAGTTAGTTTTTATTTAGTCTTACAGATCTGCGTAGTCCTTCATTTGATTCCTTTAGTCCGGGTTTGTTGTGTGGTAAAAGTCTTGTTAACATCCGTGGTGGTTTTGGAAGTGCTTTAGGAGTTTCATGAGATGGTTGTGTTAAAGGTAGTGTTCCTGTTTCTTTACACTTTCCATCAGTTTCATTTGGTCCTATGGGTTGAGTTGTGGTGACAGTTTTTTCCGACTCCACTGACTCATGTGAATTTTTCAATAAGGTAGATTCTGGTTCTGGTAATTTGCTGAATGTAGGTGTGTCATTGTTTACTGTAGGCTGTTGTATGTAAAATCTGTGCTTTAGGTCATCAATGATAGAGTGACGAGGTAGAGATGACACATACGGAATGAATTTCCTTAAGAATTTTCTATTGCGTAGTGTCACACGTCCAGATCCATCAACTTTCACCAGGTACTGGTCAAACTGTTTTACTTCAGTAATAGTGCCAGTTTTGTCCCATTTATTTGGATGCGGACCAGTCTGATTCTGAATACGAACGTGGTCTCCAATAGCAAGTGGTGGTAGGCGTCTAGTGTGTTCACTCCAGTGTTCTGCGGATCTCATATGTCTGTTACGGAGTGCTTCCTCACGTGCTGCTAATGTTGATTTCCATGTAGGATGTGGTTCGTATCGACCTGGTAGTATTGGAATAAAATCCCTTATTGGCCTTCCAAATATACACATTGCAGGGGACAGTTTTGTATCTGGATCAGGTGTATTACGGTACTGTAATATTGCACGCTGCACTGAATTGGTGTCCAACTCACCATTTGGTCCTGTATTGTTCATAAGCAATCGTTTGACTGTTTTGACACCAACTTCAGCGCGACAATTGCTGTGGGGAAATGCTACAGATGATAAACGGTGATGTACACCCCAATCTTCAAGGAATTTGCGTGTTTCAGAAGAAGTGAATTCAGGGCCTCCATCGGAAGCCAATTCCTCTGGGATCCCATAAGTAGAGAATGCACGGCGTAGACTAGTAATTAGTCCTTTAGATCCTCCAGATGCATATTCTACAATTGGCCAGTTGGAGTATCTGTCAACAATGACCAAGTAGTGAGTACCCTTAAACATGAAAAAATCTGCACAGATGCACTGGAAAGGATACTTTGGTGGTATGGGATTGTAGGGTGGCGCAGAGGGTTGTGATGGTGCAATCTGGTGACAATGGTTACAATTTGCACGTACAGCAGTGATGTCCGCAGTTATACCTGGCCAGAATACAGAAGCCTCTGCTCTGGATATCATGGATGAGATGCCTTGGTGAGCAGCGTGAAGTGCAGAAAGTATTTGTTCCCTAAGGCATGGTGGTATAATAATGCGATCCTTGTAAATAATAACACCATCAACACTGTAGATGTGTTCCCTGAATTGGTGGTATTCACGCAATGGAGGTGGCAATTCATGGCGGTGTTTGGGGATTCCTGACTCAATGATTGACAGTAGCTGATTCATATTTTCATCACTTGCTGTAGCCTGCCTAACTTGGTTCCATGTAATTGACTTAATTGTGGAATCAAGGGCATAAATAGCAGAGTCAATCAAATTTTCCTCAATGTCAGTGTAATCATTTACACCATCCATTAGTTTGATGCCTCCTATGAAAGATTGAAAGATGTCAGCGGAATAAGGTAAGTCATAAGATTCAGCAGTACTAGAAATATCGTCTTGAAGCTGCATTTTGGGTGGGTGCTGTTCCCCTGTTGGGTGACGAGATATTGCATCTGCGGCTTTCTGCTTAGCACCTGGAAGATGAATGATACGGAACCTGTAACGGAGAGTACGTTCCTTGAGGTTCCTGAGACGTGTGTTGGATATGGCATCAAGGGATCTGTCTCCAAAGATTTTGAGAAGTGGCTTATGGTCAACAGCTATCACTAGGTCAGTGCATCCCAGAACAAAGAATCTTGCTTTGTCTAAAGCATAAGCCACGGCTAGTGCTTCCCCTTCCACAGGTGCATATCTGGATTCAGCAGGATGTGTGAATCTACTACCTACAAGGACAATTTTCCATCCCGTTTTACAGCAAAATGGTTTTGCCACTATACAATTGCAATGTTTCTGGAATAACCAAAATCCTATTCCACTTTTAGACCAATCTGTGGCTAGGCAAGTTGTTTTGTTCTTGTCATATATCTTGACACCCTCTTCTATTTCATTGATGATTACTTGTTTGGATTCCTGAAAAATTTTATCTAATTCTTCAGTCCATTTGAAAGGCGTGCCAGGTTTGAGTAGCTCACGAAATGGTAACATCCTATTGGCCATGCTGAAGGCATAAGAAACCTGATTTAGGAGACCAAACCAAGAACGTACATCTGTGATGTTTTTAGGTGTTGGGAATTCTGTAATTGCCTGCAGGTATTTAGGACAAGGTTTTACACTGTCCATTGTTATTGTGAATCCAGCAAAATCCACCTGGTCTGCAGCAAATACAAATTTATCAATGTTGAAAGTTATCCCATTTTTTCCACATATATCCAACCATTCAACAGCTTGCCAAAAGCTTTCTTCAATAGAATTTGCCCATAGTAGAGTATCATCTACACATTTAGTTTTTCTGGGAATGTTGGAAACAATATCATCATAACGGTGGGTGTAGGCATCACCAGAAGCGATATATCCTTGAGGAGCAACGCAATACCGATAGCGCCCCCATGGTGTTATGAATGTGGTGAGATGTCTGTCATCTTCATGAAGTGGGACGCTGTGATAGCCGTTCCATGCATCAAAGACTGTCTTCTTTTTACCTTGTGGAACAGATCTTGCTTGATGAAACGGTGATTGAGTATGATGTGTTTCACGTTTAGCATGGGCATTTAATGCTTGAAGATCAACAGTTCTGCGAAGTTTGCCATTCTTCTTTGCACAAACGACCATCCTATGGCACCATGTAACTGGTTCTCCTAGTGGAACGGGTTCAATAACACCTAGTTTCACATCTTGGTCTAAGCCAGCCTTGACTTGGTCTTGCCAGTGTAGTGGTACTGGTAAATGGGGTATGGTATGCTTTGGGTTCTGCTTCAGAGTCCACCATTAGTCTCATAGGGGATCCATTCATCATTGTGAGTGGCTGGTGGGTACACATGTTAAAAGAGCTGGATCTGTAATAGTCAATAAGCCATTGCTGAAGCCGCTGACGGTTTTCTTCTGTTGCTGGATAAGGAATAGATGTTGGACGTGAAGGCGGAGGTTGGCGTTTTGGGCATTCACAATCGGCATTTGTTTCATATCTTTTTGTATCACCGGCTGTTTGACAAGCGTCTCCAACTTGAGGGAAGTCAATGGAAATGAGACCAAGGTCAATGCATGCTTCTCTGCTGAGGAATATTCTGTCTGAGTTGTCTGTTATGTAGACGATCTGTCTCGTTGTGTGGTGTTTTCCAAGCTTGTCTTCACCAGAGAATCGTAATATTACAGCACCCAGAATGTTTATTCCTTTGTTATTTGCTGCATGCATTTTCATTTTAACTGGAATGAGATCCTTTTCAGTTAACTGAAGGGGTTGGATTGCTTTAATACCAGCAAGACAGCTTTGACATCCAGTGTCAGCCATTACATTGAGCATTGTAGATGTAGTTGGAAGGTCTACATTGAAGCCAAGATCAGAATAATCTTGAGAGGATACAGTGGCTTGTAATGATATGTATGGTTGAGGTCTTGATTTACTTTTGATCCACTTGTCATTTAGCTGATTATATAGGTGGTGATCTAATGCAATGGCATTTGCAGCTCGGTCGTGGTCCAATTCACCTATTGTGCATAGCGTATAAAATGACTCATTGCTATGCTCCATAAAAGCAGATTCCCCATGATTAGTTACTGACTGTGTTTTGGTATTGGACGAAGATGGGGGACCAAGCTTGGGTTTGTTCTTGTTGCGACACATGTGGTCGAAATGGTGACTGCGTTCACAGTGTTTGCAGATATGGTTGTATGCTGGGCACATTTTCTGACGTGTGCGAAATGGTGCTTTAATACCATGGCCTTTTTCCCCACAGTAACTGCATATCTCAGCTTTATCAGACTTTGCATACCTTTGAGCGCGTCTGTACGAGCTAGTGGCATGGGCACCTTCGGAAGCATTTAATGTCGCTGATGAACGTTTCCCAGATTCTTTAGATTCAATAAATCTGAACACATCTTCAAGGTCCATGTTCTGGTTCATATTTCCAAGCAGGTCTAGCTGGATTTCATTATCGGCTATGCCACGACTTAAAATGTCCCTTAATATGCAATCTGTGTAATCTACATCTGTTTCACAGTTAGGGCATTTAAGTGTAAATTTACAAATGCTAGCTTGACCTTTGATTCTTGCCCCAAACTGACGAATTGGTTCTTCTCTGTCCTGCCGCATCTCATGTAGAATGACTCGGGCAACCATGGGATTTTCTTCACGTACTGCCAGTCTCTTGATAGCAGATAGTACCTCTTCTTCACTTTTGTTTGTAAGAGTTCCACCAGCTGAGCGGGTGATATTTTTCCTAAGAGTTTCATCACAGCATTCCAGTAATTGTATTACACGATCTTGGCCAGTAATTTTGGTTGCTATGGTATATTCTTTCCATCTAGTCAGAAAGTAAGTCCAATCTTCACTAGTACCCGCTGTAGATATTGTGGGGCGACGAATCTTGTCAGTTTTGACCTTTGTAGATGACTGAGAGGAAGTGGCATTATGGCTTTGTGCATGTATTGTCAATAGTGTGTTTACAATGGTATCTGCCACATCTTCTGTCTCATAGGTGCAGTCTGGGAATGGGCACTTTACAACTGGCATGCTGGCCTGTAGGATGGACTGTTTACCGGTAGACTATGGTCATACCTGAGCCTTCATAGATAAGATGGACACTATTTGATTTCCAATCTTTATTAACTGGAAACAATGAAGGCTGAAATGCATACAAACAAACTATTAGTAAACTCAGTAATATAATAAATGGAAAAATATGAAATACTCAATAAAGAACTAGATTATGAAATACTGATATATGTAAATAAATGTAAGTCACCTCAGGTATAAAAAGTCCTGCACACCTCCTATCAGGGTGAAGTCCAGTGTCTGAATGATTCACTATATAGGCCTACACAGTGTGCATATAGAGAATGACATGTTCTCCAGGTAAGTACTGATGCAACATAGCCTTTGGCTACATCTAACATCTGACTAAGTACTCTTGGTAAGCAATTACCTTTGAATGAAAACTACAGTATGCTCATTATTCTCTAAAATATACAAAACGTACTTTCATATAAACACAAACAGCACTATCTAAAAATAGAGACAGGGTGATTGCTTTAGTAGTTATCGTTAAAAAAAAAACAATAACAACAACAACAAGAGAAGTTTAAGTTTTTATCTTTAATTAACGTGAAATTTAACAAGAAAAGACTTTCACAACGGAGGCTAGTAAGTGACGCGTTTAGAGTTGAACTGTTCTCCAGTGTAATTAAACATGATATGTGCCGACAGCTAATCAAAATAATAATAATAATAATTATAATAATAATAATAATAATAATAATAATTGCATTGTAGTAACAGAATACCACTAAAAGTTGATGAGCACAGTGACTCTTTTGAGCTGACGCTGCCCCTGATCTTTTGTGAGTAACAATGTCAAGGCATTGGTTTTGCTCATTACGTTCAACAGACAGGTTAAACAAGAAGAAAATAATAACAATGTACGCCCGAACAGGGACTCGAACCCTGGACCCTCAGATAACTTTAGTATCTTTAAAAGTCTGATGCTCTACCGACTGAGCTATCCGGGCGCCTTGAACGAAGGGTACCTTGAAAAAATCCGGTCACGTACATCTGGGGTCTCGTTCAAAACTGTATGAACAAGCATGGTTTTAGTCCTAAACTTCGGATGTAGGTAACAACAAATCTAAAGATTGTAACTAATGAATAAAGCTGAAGCTTGATTAACAGAGGAATGAATTTGATGGGGTTAAACTCAATCACATGCTTTTTTTTTTTTTTTTGGAATAATGGGTAAATAATGACTCTAAAAATCCAGTAAATAGTGGACATTCAGTGGAAATACCAGTTTATCATCTCGAAGGCACCTTGGAGCCAGGAATGACAGGAAAGGCAGGCCTAGGATTGGAAGGCCGGACTTAAATCACCTGTACAAAGTAATGGAGAACGGACTACGGTTCCTAGCGGACTACCATTCCTGTCAAACCTGGCTGTGTAGGCGGGATGTTATGCCCTAGGAAGGGTCCTCTACGGAGACACAATGGGTAATTACTTACTCGTATTTCGCTAGTACTATAAATAATAACAAAAATAGTAGTAATTAAAGCAAACAAATACAGAAAATACAGAAATATAGAAAACAAGAAATTAATGAGTGAAAAATTCAATGAAGAAAATTCAAAAGAAAAATCAATAACAAAATACATTTTCAAATATATTTTTCTATATAAAAGATTCTTTTGTACGATTTCACATGAGCTGATGTATATAGGAATACCATATTACTTTAAGATATTTTTATCAAAACCATTAATACACATTGATATTCTATACCTTTTATATACAATAAAGAGCAAGCACATTTAAGAAATATTATTCTATTTTTCAATAGTTCGGTGGTAAGAATATTTAACCCATCATCTCCATGTGCTACTATAAATATTTTTATTTTATTTATTTTTCACCTCCAACGAGTCAAAAACATTTCTTTGCGTTAGACAATTAGCAAGAAACATCTGTTTTAAATTTTGCAATTTTACAAATAACAGCACTGGAATCATTACAGTTTACACAAAATATCTGATAAATCCATGTGTACATCTAAAACTTTTGTGTTTGAATTCTTATTTCTAACAATTTAAAAAGCACGGCTATGTTTATAGAGAATTGCATGTTAATAAGGGGTACCGGAGGAGTCGAGAATTTAACAGAATTGTGCCGGAAGTGACGTGTAGTGGTGTAAGGCTCTGTTCTCACAACTTTTAGATCGATCTATCACCGCGGGGAGTCTCACTAGATTACTGTCAGATAATCCCCCTTAAGTGTCCGTCCCCGCCTACTACAAGCTTTAAGGGGTAATTAACTTTCGTGTCCGCCCGGCTGACAGCTATTTAGCGTGAACCCCCAGGGAGTTAGGTCGATCCAATGTAGGTCGATCTAATCTATGAGAATGGGGTGTAAGACGCGAAGCTGAGTGGTCATTTTTAGCTGGAGGTGAACGGGAGTAAAATCGTGGACTCGGAATAAAAAGCAGTTTTTCTAACAACACGGTAAGATAACAATTTATCTTTACGCATTTGGGACAGAGAATACTTGTAGAAATAATAGGAGGATTGTATGAAAACGTGCCACGAATTTTAAGGGTGAAAAATCGCGCTTAATTTGCAGACAATTTGTTTTGAAATATATGTTACATCGACCACCGAGCGACAAAGAGCGTCAAGGGAAATGAATTCCCGGGAGGCTATTAATCGTTGTCATGTGGAATTTTTGCATGTATGCAAACTGTTATGCCCATATCTAAGTATTTTTGGGTGTTTTATGGTATGTGCTGCAATTATAACGATGTTTTAGAGTCTTTGAAGGACCTTGTGAAAACCAGGAAGTAGTTCGCAACTGACAACTGAACTGTACCGATCCACGACTGCTGTGCAAAGATGTATCTTTTTTTTTTTAAATATTGTGACAATTTTAGACGTTTGTATGTCCATCTGACATGAAATTCCACACATATGATCACACTTATTCACCTATTAGACCGGGGTAGGCACTAATCAGTGACAAATGCCAAGACAAAGGTGACTTTCTGACAGCCTCTTATCTGAGCTAACAATCACAAGTACTGGATTGGCATTAAATGGTATTTTACAGCTAAGTACCTGTCAAAATGCACTTTTTCAAAATGCACATGCTCCAATGTTATTTCTACAAGTATTCTCTGTCCCAAATGCATACCTACGATTTGATTTATATATAAATTTGGCATCGTAATTCTCTATTTTTTATTAGAATATACTTCGTTTATGAGAAGAAAAAACTTTTAAGAAAAAAAAAACATTCCTTTCTTTTTTATTTTGACTTGGGGGGGTTAGGGTGGGAGTACGAGATTTGCAAAGTTGGATACGATCCTCTGGCACATTGTAAAAAGTTGTAAGATCGGTAGTCCCTGGCGTGGATGACATATGCCCGTAAACTTGCCAACTAAATCTCTGATCCTGCCGCTTTTTTCCTTCTTTTCTGGGGTTTTTATGGTAAGGGTTTTTTTGATGGGGTTTTCATAGGCTAAGGGATTTTTGGATTTAAATATTCCACTGTGGTTTAACAATCATTTTGTACTTTTTTTTCAAATTTTACAGCATTTTTATAATTCCTTTTTTATTCTGAAAAGCAGATGCATGGTTTTCAGATTTACAATTATAATTCAATTTTTGACATGTTCAAAACTAAAGCAATATTTCCCTTTGGGTGGGGGAGATTTTCATTTTCTCTTATGTGTCTATACATTTGACAGCCCTGTTGTCAATGATTCTGAAAGTAATACCATCAGGGGAGAGACATGAGAAGTCATTGTCACACCATTTTGCGACTATGGCTGTTAATGTTCTAAACATTCAGTCAAAATATTGTAAATTGAAGATCAACATATTTGTTACTTTATCACATGGTTTGTTTCAATTTTGAACAAGAGATCATCATTTGTAAATTTAATTTTTTCCTAACTCAAAAGGTTTATTATTACTGTATTTCTACAATCAAAATTCATTAAACAAGGCAGCAAAGCTGTCAAATGTACAGACAAAAAACAGGAAATAACTATGCACAAAATAGGCTACTGTCAATTCTGATGCAAAAATACATTATGTTAAACTGCAAATTCAACATCAAATTTTAATTATCCTCAACAGGTAATACCAATGTAATTAAAATATGTGACAAGTTTACACTTTGAAAATGTATAACTTCCAGAAAAAGAAGTCAATTAGACTGCTTTTCCAACTCAGACTGCATTTTAGTCCTGTATTTCTTTTTTGAAAGTTTGGCAATCATAAGTAACATGGTTTTCCCATAATGGTCATCATGGCAGCAGCACCCAAAATTGTGTTTTCTTCTATTCTGATGCCATATTACATAATGGTTAACAGCATAATGACGGTCAATTTTTAATAATAAAATATACGTATCATGGATTTTCAGATAATGTGACTAGCATGGGTCTTCAAGCCCGTGGAACTTCAAAGTCACACCTTGAAAATGCCAATATGTGAAAAATTAAATTTTCACAAAAAAACTGTTTAACTGGTAGTAAGAATTACCAAACAGACTGTATTTCCTACTGAAGCTGTATTTCAGTCCCATGTTTCTTTCCTGTAAGTTTGAGAACAGTAAATGACATGGTTTTTCTTAAATGGTCATCATGGGAGCAGTGCCCAAAATAGTTTTTTTTTTTTCAAATTTTGATGCAATATTACATAATGTTTAACAGCATAATGACCATCAATTTTAATAATAAAATATTAGTATTATGGATATTCAGAAAATGTGACTAGCAAAGGTCTTCAGGCCCATTTTTAACAATTTTTAACATAAAACAAAATTAACAGTTTTCTGCCGTTTTAAAATTGATGAGATGAAAATTGATGATTGATGAGATGATCAATTTCTTAGTTGATCATAAATAATAAAATATTAGTATATAATATAAAACAAAATTAACAGTTTTCTGCCGTTTTAAAATTGATGAGATGAAAATTGATGATTGATGAGATGATCAATTTCTTAGTTGATCATAAATAATAAAATATTAGTATTATGGATATTCAGAAAATGTGACTAGCAAAGGTCTTCAGGCCCATTTTTAACAATTTTTAACATAAAACAAAATTAACAGTTTTCTGCCGTTTTAAAATTGATGAGATGAAAATTGATGATTGATGAGATGATCAATTTCTTAGTTGATCATAAATAATAAAATATTAGTATTATGGATATTCAGAAAATGTGACTAGCAAAGGTCTTCAGGCCCATGGAACTTCAAAGTCACATCTTGAAAATGCCAAAATGTAAACGAGACAGCACTGTTCTGAATTTTTTTTTCCATTTTTAACAATTTTTAACATAAAACAAAATTAACAGTTTTCTGCCGTTTTTATATGATCAACTAAGAAAATTGATGAGATGGGAAAAATATCAACAGAGCAGTGTTAAATGTCCAATTTCTTCCATTCTGACATTCTGAACATAGTGAATGATTGAATCTGACAAACTGCAATGATATGGGTTTATTTCCATTTTTGAAACTTTATTACACAATACACGATAACAAGTTTACCATCATTTTTACATAATCAACTAATAATGTTGTAAAGATGCAGAAAATGCCAAACAAACACTTTTACGTATCTTATTAGTTAAATAATGAAACTGTTTACATGCCTAAGAATTGAATCTGAGGAAATGTGAAAAAACTGCATTTTTTTTTTTAAATAATGGCCTGATTATGCTGATTTTTGAACTCAACCTGCGTTTTAGCAGGAATGACCACTCCTGTAAGTTTAATGACAATTGGCCCATCTGTTTTTCTTATATTGTGTTTACAGTGTTGCATATATGCTGAAAAGTGAAAAAAAAGCATAACTACTAAAATAGTGGCCCGATCCTGCCGATTTTCGAACTTGACCTGCATTTTATGAATATTCATCAGCTCTGTAAATATACAGCCAAAAAGTAAAACTTTCTTCCACTTATCGTGTTTACAATGAAAGTGCACAGCCCCAGCGACAGCGACAGTGATGGCAACGACGGCGACGACAGACGCAGGTGATGGCAATATGTACAAATACATCTGTACATATTAACTGTACTGTTTGAGAACAATAAGTGACATGGTTTTTCTTAAATGGTCATCATGGGAGCAGTGCCCAAAATAGGTTTTTTTCAAATTTTGACGAATATTACATAATATTTAACAGCATAATGACCATCAATTTTTAATTATAAAATATTTGTATCACAGATATTCAGAAAATGTGACTAGCAAAGGTCTTCAGGCCCATGGAACTTCAAAGTCACGCCTTGAAAATGCCAAAATGTAAACAAGACAGCACTGTTCTGAAATGGGTTTATTTCCATTTTTAACACTTTTTTAACATAAAACAAAATAAACATTTTACTGCCATTTTTATATGACCAACTAAAAAATTTGATGAGATGGGAAAAGTATCAATAGAACAGTGTTAAATGTCCAATTTCCTCCATTCTGAGATTCTGAACATAGTGGATGATTGAATCTGACAAACTGCAATGATATGAGTTTATTTCCATTTTTGACACTTTATTACACAATACACGATAACAAGTTTACCATCATTTTTACATAATCAAATAACAATGTTGTAAAGATGCAGGAAATGTCAAACAGACACTTTTACGTATCTTATTAGTTAAATAATAAGACTGTTAACATGCCTAAGAACTGAATCTGAGGAAATGTGAAAAAACAGCATAACTTATAAAATAATGGCCCGATTATGCTGATTTTCGAACTCAACCTGCGTTTTAGTAAGATTGACCAATCCTGTGAGTATAATTACAATTGGCCAATCCGTTTTTCTTATATTGTGTTATCAGTGTTGCATTTATATTGAAAATAGTGAAAATACAGCATAAATTACCTAAAAGTGACCCGATCATGCTGATTTTCGAACTTGACCTGCGTATTATGAATATTCATCAGTTCTGT
The DNA here is from genome assembly GCF_051362555.1 of Lingula anatina. Taxonomy (NCBI): domain Eukaryota; kingdom Metazoa; phylum Brachiopoda; class Lingulata; order Lingulida; family Lingulidae; genus Lingula; species Lingula anatina. Next base: position 13,134,462 of record NC_141776.1, on the reverse strand, counting down.
AAGTTTCAAGTCAAAAGGTAAAATGGTTTTCCACTTATCGTGTTATCGGTGCTGCATATATGCTGAAAAAAGTGAAAAAACAGCATAAATTCCCTAAAAGTGACCCGATCATGCTGATTTTCGAACTTGACCTGCGTATTATGAATATTCATCAGTTCTGTAAGTTTCAAGTCAAAAGGTAAAATGGTTTTCCACTTATCGTGTTATCGGTGCTGCATATATGCTGAAAAAAGTGAAAAAACCTGCATAAATTCCCTAAAAGTGACCCGATCATGCTGATTTTCGAACTTGACCTGCGTATTATGAATATTCATCAGTTCTGCAAGTTTCAAGTCAAAAGGTACAAGGCAGCAAAGCTGTCAAATGTACAGACAAAAAGCAGGAAATAACAAAATAGGCTACTGTCAATTCTGATGCAAAAGTACATTATGTTAAACTGCAAATTCAACATCAAATTCTAATTATGCTCAACAGGTAATATCAATGTAAGTAAAATGTGTACCAAACATAAGGCTTCAGGCCCATGGGAGTTCAAGTTCACCCTTTGAAAATGTAAAACTTCCAGAAAAAGAAGTCAATTAGACTGCTTTTCCAACTCAGGCTGCATTTTAGTCCTGTATTTCTTTTTTGAAAGTTTGGCAATCATAAGTAACATGGTTTTCCCATAATGGTCATCATGGCAGCAGCACCCAAAATTGTGTTTTCTTCTATTCTGATGCAATATTACATAATGGTTACCAGCATAATGACAATCAATTTTTAATAATAAAATATACGTATCATGGATTTTCAGAAAATGTGACAAGCATGGGTCAGCAAGCATGTGACAAGCATGATTGAATCTGACAAACTGCAATGATATGAGTTTATTTCCATTTTTGAAACTTTATTACACAATACACGATAACAAATTAACCATCATTTTTACAAAATCAACTAACAATGTTGTAAAGATGCAGGAAATGTCAAACAAACACTTTTAATATCTTATTAATTAAATAATGAAACTGTTAACATGCCTAAGAATTGAATCTGAGAAAATGTGAAAAAACAACATAACTTCTAAAATAATGGCCCGATTATGCTGATCTTTTAACTCAATCTGCGTTTTAGAAGGATTGACCACTCCTGTGAGTTTAATGACAATTGGCTTATCTGTTTTTCTTATATTGTGTTTACAGTGTTGCATATATGCTGAAAAGTGAAAAAAAAAGCATAACTACTAAAATAGTGGCCTGATCATGCCGATTTTCTAACTTGACCTGCGTTTTAGTAAGATAGATTACTCCTGTGAGTTTCATGACAACAGGCCTATCGGTTTTCCTTGGAATGTGTTTACAGTGTTGCATATATGCTGAAAAGTGAAAAATAAAGCATAACTTCTACAATAATGACCCGATCATGCTGATTTTCGAACTTGACCTGCGTTTTATGAATATTCATCAGCTCTGTAAATATAAAGCCAAATAGTAAAGCTGCCTTCCACTTATCGTGTTTACAATGAAAGTGCACGGCGCCGGCGACGGCGATGACGGGGACGACAGACGCAGGTGATGGCAATATGTACAGAAACATCTATATATATATATTTACTGTACTGTTTGAGAACAGTAAGTGACATGGTTTTTCTTAAATGGTCATCATGGGAGCAGTGCCCAAAATAGTTTTTTTTTTTCAAATTTTGATGCAATATTACATAATGTTTAACAGCATAATGACCATCAATTTTTAATAATAAAATATTAGTATCATGGATATTCAGAAAATGTGACTAGCAAAGGTCTTCAGGCCCATGGAACTTCAAAGTCACAACTTGAAAATGCCAAAATGTAAACAAGACAGCACTGTTCTGAAATGTTTTTTTTTTCCATTTTTAACATTTTTTAACATAAAACAAAATTAACAGTTTACTGCCATTTTTATATGATCAACTAAGAAAATTGATGAGATGGGGAAAATATCAATAGAGCAGTGTTAAATGTCCAATTTCTTCCATTCTGAGATTCTGAACATAGTGAATGATTGAATCTGACAAACTGCAATGATATGAGTTTATTTTCAATTTTTGAAACTTTATTACACAATACACGATAACAAGTTTACCATCATTTTTACAAAATCAACTAACAATGTTGTAAAGATGCAGGAAATGTCAAACAAACACTTTTACGTATCTTATTAGTTTAATAATGAGACTGTTAACATGCCTAAGAATTGAATATGAAGGAAATGTGAAAAATGTGCTGAAAAGTGAAAAAACAGCATAACTACTACAATAATGGCCCGATCATGCTGATTTTCGAACTTGACCTGCGTTTTATGAATATTCATCAGCTCTGTAAATATAAAGCCAAAAAGTAAAACTGCCTTCCACTTATCGTGTTTACAAGGAAAGTGCACGGCGCCGGCATCGCCATCGGCATCGCCATCGCCATCGGTGTCTGTACATAGAAATGGTTTTCCACTTATCGTGTTATCGGTAAAAGTGCACGGCGACGGCGACGACGGCGATGACGGCGACGGCGACGACGGCGACGGCGACGACAGACGCAGATGATGGCTATATGTACAGACACATCTGTGTCTGTACATAAAAAAGGAAAAACGCCTTCATCTGTCATTTTTTTCACATCTCATGAAACATATCTCAACTTTAACGAGTTTGAATTTTTTCTTCATTATCTCACGTTTAAGTATATTTGTTGTAACTATTTCAATTCCGCCATTTAAAAAAGTTTGTGATGTTATTATTGTATCAGAGAATAATAAATAATTGTTATTGTTATTTTTTTATTAAGATTTTTGTTGTGATTTATGAAAGAGACCAACATGTATTAAAAAGAGGAAGAAAAAATACTAAAAATTCAACAATACTTTCTTTCTGCAACAATTCTTTAATTCAGTTGATGCTGAAAAGATGAAGACAAATTATACATAATCCATACTCGGTTTTGACAAAACAGGCCCGTAGCCAGCAATTTCAAAAGGGGGGTTCTTTTTCTGAAAAAGTGGACCTTTTCCCATAAAAACTTCATGTACCTAGATCAAATTTTACCCAGAGTGGACCTTTTCCCAGCAAAAGGGGCGGTTCTTTCAAACCCCCCGAACCCCCCCTGGCTACGGGCATGCAAAACATGTATGTATACTTAAACTGACTTAAGCTTGATATGTTACCATGAAATGCCTTAGTGCATAAAACCATCAAGTTATGAACTAGTCCACACAACCTCCTATTTGTCAATTTCTGATCTACTACTCTGTAGTACTCCCTACAACCAGTTATCATTCTCCATATTCGATTTACTAAACATACATAGACTAATAATGTTTTTTTATCAATTGATCTAGGACAATAAGGAGGGGCCCTCACCCTCTTTTATGCAAGAAAGATATATGAAACATTGGTTAATTTGGGGGATTTTGCAGAGTCAGATACAGAGTTAAAACATTCTTCTGTGAGCTTTTGTGCATCTTTTTTTTCCTCGAGAGAGAGAGAGAGAGAGAGAGAGAGAGAGAGAGGGGGGAGGGATGCATCCCCAGGATCAAGATCTGCTTACCAGTTACAACCATTATTCAAAAACAGTCAACATGAAAATAATCCCATAAAGTTTATCTAATATCAGTCTTTCTGACAACTTCTTCTGGAACACGTTTGTTAAACAGAGACCGTAACAAATATGTTACAAAACACATCCAAAACAGATGCATATATCACAGATTTTTTAACATTCAACAACATGAAAACAACCTACAGACATGCAAATTACATTTTGCTTTCTATATACTCAGTAGTTCAACCATGACAGGACTTATAAAAGATGCAGTAAAACATTTATATATATAAAAAAATCAATTAACTCATGCTTGTCTTAACAGCAAACACCCCCTTTCAGTTTTCCTATATGGCCCTATAATACGTTTCCTAATGTTGGATTTCCAAAAGGATGTCTGATAGGATTTCTATAGAGTCTCATAGGGTGCTTTCCCAGAGATTTAGAATGATCTAAAGATTAAGTTTTAGATCGACCTAACTCCCTGGGGGTTCACGCTAAATTGCAGTCAGCCGAGCGGGCACCATAGTTAATTACCCCCTTACAGCTTTTAGTAGGCGGGACAGACACTTAAGCCGGACAAGCTGACAGTAATCTAGTGAGACTCCCTACAGGGATAGATCGATCTAAAAATCTATGGAAATGGGGTGATAGAGTCCTGTACAATTCCTATAGTTATGAAGGATTCCTTTAATAGAGTTCCATAGGGTCCTATAGTATTACCTATAGGAAATTTTCATAAGCGCTCAACCCTAGAATTTAACCTTAGTCATCAGTATGCTGTTTCCCAGCATTCTCTTGTACACTCTAATACTCTGGTCTTATAACTCCCAACTAGCCTATCATTCTTACAGAAAAAAACCTATTAGTATCAAACATACTGGTAAATATGCAGTTCTTCCTCCAAATTGCATCACCATACATATATATTGTATCAAAATTGTCAAAAAGTTTATAAAATGCATTTGATGTAAAATTCCCCATGCTCTCGAGAGAGACTGTTGAATGTACTCATGTTCAAATCGCATCTTATGACCTTGGGTTTTAAAAATCAAAAGCCGTCCCCCACATACTGACACCTTTAATGACTGGGCATGGATATCCTCTTGAAATTATTTTGGTTGAATGAAGTTGCTTTGAGCAAAATTGTGGCATATATGTTTAACAGTAATGCACAATTAGAACTTCATGACTTTGAAATGTCAATTATCCAATAAATTTACCCATTCACATCTCAGAGGAATTTCATTTTAAGGAAAGACAGTACATTTTCAAGTCTGTGTCTATTGTCAAACAGTTTTACAAGTTGTTCCTCATAATGTGTTCTTTTTAGGAAAAAAATATTTAATACATCATAAAATGTAAACCTCTTTAGTTTGTATCTGTTTAACTGGAGACTTCTCATTTTTCGATGCCCTTGGAATAAATTTTTGAAATAGAAGCAATGGATTCCTAGAAGAAGAAAAAGATGTGATATTTCCTTCAAATTCAGCTGGATTAACTTTGTACATGTACTTCATTCTTGAACCTGGAGTTTTCTTTGGCTCAAGGATCTCAGTTTGGTTGAGTAAATCGTCAGAAACATTCCATGTACTCTGTAGATTATGATTTCTGAAATCTGTCCTGCCCAGATTATTCTGGTAATTTTGATTTCTGCTAAAATTTCCCAATTTTTCAGAAAAAGTATCTTCTTCCCTCTGCTCAACTATACTAGTGTTGTTGTACAAAATGGTGGAAATATCGCTCTCCTCCTGAATCTCATTTTCTCTCATCTCTGCTTCTTCAAGATCATCCCTATTTGTTTGGTTAAGTCCCATCACTACAGATATATTTAAGGCACTTCTAGATGATATGCCTGTTATATTAGCATCCAAATGATGGTTTGATTGATTATTAATAGAAGTCTCGGGTGAAGTAAAAGGTATGCCTTTCTCAGATGCATATTTATCCTGATCCTCAGCAGTTGAATATTGGTCCACTTCACTTGCAGATCTAGAACCACCGGGCTCTTTTGGGAAGCCATATTTCTCTGGTTTTCGGGTGGTTTTGGATTTCACTGCATGTTTTGAGTTAAGATGTTTTTCTAGTCTTTCTAAGACTACAAACTTCCTTGCTTCTCTTAATTCCACATGCTTGTTGAATTCTTGTAAGTGATTACCATCACCTTGTAAGTGTTCCCTAAATCCATATTCGAGTGGAGCATCTCGTTTGGCCCTATGATTTCCACCATCACCATCAATCTCATCTTCATTTTTCTCAGATTCTTCAATATTTGCGCCATGTTTTCTCTTTTTTGATTTGGGATTCTTGTTATAATCTCTATCATGGATTTGATATTTGCTGTCATCAATATCCTTGGAAGCGTTTGCAAGAGCCTCTACTGCACTTTCATCTCTGATGTTAGAATATGTTTGCATGACACGCTTGCGCTGGGATCTTTTTTCCAGTAATCCAGCTCTGAAAAAAGGTCAATATAATATTATGTTTTATTGAAATAATACCTGCAATCAATCAGTTGATCAGTCCATCAACCAATAAATTCCTAACATTTAATATGATCATCATACAGATTTTGGAAAACTTAAAAAACACTGAAAATAGATTAGGAAAAAAAGATTAAGAAGTGAGCACTGATAAAAATAGATATCTGTGCAACAACCTCTAAGCATACAATATAGACATACACTTACTTTGCCAACTCATTGACGTAAGATATGATGGTCAGCAACACAAATATAATCACCACCACTAGCGCCACCTTCAAGTTGAACTGATGAAGATGGCGCCTGTTGCCAGTGAGGAGGAGGTTGTTCATGGCACCTGTCTGCTAACATGACTCCTGCAGAAAATTCAAAAATTAAAAACATTATTATTTTTCTTAATTATCATAATTATTATCATATATATTCTGGCGACACATGGAGAGTTGGATGAATACCCAGAAATTATATACAATAGCATTTATGTGTATTTTTAAAATTTGTTCATTACTTTTTTTTGCAATTTTTTGCCTACATGGTCAATTTGAATTTTTTTTTTTTTTACCTGAATGTTTCTCATCTCCCTGGGGAGATCTCATGTACGGAGTGGTTAATACATCGTTTTACCTCAAGTAACAACATTACTCTCATTATTACATACCAAGGGATAGCAGGGCTTGTCTCATTTTTTTTTTCGGTCTTATAAGATATAGATATCTTTTGCAGGTAAGGCCTCATATCCAACCTCTGTGCCAAACTCTGTGCACAGGCTTTATATCAGGGACATCACTTATAAATGGCAGGGATTAGCAGTACTTAGCACTACCATGCTTACGAACTGGGACATTTTTATTCATTAAACATACGGGGAATAAAAAAAAACACTAAAACGTTATGAAACTGATGCGTGAAACGATACAAAGGCACTTTAAATGCAAATGATATACTACAGGTTCAAGGTGTGAGAGATGACACATTTTTGCGAGGATGTGGATCCATACATGTACATGTATATTATAGCCTTGGGAATTTGAAACACTGAGAGGAACGAGGCATTACCTGCATTAAGTACCTACACCATGTAAGGTCGAAAACTGAGGCAATTGGAGAGAAGTGGGGGTGGGGGGTGTGGATTGGGAGTGGGGGGTGGAGGTTCTGCCCCACCCCAACCCCCTTAATCTGGAACTGCCCTTAATTGTAAATCAAATCAGTATACTTTCAGTTTGCCAAAGCTGTTGATGCACAACCATATTACAATTTTTGCTAAGCTTGCACAAACGCTATTATCTTCATGCAAACAATACCCTCCTCATAAGTGTGAAGTAAAACGGCGTAACGGTTATAATAATTCATCTGCACATGTTCATTTCTCACACCCAGGTAATGTGTGAATTCCTTGATTATGGCATTCAATTTTTAAGTGCTCGTTGCTCTTTCGAATACAAACAGCAAATATTAAGGTTACATTTAAGCGTAATATTACCAAAGGTTCTGACTAGAATCGAATATGTCTCTGCATTCCGGATAAAAAGACTGAACCACACGCCATAATCCCTACAAACATCTGCTTCCCTCTCGGCTCCTGTTTACATTCACGTTTCAATACACAGGGCACTTGCCGACCACATTATAACACCTTTATAATTTCTTTACCTGTCGATTTTTCTTTCCTGAGAAATTCTTGTTGAATTTTTATAAGACGTAAAATATATCTAACCACATTGTAGCTTTTAAGATCATGTATTACGTTCAGAGAAACGGTTATTCCTTTTTGAAATCTTTACCCTGTGATTTTACTTGGGTTTCTCGGTTGGTCAGAGGTCAAAACCAAGTTAAAAAACTACGCGGGTGACCTCATTATTTGAATTAAAAATGCCCTTCAAAATCCTTGTATTATAGATAAAAAATGAATAATTTATCATTTTGTGTTTATTTATTAATAAATTAATAGTTGTTTTTCATAAATATATTATTTAAATTCAAATATACTAGATGAACTATTTGCCTAGCGGAAGGAAAATTGACCACACCCTCACCTTCCGACGATACTTGGTCAAAGATGGCGGACTCGATAGTGTTTGCAGTTTTCCAATGCTGGTGGTGTTGATAGCGACTAAATTTCAAGTCCTTGCTTAGTGATTGTCATTGAGGACTGCTGATTGAAATATACACACTTACGCTGTGGAAGACTCTAGCTCAAGCGCCCAGGGACAGCTCGTAAGAGTGTTTTGAAACCGAAAAACACATCGCATCCTCTTGAAATCCACCAGGTGGGTGCAGGTGAAATCGACAAGCAACAAGGAAGTGACAGCAAGCAACATGGCTTTTCCAGCCCCGATTAGAGGCCAGAAGGTAAGTTCCTACTTTCAATGTTCACATCGAGAATATTTTAATAACATAGAATGATTGTTGCCATCTGGATTGATTGTTTTTTAGGGTAAATCCTCTCGTGAACAGTTAGTGTTTGGTTTCTGTTTACTTCAAAGGTATGCTGCAGTAATCCCCACCTGTTGCCCGTTGGTCAGTACTCACTGACCACCTATGGTTAGAAGTCCTGAGTATTTATGAGTGTTAACAGCTGCCAGACTCTGTAATTAGAAGTCTGAACTACAGTTAAACTGCCGCCCGTTAAACTGCAGTAGCAATGGATGTTTGGATTCTTCTTAGTATATGGAGTAGCAACCACTGATATTAGAACTTGGTGTCATACATATGCGCACTCCATGGTATACTGCAGACTACTATATCATAACAATGTACCCCCTCTACTTCATTGCAATTTGGTATAAGAAAATGCATGTTTTCAAGTTTAATGCATGGCAAAAAAGGTTTCAAACCATGCAATTTCCAGAGTCATAACATGTTGTCACCCACATTATACTAGAATGGGACTATAGGTTCATAATTGTTTCATCAAGATTTTGATGCATCTATACCAAGCATATCCAGATCATTCATTAACAAAGAGAGAAAAAGAACATCCGTTTTCAATTTCCCCACAAAGAAATAGAAGACCATGACTCATGTGTTAATATCAAAAGAACACAGAACATTTTTCATAGGTTTATATTGATCCGCAAATGCTGTGATATGGCCTCCTCTATGCAAGACTATAGTATATTCATTTATTCATTTATTTCATGATCACAAACATGAAATCGTGTGGTTGCCCTGAGGCTAAGGTATGCATCATTTTGCTGTAGGGGATATATAACTGAGCAGCATAGCAATGCGTATAGGCAGTGATTTAGATGTTAGTATTTCTGCAGTTACTAGTACTACTCTCTGGCAAAGGGAAATTAATGATACTGTTGCATCAGTTATGTCCAGAGGCTATAACTGTACTCCACTGTGGTCAATCAGTTCTAGTATATTGTTCAGTTAAATGTTGATATTTGATAATACTGACTTTTATATTAAAACTAGCTGTGACACTGTTCTTATTGATGTGTGTGTGTGTGTGTGTGTGTGTGTGTGTGTGTGTGTGTGTGTGTGTGTGTGTGTGTGCGAGCAAGTAAGAGAGAGTGAAAAAGAGAGATAGTACCAGGTGTCTGTTACTAGTACCTCTTTAAGTTTTCCAATATTGTTTTGTTGTCCAAATGAGTAACTACAGTAGGAGAAAAAAATCCACAAAAAACATGCCTCTGCTTACTGCATACTGAGTTAGGGAGAAAAGACTGTTGTTATGTCCATTGTGAATAAGTTATCCCAGGTGTGTTATGTATTCTTTTATATCAAGTGTGTATTCATACATATATCATACACCTATAGTAAGTCTTTGAAGTTGAGATCTCTCCAATTCAAAATGAATGCAACCATAAGCAGTCATATGATAATGATTATATTCAGAGCATTAAATTATTCACTTATTTTGTATTGAGTTTTGTTGCCTGCATGTTTGATGCTTTTTATAAATGTGAAGTAGACATTGAACTGTGTGACAGATGTGAATGTCATAGCTTACTGTGAATACTCACAGTGCTGTGAAAACAAAATATATTTTGTGGATCAAGTTCATACAGAGAATTACTAGTACAGAAACGGATTAAATGGCATCATCAGAACATGAGCCATGTTCACAGCAGTATAAACTTAAGACTAAGACAGTGAAACTGCATACTAGTAGCTTGTCTGGGATATCTTAAGAATTAAGAACTATTTTACCAATTAAATGAAGCTGGGAAATTAATATGTTATGTATCCATCTACTGGTAGATGTAGATCTGAAATATTTTTGTTCTGAAGAAATAGGTGTTGTGTTATTACTTTTACATATTCAGATAAATCTGAAACTTTGGCGTCAGGTGAATAGAAGATATATAGTGCAGCAGGCTAAATCTTCTCCTTAATACTCTCCCCCATGTTACACAATATATTGATATGTGCAGCAATGCACATGATGATGTATACAGTGTATTTCTTAGACTGCAGACCACACACTATACTAGTATTTGTATAAAGCTCCCACAAGTACCATCTTAACCTTTGAAGCCTTGTGAAAGCTGTATTGACTAGAAGGGGTGCCACAGGTAAACTCAGGTAGCTGGGTGGGGTCAAGTCTGCCAGGTAAATAAACCCCCATGTGGTTGGAGTATTTAATTTATTTTACAGACTGAAAATTGCATTAAATGTGCATAATGCTGTCGTTATTTAGCAGATCTATCAGTTTAACAGCTGACAGATACAGTGTGCTGTAGCTTGGAAGGTCTTTCTATTTCCATTGGCTTGGTCATTTCTGAGCCATGTTATTTGGCCTCAGTTTGCTATTTGTGTCTCATTAAGGGGTTTTGGTGGTCAGGTATCCGTTCCAAATGCACATGTACTAGTATATGAAATTGAAAGTTCATACAATAGCAGACAAATGTTAGCTATCAGCAACTTAGTGAAGCTACTAGTACTTCTTTTTTGCATAGCTTTTGCTTATGAACAGGAAGCTCAACTACAGCTAAGCAAATGAAATCAGAATTTTAATATTTTGTCTCAGAAGGGTCAGTAGGATTTAAAAATATTATTAGTGCTGATATTTTGTGATTTTTCAGCACAACAGCAATATGCTTGGCTAATAACACATATTCTCCATCCCTGTCCTAATGTACAGTAAGGAGACCAGTGTTTCTTTCAACTGAACTGTTATCATTAAAAAAAGGCAGAGGTAGTTCATCACCTGGCTGACCATTAAGACTTAACCAGCCCAGTAAATGGCTTCATCAGTCATGTTTGTCTATTGGTCTGGTATATCTGAGGTGATTTATCTATGTTGTGTGCATGGCAAATGCATCCATAATTGGAAATGCTATCTGTAGGATGAAGACCAATTGAAGGTCGAAATTATAGAACCTTGGTTTTGGCCAGAAGTTTTCAGATTTTCATGTTATTGACTGAAAAATTTGACGTTTTAGGAGTAGAAAAAAGCTCTTGTGAGTTAGTCAATGCTAATGCATTTACCTAAGTGATAGGCCAGGTAGTCAAGTAGGTCTGTTTTTTAACCTGTTATGTTAATTTAAGATTGCCAACTTGGCAAATGTAAGAAAAAAAGCTTCACTCTGCATATAAGTCTTGTTGAAGGTTTTTACCCCTACCCTGTTAAGTATAGTAATTAACAGAGAGATGTATATGTGGGACTCATTGTTGAAATGGAGAGGGGGGGGGATTGCCCCTCCCCCTTTCTGCCCCTGTCGCCTCCTCCCCCTAGCTATCAGCATATGTGCCCCCTACTTTGATATACCAAAGTGAGAATCCCGCTTTATTTGTTGAAATTATTCAGTGCATATAGACACTGTAAATGAACTGCATAACAAGAAGGGATGTTCAAACATCCCAATTGATTATAAATACATGGTTTTTCATTCTGGAAATGATTTCTTGTGTGACAGATAAAAAAGCAGGTTGGATAACACATTGTAACTGCCAACCTCATCAGGTAACTATATCTTTGTGAGAAAATAGTAATTGGTTCAATTCCCATATAGAGTTTTTCAAGCAGAATCTTCGGCTTAATAATATTTGTATTTATTGTGGCGGAAGAACAGAGTTTCTTAGTGGGGGAAGAATAGAACTTTTTAGTGGTGATAAAACAGAATCAACCCCCATTCCTGAAAGAAAAGAAATGATGTAAAATGAGTTCAAGAGAATCCTGTTCTTTGCATTCAGGACTACAGAAAGCTACTGATTGCCCAATTTTATTCATGCAATAATTATTGCAGAGAGAAAATGATAAACAAAATAATAATTGATTTATCTTAGTTTTGCTATTGTTGTTTACTAGGTCATTGTATGTAGATAGACTAAGGTCTGGATCGTAAATTAGTTATAGCACAAAAAAGAAACAAAACCCCCCAAACAAAAAATTGTTATGAGTGCCTGATGAATGGCAGCTCAGTTGAAAACCGATTCTTTATTTGCATGATTCAGTGCCATTTTATTCTCAGCACTGTTAACTGAAGAGTGGCTGGGTTTGATATTGTTGATAATATTCATATTGGAAATGTTTTGTGGGAGCTATGTGTTGGAAAGGGCTGGCTTCGTAAAATGTCACACTTGCCACAAATATGAGGGGGGAGGGAGATCAGATATTCTACAACAGACCGATCTGAAAATGGGTGACCTCATTTTGGCATTTCCGTACCTGTTTTTGTGAATATTCCATTTCAAATTATCTTAGTAGTACTGTACATTGGGAAGATCACATTATTAGGTACCACTCACCAGGTTGGACAGACTCGCCTCAGCAGAAATAAGTGTGTATGTGTAGAGGGGGGGGTCTAAATCTACATCCTAGCTACTCAGGCCTACCCAACTACCAGACACCACTCTTGCCTAGTAGGCGTTGTGATAGTGACGATTTTCAGCGGGGTTGAAAAGCATTGCATCACCACTCAAAATTTGTTCAGGGTATGATACTGTGTAATGCGATCTGACACACATCTTGAAAACAGGTAGTGTGGTCTGATCTACCGGTGAATTCAGGATCATTCGGTGCCGAGTCTGGTAGTTGGGTAGGCCTGCTACTGCTAATTCTTGGTCTTCACAGGTGACAGCTCATTTAAAGAAACCCATCTTATCACCAGCATATAGCTAGCCAGCAAGTTTTATATTATATTATATCTTTGTGGACCTACACTGTGGTTTGTAAACCCAATTCTTTATGGAACGCTGATGCAGAGAACTTGTTGGTGCATCTCTCTGTTGAACTGCAATTTATTATTTACTCCAAGGGTCAGAGCAATTTTGAACAGTATGATAGGGGCTTTAAAGACAGCTTTTCATGGATCAGGAAACTTAATGATGAATCTCTGCCTGGCTATAGAGATTGAACAGAAAATTATACATTTCAAAGGTGACACTGTCTTCAATAAAATGCAGTTTTGCATGGGTGGATGGACTTGTAGTATAGGGGTGTGTACTAGTACGGTGGTGACTTGTGAAATCCATGATACATAATGGCTGAAGAATATTTCCCAAAACAAACAGAAAAAGATGAAATTGGAGTTCTTAAAAATAGTTGAAATGTCAGTTTTGAGATTAATTTTGTTTTCCAAAAATTATAAACTTCGCTGACAATGATGAAATATTGGAATTTCTAAGGTGTTTGAAATTTATGAGTAATTACCGTATGTATTATTGGTTGGGGGAGTGAACTAGTTTGGGGGCAATGGACCCAGACTGATGATACCAGCTTGTGGTAGGTACTGAGGCTGCATTTCCAGTCTTGTCATTGTGGCTCAACTTAGTTCGCCCTAGCTCAACAGACAGGGGATTTAACTTCCATCTTAGAAGACCATGTGTTTATGATTTATAAACCTGAGCATCACATGAAAGATTTGTAATCTGACATGTCAGAACTCAATATGTTGAAGTTTGTGGCTGATATAATCTTTCTAAAATTGACAAAAAGAAAAAAAGAAGAAGAATGGCACATCAAATTGAGGGGTTCATATTAAAGATTAAGAACAGTGCTAAAAGAGTAAAAGTGTAGGTTTTTTTTCCCCAGTTTTGGCAACTGTCAAATATTTTATGTAACAAATCCTTGGTGGTCAAAGGCAATTTTGGAATAATAACCATTTGAAACAAAAACTGTTGTTAACTGATGACTTTTTTCACCTATGCCAAATGACATGTTAGTGCTTTTAAAGTTTAGTATCCATATTCCTTTAAGTTAAGTGAAACGGCCCTACAAAGTATTAAGTGTGGTACTGCATTCTCATACTAGTGCTTGTACATCATCTTTGCAAAACCTCCTTATTATAGCTATCGCTGTCACTGTTTGTATCCAGATACCCTACATGTCCCCAGTATCATTATTCACTGTGACACACACAGCTCCAGTGTTAAAGCTTTGTCGCCTCATACCTCACACTGTAACATAGCATCTTCACCAGGTTAACAGCCCTGCAGTAGCGCAAAGTTTGACACTTTTTTATCAAATTGTAACCAAATCCACGAGATTTCCACTCTAAGCACAGATAACAAGAAAGTGGGAATTCACCATGGTGTTGTTTGCAGAGTCAATATTTAATTTTCCCTAAACTGTAAGCCCCCTTGTAAAAATTAATGCCCTGAGTCTTGTGTCTTTAGTTATCACAGCAGGTATGGCCGACAGGTGAGAAAGGTGCTTGTGTACCTTTTTCTCTGCGTTGTTGATATTCCACTGGGTGGATCTTATTATAGTTTCTAGGGCATCACTTATGGATCAGACTGTCTGTTTTTGTTACCAGGGGGAAGGTGTTTGGAATGTTTTACCCTTAGTTTTTCCAGATGAATTGAAATTGTTGAAAACAATTATTGTAATGTGTTGGGAGGGTTTAGGCTCAGTGAGGTTTGGAGTTGGCTCCTTATTGTGGAACTCTACAGCTTTAAAAATTTTTTTTATCATCAGGGTAATGGGGATTGGGTACTTCCTCTCTCTCTCCCTCTCTCTTTCATGTTATACAGACATATATTAGTATTATATTACACAGAATTTGCAGAGTGGTAAATTTAATGTCTGTTTTCAGCAGAAAAGTTAATAATAGATCTTAGTTTCATACTTGGCAGTTGCAGGCTATACTTTTATTCCGAGGACATCTGTTGTGGTCCACTGAAGTTTAGAAACCATCAATTAAAAAAAAAAGATCTGTTCATTTTCATGCACTCCTTTTGTTTATCCAGGACCAGGGCATAGCCTCTTCCAAGTATTGCCCTAGCTGTGGATTTTTTTGTGTGCTCACCTGGATGACCTAATGTTATGTGGTATATTTGGAGCTCCAGTGTTTGATTTATAGGCGGAGTAGCTCACTGTTCAATAATACATGGGCGGGGCATATTACTTTATGAGGTGCCGCTGAGTATATGTAAGGTTTCAAGTGTTGAAGCTTGCTCAAAGTCTTAGGAAAGGTGTACAGTGGTTTTTGAAGAGTCTGAATGAATGATGACTCGACAAAAAGGTGATACAATAAAAGGAAACTTATTTTTTACTCCACCACATGGCTAATTGTTCCACTGAGGCATGCTGCAAACAAACCCCCAGAAGATTAGATTTTAAGATGGAATGTAAGGTATAGAACTAAGCAAGTGGTATGACATTGCTGGAAAATTTCCTCTCTCCCTCCTTCCTCTTAACCCCCCCAACACTGCTCCCACCTCCCCCCCCCCCCCAAACCATTAAAGACATCAGGCATATGATCATACAGAGGCAGTCTTTAGGGATTTTACTGCTTAATTTGAGGAAAACACCACATATTTTTCCAATCACCAAGAGACAGTCTTGCAAAAACATTATCCTCCACTTGCCTTCTAGCCAGTGCATCTCTCCACTTGATTGCTTTAACGTGAAGAGCCTGGTTCATTTTTCATGCCCAGATCAATGAAGTGGTAGACTGGAAAGTACTGCCGTGATTTAAAGTACCATTTGAAAAGCCTGAATGGACCCAGTCACATTGAAATATTGAGGTTCATAGTCGGCCTCAAATTTGAAAACCAAAAAAAAAAAAAAAAAAAAATTAGCCTGCTAATAAAAATTTAGCCTGCTTCAATCTGGAATTAGTCAGTGGAGGTTTATGAAGCAAAGATACTAATGCACTGTGCATTTTAAGATTGAAAAGAATTGCCTAACACATATTTAATTTTATACATTATAATGAAAAGTTATTTCATTTTTTATGGATCTACAGAAATTGATGTGGAATTGAGGACCTTCATTGTCATCTGTTTTTTTCCCCTTTATATATGGGAATTGATCTGAGAAATCCTTTTTCTAGACACATTTAAAAGTAAACAAATTGTGTAAAGAAGTGAGCTCCACCCATCTGATTAAGTAATAATAAACCTGGCATTAAAATGATTCACCGGTTTCAGTGTAGACCTGAGGGTGTCACTAAAATTCAAGACAAGCTGATTGTCAGTTTTGTTTTAAATCTCTTGCATCTGAGCACTTTTCTTGCTCTGCTTGTACTCTCAAAGAAAGTTTGGTTCCTTCAAAGGCAAGTATGGCATCTATTCCATATATTTCCACTGTAGGGCAAATATGTTTTAATATTTCAAATAAATATTTAGTGAAAGAATTGAGTTCAGTTTCATAAAAGAACCCAATTCCAAAATGGGTTCTTACTTTATATATAAAAAAAGCAGCTGGCAGTGAATGCAATACATTGAGAATCCCTGCAGAGTTAGATTGGTCCAGCTAGTATGATGGGTTTATGTGAACCATATGTGTTTATGGGAATGCACCCCAACACTCAACCCACCAACTTAGAAGTTCGTCTGTGTTAAACAGGGCATGATAACCTAAACTTTTAGTCGCTTGTCATTAACTGGACCCTGCTTTTGTCTTTGTTATCTTGTAATCATCAGCTCTGAAGTTACTCACTTTTATCATTGGAAATGTTATTTTGTATGACTGGTGGTGGAAAGAAGCTCCTAAAAAGTTAACATATCAGATGATCATATCATGGTAGGTCCATGAATAGAATCTGTCATTCATGCAGCATTTCACATCACATCAAATTTTATCCCAAACTTGGTCTCATTTATGTATTTTTTTGTCATTTTGCTGCATTATTTCTAAATAACCTTGCTAATTGCATGTGTGCATGTGCATGTACGCATCTGTATGGGAAAACGTGTAAATGTGTGTGTGTGAGTGTGTGTGTGTGTGTGTGTTAGAGATTTTTTGAACCCATGACAAAATCTATACATGCTCATGCGCTACCAAATTCTAATAACATATTGAAGCACTATATAATTTATTTCTCCCGATTTAAGTGGTGTATGCACGTGACACAGAATTGTAGCGTCAGACCCAGAAGTTAAATAACACTTTGGCCTGTTGAGAGGGTAGACCATGGTGATAAGATATACTACACAGCAGCTAACACCCAGTGTATCAATACCATATCTTATACATCACGATTAACTGATCTGGTTTGATAAAATAGCTGTGTTCACCACAGTTTTAACTGAAACTGTTTTAAGACTTACTGTAGGAAGTATAGGGTTTTGTTTGCACTTGCTTTGTTGTCCTTAGGTTTAGCAGTCAGCAAATCAAGTTAAGAATTTGGATGGTGTGTGTGTGTGTGTGTGTGTGTGGGGGGGGGGGGGGGGTTATTGAGGAATAAGGTTGATTTCCCTACTAGTAATCATAATACATATCACACAATCATGCATTTCCTCCCCTTGGATAATTCTGAATGCTGTTTTAATTAACCCAGTACTAGATAAGACATTTTTTATATGGTGGAGTCTGATACTCCAGTATATACAGTTGTGACTCACAGTTTGTGTACTGGGTGACATAGGTTTGTGTCACAGCATACTGTATCATGTTTAGAACCTGAGGGCAGTTGTTTGGGTGTGGTTCACTATTGTCAGTATAAAGGGCCATGGATTTTCTCTTGATAGACAGTTGTCTATGAAAATGTTCGTCTCCACCTACCCCTCCCCCCCCCCCCCCTTGAAAGGACCATGGGTCTTATCTTGTCTGAGAGTTGTGTTTTAAAATGTCCGTCCTTTCCCCCTCCCCTCCTTCTCCTTTCCTTTAGAGATCATCAAAATTTACACAGGTCCAGGATTCATTTTCATTACCACAGCTGTTGGCATTATTTGAAATATTTTGCTTTTGGAAGTACTATACTTAAAAATGTAAAAAATAAACTTGTTTTCTGCTTATCCAGTGACTGTTAGTGACTGAGACCCCATTCCCAGAGATTAGATCGATCCACCTAGATCGACCTAACTCCCTGGGGGTTCACACTAAATAGCTGTCAGCCGAGCGGGCACGAAAGTTAATTACCCTCTTACAGCTTGTAGTAGGCAGGATGGACATTTAAGCCGGATTATCTGACAGTAATCTAGTGAGACTCCCCACGGGTATAGATCGATCTAAAATCTATGGGAATGCGCCCTTATAGATGATTTTCAGTGTAGATTATTGTTTGAGCTCCAAGTTGGAATGACTAAACACTGTAAAGGAAATTTGTAATCAGAGGGGTATTTAAAATGTACTGGTTATAATTACTGTTTTAGTGGTTCATTGTACTGAGTATGATGAGTACTTAGCTTTTTTATTAGGCTTGACAGTAGCAGTAGAAAAAATAGAATGTTTTTCAACATGAAAAGATTTATCAATTAGAATCACACAACCCAATTTTCGTTTTGGTAATAGCACATTGGCTATTCTACTGGGAATGACAGATCAAGATATCACACTATGCTTTAAAGAATTTGAATCGAAAATTACTATCAGCCAGACAAGTTTTGGAGAAGGGTACTTGACATGGAACCTTTTTTCTTATCGCCTGATGTCATCTTATTACTGAACAAACTTGTCTTTGTGACAAGAACAGACTGTGGCAGTTGGGGTGATTTTTTTTTTTTTTTTAATGAATTCATACAGGTATCTGTTGTATTTGGAGATACTCTGCTAAATGGGTCTGTTTGGGGGGGGGTTCAACTTATGCTGAGAACTTTTATACAGTCACTCTTTTATCCTCTACATTGACTGGCCACATCAAAAGTGAGTACTTGTAATTTTAAAAAGAAAAAAAAATGATACAGATAGAATGAAAGAGGAACTTCTTTCCAGTATTTATTTCACTTTTATACTGTTTCAGCCTATGTAGCATGTTTGATGTCACTATTAGGGTCTGTTTCAATTATGTGTGAATGAGATTGTTGGTTGATTTTTGTTTTCATTTCTCTTTATTAAATTATATATTTCAGTGCTGCTTAATATATAATGAAAACAACATATCATCAGACGATCCAAATAAAATATGAGGAAGTAAAAAGATGATAACCCAGGCAATCCTACCATATGCATCAGTCACCGAATCTATTTCAATTTGATAAAATATCCATGGATCAATTCTAGGCTTTCTAGTCACGGTCGGTTATTTTTGTATCAATCACAGTGGAAATGACTCCAAAATACGATTCTTCCTTTTAATCCTCTGTGAGCCCATTGAAGTAGCATTCATTCAAATTGCGGCAGCCAAAGAAGAGAATGGTTTCTCGATTAATATATTGAGTGGTTAGTAATGACTAGATGGTTCAATTGGCTGCTGGAAATTGAAGTAACGAAAAAGCCAATTTCCTTTTTTTATCAAGATTGAAAGAGGAGGAGGGTAGGATAAGGATAAAAAACAAGTGTTCCAAGAAAATGAGGTCTAGTGAATTGAAATTTTGATGGAATTGATAATTATTTACCATAATGGTAATTGTCATACTATAATGATATGATCTTGTGTCAGAGTCTGTTAACCGAGCTGAAAATATGGCTTGATATAATATGACTGACCTTAGTCTACAGATTTTTAAAAATATATACCGTTATTGTGCTTTGACGTGATTGGGCACCGCAACAACTTATTTCTAACTTTCTGAACCATCTTTTGGCTAAAATCCCATTTACTTTTTCAGATCATATAAATCTTTTTTTTAGTCATTTTAGTAAAAATTGACTTGAGAATTATACCAATAATGACCTAGTTCTGGTAGAATCTAGTAAATAATAACCCTAATTGTAGTCCCCCCCCCCCTCCCGGCCCCAATGCCCATACTTTTAACAATGGTCCGGTATTGACCCAGAGGCCCATAGTGTTGACATAGCCATTGCAGGGATACTACTGAACAAGGACATCTATTCTGGAGTGGACAATAGTCATATACCAGATGCATGGCTGGACACAATTGTATAGAACAAACACTTGGGTGGACAGAGTGGACTGTTAGTCAGGGACTGGACATACTGGACGGGTTGTAGTGGACTGTAAGCCAAGGACTAGAAGTTGTAGTCTGACAAAGTATTCCAGTGTGTTGCTTATACAACGGACATTAACAACTTAGCTACCTTGACAAAGGAATTATTATTATTATTATTATTATTATTATTGCTTTTATTTTGGATATCCAAGCTCCCATGCCTTTCATAAAATGCATTGTGACTGGTGGCTGATTGGTTGTGACTCACAACATGACTTCAATTGCTTCAACTGTCTCAACTAGCACAATGAAAGGTGACCACACCAGTATCTTACTGACATATTTTAACTGGAAAATGCTTCCTAAATATACTTCATATTTATGTTGTTGGAAAATGTTGTTATTAAAGACTTTTTGTAAACACTGATGTTACACAAATCTCTGAGGGGCAAATTAAAAGAAGGCATATTTGCAATATTTATTTATTTAGTGTCTGGAAATACAGAACCTTTTTGCATGCTCAGTCAAATTCTTTTAGCTAAGGGAAATTATCTGCAAATCCTCATGGTTAAAGTAATCTTTCACAAGATAGGAATGGTACATTTTATTTGTAAAGAATTTTTTTTAATCATGAATGATAGCAGTTTTATTAAATCATTATACATAAATAATGCAAACTGTATATGATCAACTTGTCAAGTGCTGTTGTCTGTTCAGGGAAATGTGACTCAAACCATACTAGTATATATATTCAAATATCCAAGAGATCGTGCACTGCCTTCCTATAGAATAAAGAGCCCATATGCTGAGAGCCCATAATGTGTAATTAGAAAAGTATCATAATTAGCCATAATTGTGGTAATCTTGTGAAAATTTAGTGTCATAATTAGCCATAATTGTGGTAGTTTTGTGAAACTTCAGGATTTAAAGTTATTCCCCTGCAAGTTGGTGAACAGTTTAGGAATATAGTATGAGTGAAAGTGAGTTGTTTGTAACATAAAGGCCTGCATGCAAATTGTTTGCACAAAAAAGCAGAGAGAGTTGACTCATCAGCCAAAAAAAAAAAAATGTTACATGGCATAACAAGGACTGTCCTATATTTTTATCTGGCAGATGTTACGGAAAGGTTTTCATTACTTGTTTAATTTGCCCCTTAAAGCAGAATGGTTATAATTGGGACATGTCAGGAGATGCTGTTTCATTACAGTACCGATAAAGCAGCAGTGCCGTGAGGTTTCCTAGAAATCAGAGAAAGGTTTTGCTGAATCAATACATTTGCGCGTAGACAAAAACCAGGTGACACAAAAATGTATTTATAGACAGAACAGCCTTGGAGTGAACGATGGAGATTAATTCAAACATATAACAAGGAACAGAAGTGCCAGATTTCGATGGATTGGTTTATTTATCAAAAACGAAGTTTTACCAAGAGATGCTGGTAATTTTGTGTCAGCGATTCGCCCAACCAGCAGAGTTGAACTCCAAATGATCCGGTTGTGCTGTCAGTGCTTTTGATGTTATTATGTCACTTCTCATGATGTGGGTACTTCACCCAAGGTTACCCAATTAGTTGGAAGCTCTTCAGCATCATTAATGATTTATAATGTAAGTCAGTGTGTAATATAACAGTAATATAACTTCTGGATGTACACACAGAGGAGAAGTGTGACTTTTCCCATGCTTTAGAACTGACAAACGGTGATCGCCGTATGTCTGAAGACTTCCTCCAGTTACAATTGAGGCAGAGGATTAACAACATTTTTTGACGCTGTCTTTTAATCTTAACAACACTCCATCTGGCAGCTTTCTTGTATGACAGGAGTATTAATGCTACTGTTATGGATTGGTAATGCCGTTGATAGATGATTAATGGCATTGACAGTTTTATCCAGATGGGGGAAAGATGGATGCTATTATGCTAATTCAATCAAAGCTGAACATTGTGAAGGCCTTTTTTTTTCCTAATTGAATGACCAGTGGCGGCACGTGTTTGTACCTGAACAGCCATCCTTTTCCTCTGATATTACCATATAGATGACCCATTCAGTGGATCTACAATGGCAACATCTGCTTGGAGGTTTACTGTATTTTCATGTTGAAGTCTAGCCGCTATTGTACAACAAGTAAATGGCATTTTCAGTGACTTTTTAAAAACACACTGGAATATGCTTACTGTACTTGGACACTGTAGAATTGTCCACAGTTACGAATTTTAGTGGTCGTGAAATTATCTCTGGATTGTATGTAAAAACATGTGGAAGTCCGCAAAGTGAGTCTTTGTCTGGCATTTACTTTTTAAATCCGTAAAATGTCTCTGATATTTAACATGCATTTACTCGGCTTCTCTGAATAGTTCAGTAGAATCTTTTTTCTCAGGATGGGAAACCATTGATGGACTATTCCTGAAATACGTTGGAAGGTGAATCTTTTCGTAACAGTGCACAGCATAGATAAAGAGCAAATTGCCTGGTTAACATCATAGGGTTACAGAAAATATGCAATGCCGAAGTAATATTGTTTGAAGAACTTATTTTTTCAAAAGCAATGTCACAATGAATCAGAGACGAGGAAACACGGATACCAGGAAAACTGCTTCTGAAAGTCTTCTACAGCATTTCAAAAACCATGCCAACTAACATGTATTGATTTAATCATTAAAATGGAATTAAAGGGGTAAACTATTTTATTTCTGAGAAGGCTGAAGAGCATAGAAAACTGGTGCGTACATGTATGTGAGAACTTCGGCCCCTTATCTCAATGTTATGTGTGCGTTGTATGGCTAGGAACAGGATCGTCCTGAAGGCGATCTGGAGGATACCCGAGAAAGATGAGGCCAAAGTGGGTCAGCTGGTCATACGACCCGACTACAAGGTAAAATATCCTTGTTTCATTTTACTGTGGTTTGTTATTGGAGGTAAAAGGTGATTGAAGTAAAAAATTGCCAAATTTCTTAGGAGCGAATGTGATGGATGATTTTGGGCAGATTTATCACCAATTGCCAAAAATCTGAGATAGTGTGTATATGATAGATATTTTTAAAATATCTATTATATACACACTTGGTATCTGTACAACTTATAAGGTGTAAATGTTCTGAAATAGCGTGTGTGAAGCATTTAGAGACTGGATTTGTCAGCTAATGAATCTAGATGATTGCACTGTTTTTTTTAGAATATGAATGGGTAAATTTGGTCTAAATTGAGTATACAGTTTCCACTACTTGATCGTACCATTTTGTTTTTAGAAACAACTTTTAAACTGCATAGATAGAGTATTAGCCCAGAGCTACTTGGCAGGAGTGAATGTCATTTTCTGTTTGGGGGTTCCAAGCAAAAGACTGGCAGTGATGCAGGTCACTGACCTTGATGTTGACCTCACTGACCTTGATGTTGACCTTCAAGCCAGTTCAAGTTCATGGTTATTACATTATCCTTTTATACCTTTTATTGAAATAAGTGTTAAATGAGCTCAATTAAAAAAAAAAGGGGAAAAAATAGGAAAAGAAAAAAAAATGCAAATGAAGATTTATCTACCAGTTACAAGCAGTAAAGAAAAAGCTATGTCATTTAGATGCTAGTAGAAGTTACAGGTAAATCAAAAGAAAGGAAGCTCTCAGTTTTTTTTTTTGATTGGGCTATTAGTAAGTCAGATGTTAAAGATGGAGCATGAAAGGTTGGACAGTTTTCCAGGGAATGTGCATTGTCAAGTCAGTTATTAATAACCATGTTATACATAGACAGAGGGATACACCCAAAGCACAGCTTGTGTACCCTGAATATCCACCGGTCAGTTCACGTCAAATTAATCATATGGTCAAGCTTGGACACAGGGTGTGAAGACAGCTTTCTGTAGCACAGCTGGTGCACCCTAAGAAGCTGATGTTAAAATAGGGACTTGTCTTAAGTTGTTACGTTGAACATACACATGTAGATTCTTCAAAATTACAAAATTCAGGGTTTTTGAACCTTGCCATTGTCACAGCTGGATGGCCCTGTGTGTGCTGTGTTAGATAACTTATAGTGTGCTCAATGTGGGCACTGTATATCACTGGGTAACACAGGGTGTAAGAAGATGGCCAATATGTGTTAATGCTGTAAAAGGTTGTAACTGCTGCTGCCCGAATAGCTGACAATTCTCTTGGTTGGAAAATAAAATGGAGATCGAGGGAGAGATAGAAGTAATTGATATTTTGAGGGTGAGTGATTTTTTAAAAAGATGGTGGATTAATCTTAAATTGGACATTGTATCTGTATGGCAAAACCACTGATTGATTGATTGATTATTTTGAGAGATTGATGGACCATGCGAGAGCAGCCATTCCTAACTGCAGCCACCTAAAATTAACTTCATTTAGTTGTGTCGTGTTTAAATCGGAATTCAATTGGTGAGATTGGATTTCTTTTGGATAGATCTATTTTTTATTGCTGTTTTATTATGTGGTACATTGGGCGGGGCTACACCCATAGAAAATAATATAAAAGGAAACTGATCCGTTTACTAGTATTTGGTTGGGTATTTCCAAAAAAAAGTACTATAATTGATACAGGCTGCTGCTGAAATTACTTTTCTACTTGCTTTGTTATTGGGTGGAGTTAAAACTTCTATTTAACGGAATTTGTTTTGTTTTGAACTGTGGCAAAACTGAAAAGAAAAATTCTCACCGTAACAATAGTTATTATTTCCCCAAGACCTGAAATGATGTATCATTTTATCCTCAGCTTTAGGAATTGGTAGTAAACCTGTCCTCGACCCCGTAGAAAGTTACAGAGTATTGTGGTTTTGGCACAGTTTACAATGAGACCGTGTTAACATTGAATTTAAATTTGTATTACTTAAGAGGGTGGGTATGACTAGATATTCCCAGACAAGAGAATGATAATCGGAATGATTCCTCTTTATAATTGTTCACATTCGTGTCTTCTTGATATTATCTGTGAATTTATTAATCATGCTGGGGACTTTCTATCTATTAGTCACAGTGTCTCTGTCTCTGGAGATAATCGAGATGGGTATCTTCCTGATGTTATGAAGTACAGGCATGACACAGCTCCTGCATTAAGGGCATTGACAGCATTTTGAAAATGTGATGGGGGAAATGTCACTGATGCTGAATTGAAGCAGAGCTGACGCTTGCAAACATCTTTGATATACTTGAGGCGTGTGTATGTGTGTGTTGGTTGAGGGGGTCGTATTGTCCCTAGCATTCATGGATTTAAAGTGGATGATTTCTGACACCTTTTACCTAACTCTTGAAAACACACACATACACACACACACTCACACACACACACACACACACGCACACACACAGAGAGAGAGAGAGAGAGAGATTATAAATAAAATTATAGATAAAATTTCCCTTTATGTTTTTGAAAACCCATTTGCTTTATTATAATGATAACTTATAACCATAACTTTTTGTTTTGTCATTACGTATAAAACTTAACTAGGCATGTTACAGCTATAAGGTAGTTTGGCAAGAAAAACATTGGCTATTTAACTGGCTAAGACAGTTATCTTTCCCTGCACGCGCCATAGATTGCAAGTTTTGACCATTTCTGATTGAGTATCAGCATGTTTTTCTGGAGGTAGGGAATTGATCTGGTTGTTGCAGATTAAGGAAATGTATTTGGAGTGGACAGTGGTGACCAAAACTTGGGGCTTAGATAATCAGCCATTGGATTAAAGAGCTGAAAATGAATAAGTTTTTTTCAAAACTATTCTGAGGTCTCTCTTTTCTGTTGAAAAATATTTGAAGTTACCCTTTCCTCTGTTTCCTGACATATATTAACTGTATTAGTTTTTACAGCAGAATAAACCTCTCATCTTTCAAAGGAATTAAGGTATCCGGTTACTTCCTTGTCTACTGTACCCCATAGCCCCACCCTTGTTCAGCTGTTACAAACTCTGCATTCCTTCTGGTCAATAGACTATGAAAACAGTACCAAACCCCAGGTGACTCAGGGTGCTGGTTGGTTATAGGGAAGTGCATGTTGTCCCTGTTCAGTGAATTGAAAAATATGGGCCAACCCACCCAAGGACCTTTGTGGCTTGATGAAGTTATGTTACCCTAGTTCATCTGAGTTGAATTCATTAGAGATATTGTTGATTAGTGATTTTAGCAAGGCTTTAAAAAAAGTCTATGTGGTTGTGAATATATGAAAACTTGGGTCAAAGTACTATAACAAGTGAAATGCTAGATTTTCTTTTTTGTTGTATAAAAGAAAAGTTTATTCATTTGAAACACAGTTGAAATAAACAGTCCATTAGGGACTAGTCCAAGGCAATTTCCCACCTATAGAAAAGAAGTTCCAATTTAATTTAACATAAGCCCACTTTTATATCCAGACTGCACAAAGGGCTAGTAGCTTTAAAAGTGTTTGGCATTGACTGAAACAACATTGTTTACATCAAGTGAATAATGGGGGGAGGGGGTGGACAGAAAATAACCTGCAAAATAATCTCCTCCAGACCATTCATGAAAATGGGGAGTCATTGCAAGTTTTATTGGCAAGATACCCGATACCAGTAAATAAAGACCCTATGGTTATCAGGAACTGCCAGGTCTAATAAGCTTCCATTTACACTAGGACCTTAAAATATCCCAGCTTCTTTTTCCTGTGTATTTTGTCTGTCACTTGCGTCTTTATTTCCTGTGTGTCTCTGTCCGGAGGTTGAAAGCAGTGGACTTGGGTTACAGGTGACCTCTCTATCCAATGCATACCTGACATGACTCTACTGGTTAAGGGGTGTGTGTTGTTGCCTGTTTGGAGATTGGGGTGTGTCGAAGGGTTAAGTCTCAGCAGGAATGTGGCATTTAATTCTGATGTATTTACAGCTCTATTAATCACTAAATTTGAACAAATATGATTGATATTCAGTATAGTGGTTTGTCAGTAATTTACCTGGAAGGGATTTTTTGAAAGACAGGTGAAAAAGCAAGATGGATTTGTTTAAAAAAAGGATGTTACTTTATTTCTCTCTTTTGTCCTTTTTTGTATTGGTGAATATAGATGGATATTGTGAAAAAAAATAAACATCTTAGTTTAAGAGTTGAGAGTTTGAAATATTCAGATTATGGGTTCCAAGCCCCCCCCCCCCCCCCCCCCCCTTCACCTTTGACAGTCAACAGGCCATATTTTGTATTACACTCGCATTTTGCTGATTTGCTCTCTGATACAAACAAGCCATATTTAGTTACTTTTGTATCCATAAATGCATGCAATATTGGTGTAGAATTGCCACCTGTCACGCAACTGTCTCATCAATTATTTAATGTAATAAAAATTTATTTTACTTCTGTTAACTTATTCCTTGGGCTTGAAAATGTCATGAAAATAGTTCATTAGAAGACCACCAGGCCACATTTTGTTTCAGGTTTTTTCCTTTTAGCAAAGTATTATGGCTGTAGTACATAATTAGGTAATTATGGCAAGGCATGAACAGCCTTACTGAACCCAAAACACCTAATTTGTGAAGGTCATTAAACTCCAGTCTAGCAAAGAGTACCTGTCTTAAGAATGATCCTGAAATCTGTTTTATACATGATTTAGATATTAAGTTCATTTATCAAGGTTTCAGACTAATGAGGGATTGTTTAAATCTTCTCTGACAGCTGGGGTTCTCTGTCTTGATATTAATGAGCTTTAAAAATGAAAGGAAGTATTTTTTTCGAGTTTGCTGTAATGTCAAGAAAAAAAAAATCGATATTTTGTGGAATAACAAATAAGCTGGGGGTTTCAGCTTTAGGAGGAAGAAAAATAAAAGTCGAGCTTCCCCCCCCTGCCAGTTATCAAGATTAACGAGAGATTGAGATTTTGTTTTAATCCCCTGCTTGGTTACATAAGACCTAGGGCCGCTTTGATCTAACATCACCTGTTCAGGTATGAATACAGGTGAGCGAGGACATACTCATTTACCTGCTAATCTTGGCATTCATTAGGGCAAATTAGAATTAGAATTCTCCTTAACTGAGTAACAACTTTGTTCTGCTACAACGGTCCATTGTGTGTTTGTGTGTGGTTGTGACTTTTAATTACTGTTGATTGCTGTTGCCCAAACAGAGTGATTTTGTCACACTTAGATATAAATACCTACAAAACTTGACAGGTAAATAGTTCCAGAAGCTATAATTACTTTCTGTTTTGTGGAAACAGTTGGGGTTTCTTGTCTGGACAATGTTTCACAAAGAAACTGAAGTAGAAAATTGGTGTTTTAACTGGAAGACAGACAAGTTGACGTCTGCCTTGAGGTATACATACATTTGTAGTGGTCTGCTGGAATTAAACAACTATCTATGTACATGGCTTTTTGATCTTGAATATGAGCCAATTCTTTTTGTTGTTAAACATGCTCAATAAGAGCTTCATTAAAAAAAAATGTTCAAAATGTAGAATTTTTGGGAGGCTGAATTTTTTAAAAAAATCAATGACACATTATATTTACAAGTATATGAGGATATAAACCAAGTGTGTCATCAGTGAGCTTTGTATATAATTCCATTACAAAAAAGAAAACCTCTTCTTAGAATTCCCCCATGAAGAAAGCCACACTGTCCTTTATCTGTCTCACTGAGGTGACATTAAACTGCATACTTCCATTGAAGCAAATTATTGTATGGAGTAAGATTACAAATAAATCCTGTGTGTTTGTGTGTGCCCTGGGAAGGGGCGTGGTGTCACCCC
Organism: Lingula anatina; assembly: GCF_051362555.1. Taxonomy (NCBI): domain Eukaryota; kingdom Metazoa; phylum Brachiopoda; class Lingulata; order Lingulida; family Lingulidae; genus Lingula; species Lingula anatina. The sequence goes on along the minus strand of NC_141776.1, from coordinate 13,105,572 downwards.
AATCATGGCTATTGATTTTTCGTCCATTGAGTCACATCACCTCGTTTAGTCATTAAGTCTCTCGCCTGACTGTGCATAGTCAGGGGGACAATCATAGCTTTGGTGCACACGACTCTCCATTTGCACAGTGGTTATTTACCTGTGGTAGTATTAACACAGCATATACAGGGGAGCCTTGTACTGTGTTACATGTTCCTATCTCTGATGGTATCTTTCTACCTTATGAAAGGAGTCACTGATGCTCATAGCTATCCTCGCTCCTGGCCACAAAGTAAATGGGTCACTTCCCGGGCCATGGATAGCGTGTGACGTGTCCAGGTTGGTTTCACAGGCAGATGAATAGTTAAGCAGTGAATGGGTCGTAAATATTCATGAGGAGACCAGAGAATATGTGTGTCAGTGTGTGTGTGACGGCCATACGGAATAATACATACCACTTGTGACCAGTTGGTAGAGGAAGACTGGAAGAGAGTACGTCGTCTTTTGGACGGAACATCTGTTAGAGGTGGAAAGTGGAAAATACACATGGCGGCCATGGTTTGACGTCAGTTAGATAGTGCCAGCAGCCACAACGTAGGAACACCGCAGACAGGAGTTTTAAAAAAGGCACAGCAGTTGATTTGTGTGGAAGGCATAGATCACTTATATGTTATGTACAGCTTTGTATGTTGGATGCCATCCGTATACAACAACCTGAGAGAGCTATACTGTATTGTTGATCATTTGGATTTAATATCTCAAGTGCCTTATAACATATAAGTTGTTTGTAGGTGCCATTTTATATAGAGGTTGATTGGGGATACACATTTTCGAATCCACTGGAATACACCATCCATCAAGGAAACTACCAGTACCAATTTACCAGGATTCTATACAGAAGGGGAATTAAATATTAGAGAGAATCTTTCATTTCATGATAATATTATAGGAGAGAGATCCAGTATGATCCAGTTAAATGGATATCATCACAACCCCTATATGGTATACCAGGGGACAGGTGGAAATCCTAAGGGTGGGGCACCAGGGCCCGCCCCCAGGGTGGGAGGGGAACCCCCAGGGAGGGGGCTAGGACCCTCACCCAGAGGGACTGGGCCACCCCCCGCCAGGGGTCTCCCGGGGCCCTCACCGAGAATGAACGGGGCCCCTCCTAGATTTGGAGGGCCGAGATTCTTGTCCAGTCAACAAATGTATACTTTACAGCAACCGCCACAGAAAAAACAACAGGTGCCTAAAAAGGTAAAATTATTTTTTGTAGAGTTGTGTGTTAACTCAAAATTTTTATTTTATCTACAATTTTGTGGCATTTTGCATGCTTTAGGCTGAACAAATTAGGAATTTATTTTGGATTTGGCATATCAGCTGTATGTAACATAAACCCTGTTATTGTTGATAGCTGTCTTGATGTTCACCCGGTTTCCTTGGTTTGTGGAAGTAATCAGATATGAATAGTATTGCCAGCAAGTGGAACTTGAGACATACCTCAGGTATTGAGTTCTATTGTGGGGTATTATAGCCACTGTGTCCATTGTCCCGTGTGTCCATTGTGGTGTCCAGTGGCAGTCATTATTTTGGCCAGTCTGCACGCACCTGTGGTCACTCAAGAGAAATGTACAACTTAGATTGCAAAAAAAGTTTTAGGTACCAGAGACATTCAATATCTGAGCCAATTCAGTGGATAAACAGATTTAAAAATTGGCTTTAGTTGTTGAATAAGTCTCTCACTAATATCTTATTAGTTAACACTGAACTGTGGCTAGTGGTCATCTATTTCTGGGTCAGTCTAGGGTCAGTGCTCAGGTAATTGGACCCAGCAGGTGGTCACTACACATAAATCAAACTTTGGGAGTTTCTTAATATCCAAGGTGTTGTTGTTGAAGGGAACACAGATGGGAGTTTAATATGTCTGTCTAGCTGTATATCTTTTTGATTTATATTATGTCTGTGGTTAAGTGTGCTGTGTATGATCAATATTTTATCGTATAACACCTGTATTTTTGGGTTTCACCTGATTTGAGAGCTTACTAGAGAACGATCTCCAACTTGAATATTTCCAGCACATAACTTAGTTGCTGCAGTGATATTGATAGGTTAAAAAGAAAAAAAGTTAGCAATAAAAAATGAGATGTATTGATTTGTTTTAATAGGCCTGCCTTGTTTCTTTAATTCACTTTTTTAGAGAAAACTGGAACCACCCTTTACTAGTTCTTCTAAAATTTTTCATGCTTAAATCCCATATAGTGTTTTCTCAGTTTTTTCCTTTGTCATTATGATTCTGGTATTCCCTCCAAGGGCAGAGAATGAAGTAGCAAGATCACGTTATATTTAGCATAGAGAGAGTATATAGTAGAGTGAAGTGTACATTGTGTGATGAAGTTTCATTTATCTTTTATATTCTCCTTTTCTCCTACCGAAAAGTGTAAGTCAGTATCTTATTCACTGTCTTGTTTTTTCTGTGAGGATTTTGAGGCTTCTATATAACATACTCTCATTAAAAATAAGTAACCATGAGTTTTTCCCCCCCTTTCAGAAGGAATCCCTCCCCCCCCCCTTCCTTCTTTTTAAAGTTGAAACTCTGTAATAACCTCAATGCTTTCCATGCCTGCTAACAATACATGAACACAATACTGCATATCACGGGCCCCCATATCACGTACCCTTACAATCAGAGGCCAAGTCACATTGTGAGTGGGAAATACTGTGGTGACCTTGTCATAGTAATTACCCTGTAGCACAGGGTGTACAGACAGGCTGTACCTTGTATGTTTTCTTCTTAATTGTTTTCACTAGCTTCTGAAGGTGAATGCTGAAACTTCAGTTTGCGTAACATCCCCTCACCCTAACCACCACCACCAGCACCACCACCTCACCTCTCTGTAGTGTTGGAGTTCAGTGGTTGACAAAGTTAGCTACAAATAAAAAACAAAACAGTTAACCCACTGTGAAAAAAAAAAAAAATTGAACGTGACCAAAAACATTCTCAGAGTTAGCTAGAAAGGGTATACTATGACCAGTGCTTATGCAGATCATTATACTTTTTTTTTTGTGACATTATGAGACGGTTTGTTAATGCTCGTATGACATTATCAACCCTATTAAACTTTCTTCTCGGATGTCAAAACCTTCAGCTAGAAACATAAACTTGACATTTCTTCTAATCAATTTAGTGAAACGGATTAAATGTCAACCAGACTAAGATGGTGTAAATGTGTCGCATTTGAGTACTTCAGAGATCTGTTTGGGTTTAATTGTTTCCTTGCATCTCATTATTTTTTCAAATTAGACTAAATTGCGCATAACTGCAGGATTCCATGGTGAGAATTCATCAAGAGATGTGTGATTTCGGTGTGGCAAGTGGGGATAAGTGTTTTTTGGGTCTGAATGTATGGAGCCACTTTTATTAGTAACAGATTTTTTTTCCTTGTAATAAAACCTGTTCCTCATTAAAACCACCCTTGGAAGCCTGTTTGTTTGTTCGTTTATCAAGGATAAGTTGAAGGAGGTACACATGCTGAAAAATCACAAATTAAAGAAAAAAAGGCCAGTGACACAAACAAAACAGATGTAGAAATGTACATATGGCTTAAATATGATATTTTAAAAGAATTTTGGTATTTTTCATTGATTCTTATTGAAATGATAACAGCAGTTTGTTTTTTAGTATAGAAAAATGATAACAGAAAGCCAAACTTGTAAGATTTTAGACAAATTCTGCAAACAGCGTTTGTCTAAAAATTGTGTGCATTAGGCAGATAACTTTCTAAATATAGATTTATGGGGATAGCTGATTTGTAAGGTGGATTTTAGTAATAAGTTTTAAATATCAATAGAAAGTTTATCAGTTTTGGTAAGATAAACAAAAAGGAAATCGAGAGATTTTTTTACCTGATTCTTATGCAATGACACAGCAGTAATTGCTCAATCAACAGGAAGGAGTCTCCTATCACAAAAAAATCTGAAGCTAATTATGTGACAGAGTAAATTTGTGCAGTTTTTATCAGTGATGAGGACACAGGCTTCGCAATATCAGCAAGATCAGAATATTTGTGAGACATCCTAAATGATTTCATCAAAGTTGGTGATGTCTATTTTATAATTCCATCAAAGGGGACATTATGTGACTGTATCATATGTAATTGGCTCAATTATCACTGGTTGTTGTGCATGTGGCTAGGAATAATTAGCCAGTCGCCAGACAAGATGGCTGCTTGGTTTTTTCCACCTGGTGGAATACAGACTTAATTTGACCAACATCTGGTCCAAGATTCTTGTATTCAGGTCAAGGTCACTAAGATAATTTTTGCTGATTTAATGTCAATTTGTTGTCATGCAACATTGAAAAAAGAATTTTAAGTGGACTTTCTTGAGTAGATTTTAAAAAATCTATTGACCAAGTTGTGGAAAATATTTAGAAAAATTGCATTTCACGCCAAACCTGATAAATTGTCAACTTTTTAAAAATGTATTAAAGATTTGTTATTTAATTTAGTATTTAATTTTGTTTAGTAATTTAGGAACATATTTTAAGCTTACCTGATCCCAGTCTTGTGAAAACCAGTCAGAAGTGGCAGATAAATGGCTTACAGGACATTAATACACATTTTATACTAGACAAATTGTGTAGAATGGAGCTGCCTTTACACAGGCCAAAAATTACAATCATTTTTGTGGAACAGCTCAGAGACTGTAGTTAATTAGGTATGAGGTGGATTTGTGCTGGGCTGGTGATTGTCTGACTGCTTGCAATTCCCATGATGGGTTCCATAAAGCTTGGATTTTAAACTTTTTTGAGTGAGAATAATATTTTAAAGATTCCTTTCATAATGAAGGGTTGAAGTCTTTTGTATTTAGTGAAGTAAGACATTTGATATATCCTTACCGCTATATCTGCTCCTTGCAAAACTCTGACACAGAGCTATGTCTGCCAATCTCCCTCCTCCAACGCAATCCTCCATTTTTCCATAAAACCCCCTTTACACTGGATGGCATCCTTTCTGCTTCCTTTGTGCGACCATGAAAACTGGCATCGCTGTGGTCTTAGAAAGGAGGCACAAGCATCGCTTTTGGTTTGCAGAATGAAAACTAACTGATCGACCAGTTGTTGGTACGTCAATTATTTTTTTACTCTCAAACGGGGCTGTACTAAGGCCACAGAAAGGACGCTGTCCAGTGTAAAGGGGGCTTTAAGTTTTACACCCCTGGGATACATGTTTGGTGTGAGAGTCTGATTGCTTGACTCACCTGTAATTAACCTGTTGGTGACATCTAATAAACTTTTTGTCTCATGGCAAGGCTCATTGGGTTACTAACAATAACATTCTTTGTATACTATTATATATGGTACTGGAGAGTTGAGTGTGTATAATCCTTCACATCAATTGTGTGTGTGTGTGTGTGTGTGTGTGTGTGTGTGTGTGTGTGTGTGTGTACAAGCGCCCATGCATGTTAAGTGGTTGAGTATGGCCTAACTTCAACAAAGTTCCTGAAGTAAAAGGGACTTTTCAAAACAAAAATTTCAGTCATTCCAAAGTTCTCTCTAGGATATGGAAGCCATCGTTTTGTACTCGTCTCACATACTTAGAGTATCGGGTGAAGTGCGAGATGACAGGATAGTTGTCATTGTGATGCACCGCAGAGTTTCTGTAGTGGAATCTATATATAACAATGTGTGAAGGCAATTTAGGTTAAGGACCATGGTGAAAAGTTGTAGAAACATTTACCTGGACTGTGACCTTAGTTTGGGTTGACGAGTAGGAAACAAAATGAAGCAAGTCATTCAGGTTTCCTGTCTCACATGTGCCTTTGTTGAAATAACAAACAAAAAAGTGCATGTAGGGGTGTTTTCTTCCAGTGAACTCTCTCTCTCTCTCTTTTGAAAATCACCAGGATCTAGTTTTCATTAAATTTCATTAGATTTAGATGTCCATGCAACATGGAAGACTTCTTGCAAAAATGAGGATTTACCTAAGATATATTTATTTTTTATAGTTAGATTATATTAGTTTTTATAATTATGAAATTTTTAACAAATGTGGTTTCAGAACCAGTTACAATAACACATCAGTGTCTAAGTTTTCCCTTTCTGTCATTACAGATCAAGATTGATCCTGAGGAGGTATTCACAAAACTGGAAAAAATTGGAAAGGGATCATTCGGAGAAGTGTTCAAAGGCATTGACAAAAGAACCAATGAAATTGTTGCAATAAAAATCATAGACTTAGAAGAAGCAGAGGACGAAATAGAGGATATACAACAAGAAATCATGGTGCTCTCTCAGTGTGATAGTCCACATGTGACAAAATATTTCGGGTCATATCTCAAGGTGAGTAGTTAAAGGTCAAGTGAAGGTGAAGGCATTTAATTTCTTTTGAGACATGGAAAGAAGCTGCATATATGCTTTGTATGCAGACAAAACGTATACGAGGAAATGTAACTGATATAAGTTCATTGAAAGAATCTTGTTTTTCTCATAATTATCATTAATTTATACTTAAATAGTATGATACAGTTGGCAAAGGCAATAAAATTCACAAGGTCTGTTTGAAATTTTTGTAATGCTTATGGCAGCCCTCTCCAATTGTACACATTATATTAAATGTAGCTCCATAATTTTAGAACGTAATGTATGCCATAATCTTAGTGGAAGTAAAGTAATCAAGATGGCCTTAGCAGTAAAGTGCATTTTGATAAGAAAGAACAGATAGAATCTTGGTGTGCAGGTGCTTGTTTAGTATTGAATTTTTTAAATTTTGTTTAATTCTTAAATAGCTGTCACATCATATGAAATATGACTAGTTTGATCTTGATAATGGTTACAGTGTCAGCAACCTGTGACATGTATTGAGTTAGGAATTTATACGTAGTGGTTACAAAAGCAAATATTTCCTAGCCTCATTCAGGATGTGGTGAACCGCTCCCACTGGGTGTATGCAGCCAGTGATCACCTGATAACCTTTATTTAATTGAGGAAAAATAGAAGATAAAATGTTGTCTTCATTTTATGTAGAATACAAGAATTAATTGTAATTTATGCTCCAGCATGTACTGGTGAAAATGTACATATGGATATAACTATAACAAGGGATGAACTCACAATATTAAACACTAAACTACAGCCTGATAAATATATAATTAAAATTGTACATGATGAACAAACAATATTTTGGTGTATTGCTATTTTAATTCAGAGAGGAACAGGGCAATATATTGATTTTTTTTCACTAAATCAGTGTTGAGTTGAAGAAAAATTATCAGTTGTTAATATTCCTGTTTTATATATATTGTTAAACTGACATTAGATTCTGAATCAACTAGAGTGTTTTAAGGCATTATAAGAAAAAGTACTGTGCTATAATGAGCCTAGAGGTGTGTTCCATTCATGATTTTGTTGAATTTTTTTCCAGGAAACAAAATTATGGATTATCATGGAATTCCTGGGAGGGGGCTCAGCGCTAGACCTAATGAAAGTGGGGCCCTTTGACGAAATGTACATAGCCATTATACTACGGGAGATACTGAAGGGTTTAGAATATTTACACTCGGAAAGAAAATTGCACAGGGACATAAAAGGTGAGGTACCATGGTGATGGTACCTTGGATCGTACCATGGTCAAAATGTTTTTGTTTTGTGTCTTTGTTTGCTTGTATCTGCCTGTGTGTCTGTCTGTACCTCTGTGTGGCTGAACATCTGCCTGTCCATGGTCACTTCCTTCATGAAAGCATGAGGGCCATTCTGCAGTCTTTTCTTATATTTTGTCACACGCACATGCACGCACGCACACACACACACACACACACACACACACACACACACACAGTAGCGCACTCACTGACACGATTATACAGTGAAATCGAATGACCATCATTATTATCACACTTGTACGTCAGTCCCCTCAGCGTCACTCACTTAGTCATAATGTCCACCCAAAATATCCCTGTATGACGCTAGGACATGGTATGACACGGCTGATAACAGTGGATGGACGTAATCCAAGGGTAGTAAACAAATTCCTACAGGGTACACCTACTGGTGACCAACAACTTGTCCCCAAAGACACCCTGTTAGTGGTTAGGAAAATATCCCTAAGGAGATATATTAAGAGCAATTTGTGGGTTGGTTTAGAAGTAATCCTTTGTCTTAAAAATCAGATTACTCTATTATTAAGAGGGTTATTGGCCAATAGATGGTACCCAATAGGCATGTTTCTGTTTAGATTGTGATAGCTTTACATAGTTTGTACAATCCCATTGGGTAATTTGATTGAAGTTTTTGGCCACAAGATGGCAGTCTAACTTTGGGCGACTTATCTCAGTTACATTTGCATTGTGGGAGCAAAGATATGTAAGAAATTGCAAGGCAACTGTCTGTTGGATGGTATTTAATAAGCTTTGTGACTATCACAGATATTTATTTTTCTCCTTTTAATTCTATATTTTTGTTGTCACTGACAAGCAATTAAATTCCAAATGAAAGAAAATCTATAGTCTACAAAGTTTTTGTCAAACTTATTTGTTTTCTCGTTGGCACCATGACTCAGCAAATGAAACGTCAATCAAAGTCAAACCTCGTTGTTGTTGTGTACCACCTACAAACACCTCTATTCATCAGTCTGACTATAAACCTGTAAAAAACATCGCACATTAATTAACATGGTGCTTGTCAGTCCCTTACTCCACTGTTACTATGGTACCTTGTGGCCATGCTTGACCTATTGTCCTTGGTCAATAATTAACTTGCGCCTTAAGGAGGTGGTTAATGAGTACTTGTTGAAAAAATATATAGTGTTTCTTTTTTGACACGGATGTTTTTAAGGGACATATTTTTTGTGGGCCTGCCAGTTCTCTATAACATTCCACCTAGTCTGATATGCACATGTTGAAGATTGTGCTGCAACCATATTGGGTTCCATTAGTTTTAAGAATACAGTACATGGAGCTAAATTCAAAACTAAATAGAAATACTAACAAAAGATTTAACAATTGTATGTCACTGAAGAATATTGTTATCAGTGTTTGGGACCTTGTGGATTCAACCTAGACAAACAGTTCATGCAGGAATAGAAAACATGAATAAAAAGACCTTTCAAGAGTTCTCCCAAAAGACTTTTTGTTGGAACATTTTGTTACCTCCCATGTTGTTCAGGTTGTCGTATGGCATAATGTCAGTAAACTTGACAAATGCCACTGCAGCGACACATATTCTTGTCGTTGACATGAAGGTCAGCTCCAGATGACAAGCAGGAATTTGTGAGGAATCCGTTGCCCAAAGCAGAGAATTAATGAATAAATGTAACTTTTCCTGGCCTTCGCAAAGGGGGGACTACATGTGTTACATATGTATCAGAGGCTAGACCTCCACCTGCCAGCTTGCTGTAGGGTTGTTCTTAAACTCTAAGGGAACGTTTTCCATGTCCTGTCCATTTCAAGTTTGATTTTTCTGTTAAACTGCAAAAGTAGTTTTTTTTTATACCAGGTGCAAACTTGCTTTTGCCAAGGATCTTTGAAAACTCATTGATGTTTTAATGAAATAAGTTGTGAATGGCAGTGAATTGTGTTTGTGGCATCATGATATGAAGATATTGTCAAATGTTTCTAAATTTGAACCACATTCGATCAGTTTTAACTTTAAAGTTTATTTGTTTTAATCAAAGGAAGCTGGTGCTGAATGGAATCCCAGTTTTATGATATTTCTGTAATACTGCTCATTATGATGACTGTGGGCAGAACTGATTGTAAACAAAAAGGCTACGCCATGAATTTGGAACTAAATTCTTGTTAGAACTGACTGAATGTAAAAAAGTTTTTGAAGTGGATGGATTTTGTGTGAAAAAAGTATTTTTAAAAAAAAAATTCAAGGAAGGACGCCCCCCCCCCCCCCCCCATCAGTCTCCTCCTTCCCCTTCTATGAAAGTCTTATAATACTAAATTCCGTTATGTTGCACAAGAGTGAAAAGGCTCCAGTTATTTTTTATTTATGAAATATACCTCCAATCTCCTGCAGTATTTCTTTTTGTCAATTTACATGAAAATGAGCTATATTTAGGCGTTTAATGTTAATTCTTCAACCAACAGGTTGTCACCCACGGTGACAAGGTTGTCACCCACAACAACAAAAATGTTTTAATGGTGTACCTCCCTTATCCTCTGCTCTCCTCTTATACTGCTGACAAATTCTTCACACGCAACTCATCCCGAGTTTTAAACTTTTAAAGGCTTTCATTTGCATGTCTCTCAAAATTGTACTCTCTGATGTTAACTCAAACCACTTTTCAGACTCTCAAATTTTTTAGGTCACTCTAAGAAAATATTTTTGTAAAAAAATATGGAATTATATCTGAACAAAACTAAAAAATGCAATTATTTTTATTTTTTATTTTTTTTTTTTTTGGTTCAGATTTATTGAGTAATTACCATATCGCCCTGAACATTACAAATTATATATTAACATTGGGGAGACACCACCTTACTAATATGCTTGCAGACATCCTGATGCTTAATGTAGTAGTTGTTTTGGAATTTTGTGTACTTAATGTTGTCTCAAAATGAAATTAGCTCCTGAAATCTGAATCAAGGTCTTTGTAGAGCTTAACAAGGTTAATTGAGAAAATGTGTAACAGTTGTAAGAAATGCAGCTTTTCTGACTTCCATCTTTTACATCGCTTTTATGGAATCTGTGGAGTTACCTGTCAAGATTTTTAAAACTCTTTTGTCAAGGGCCAAAATACTGTACTGCTAAGTTACTTAAAATTTAAATGCCTGCCCCAGTGTATTAGTATCAGTTGTGCTCTCAAAGGGAGTTAAAAGATCAGAAAGCTCCTTAGCTTAAGTTTTTGTTTCAATATATTAAAATTGGTATGAAATATGCAGTGTGTCTTGTTATCTTGTTTCATAATTATTTTACCAATACCTGCAAATGTGTGTGGACAGTTTATATGAAAATTTCATTGCTTTTGTGGCCATATATTCTAATTACACTGTTTATGGTTATTGTATTATTCATGCAAACAACACAGAACTTCCTGCTTGCATCTTGTTTGTTATGCTTGGCCATATTTTGTGATCCAGTGTTTACTTTTTAAAAGATAAATCACTTTGCTTTTCATTATTGATAATTGCCATTATTTCAACAAATGTCAGTACACTGATTTTATAGTGACAAAACCACTTTGAGAGAGAGAGTACTTTTTCTATTATACAGACTGTTTTCACTCATTATTTGTCTTGTTTCAGCTGCCAATGTGCTGCTCTCAGAGACGGGAGAGGTGAAGCTAGCAGATTTCGGGGTTGCGGGTCAACTCACAGACACAATCAATAAAAGAAACACATTTGTAGGGACGCCATTTTGGATGGCACCTGAAGTCATTAAACAGTCAGCATATGATTCAAAGGTTTGTTTTTAATCTTTTTATTTATTTTATAGTAATAAAATTAATAATGGAAATAATAATTATCCTTATGATCATCATCATGATCTTGAAATAGAGAAATCTTCAGTGTCTTACATGTTTGAAATATTAATGATGTGGTATTGTGCTGTAATGACTGTTCTTTAATGGGACTCGTAAGCTTAAAGTATGTAGCAAATTATCATACATTAAATGGAGATTTAATGGTGTCCCAGTCTGCTCACCTCCAGCAGGAGACGTCATGTTTGAGAAGTAAGATGCATTTTACGGGCCGAAAAATAACGCTTTACAAAATGAAGCTGTATTCTTGATGTTTCTTAATTTAACTCTTTTATATGTATGGGCATTACTTGTCTGGGTTTGCTCTACCTTAATGAAATCCCACCCCACACTACAAAGGAAATTTGTATTCTTATTAGGAAAAAAATCAAGAAAAAAAAAGAAACTTGCCTGATAGATGGGTAGTGTAAAAAGTTTCCAAGTGAGAGAAGTTGCACAAACTTTGAAGAATCTCCCTGTGATGAATATTTTCTATTTTGGTAGAGTGAGCCCAGTATTCTGTTGGCTCATATATATTCCTCAACCTGTATCCCTTTTTGTAAATGTAGCTTTGAAAAGTTGAGGCATTTAGTTTTCAAAATTTTATAGTGCAAGTACAAAATGTTCATTTTTTATTACTACATGTTTTTTCCCCTTGACTTCTAAAATTTCTGTATAGTATTTTATTTTACAACTTTGAAATTTTATGATGTGTATATTTGTTCACCATCATTTTCTTCCAGATGGAACCCTTATTGATTCATGCCAATTTTTGTTATTTCTTTATAGATTTCCCAAGAGCATTTGACAATGTTAACCATGTTCTTCATTTGCAGGCTGATATCTGGAGTTTAGGAATTACAGCAATTGAACTGGCCAAGGGAGAGCCCCCATATGCTGATCAAAACCCAATGAAAGTCCTGTTTCTCATCCCAAAAAATAACCCTCCACAATTGACCGGGCCTTTTAGTCGCAATTTTAAAGACTTCGTAGAGATGTGTCTAAATAAGGACCCATCCAATGTAAGTTATTGATGGTGTTTAATGTTTTTGCCTGTGGGTTATAGAGGCAAGATGGTGCCAGGCATGTGCATGGTGTTTCAGCGTTCTCGTCTCTGTCTTTTCAATATGGCTGCTGTTGGCATGGTGTCATGTCTATATCTAGATATTTTCGATTGCATGATTTGGTAGCAGTAGTCATGAACTGAATTTCCAAACTGAAATTACCAAGCAAAATGGTATAAGGTGCATGTCCTTTGTAAAAAAAAAATGAAAGCAATTTTTTAAAAAAATTAAAAAATCAAACATGAAAAGAAGTAGGTCTAGGACCTAAAGCATGCTTCATAACAACTTGACAACTTTCAACTTTCCCGTGCTGACAGCCAACCATTGCCACTATGGAAAGGTACCACCTTGCGTCGTTGACCAAAAAAAATAAATGTATGCTCCCCCTGCCCCTCCCCCTTCCCTCACTGCTTGCTATCATTCTGTCTTCTTTTGTGTATGATTTTGGTTGTGTTCTACCACTACAGGCAGACATCTGGAGTTTAGGTATTACTGCTATAGAACTCGCCAAGGGTGAACCTCCAAACTCGGAGCTCCATCCAATGAAAGTGCTCTTCCTCATTCCAAAAAACAATAGCCCCAAGCTTCACGGTCCCTATAGCAAGAGCTTTAAAGACTTTGTAGACACTTGCCTTAATAAGGATCCCAAAAATGTAAGTTTTGTTCTGGGCAGTATTTTGATTTTACTGATGAGTTTGACATTTGCCAACTGGTATATGACAGATTAAGAAAAACAACCAAACACAAATTTTTTTATTTAAAAATGTACTTTTAAACATGATAAAGCAGCATTTTAACTTAGCATCACAAGACAGTTCTGTTGTTTATTATGAGCATCACAAGACAGTTCTGTTGTTTATCATGATCAGAACCATCTTCTATTTGGAGAATTTTGAAGGTGAAACATTGCAGTAAGATGTTACTTAGTGCAGAAAATGTAGGACTTAAATTATGTGCAGCTGTGAAACTAGATTTATACATGGAATTTGGACATATCTGTTTTGGGAATGCATCTTATTTTGGGAATGGTGTGTTGATATTTATGTTTGGTTTTTCTGTTAATTTGCATGCTCAGTAGAGTAAAGCACTAGATGTTAGCCTAGAGAATTTGCATCGCACGCAAGTCGTTGCATGCAGACTTGCCCAGCCTTACCTTAATGTATTGTTACAGTAATCAATTCGGAATCCAAACATGATAATGTATCATAATCCTACTAGCTTTCTAAATTGTAAACTTGCCAAGTTGAGAAAGGCAAAAAGTAATACAAATCTATTTCAATTGTTTATATTCGTACACAGTTTACTGAATATTGTATGTGCTGTTCAAGCTACCAGTATAAAAGGTCTAGCTACCAGTATTAAAGGTCACAGTTATTGTCATATTGACGTCACTGAATAGGAGTTCAGCTAAATTAATGAAGAACATCATCCTTCATGAATTTCCAACATTGAATTCTGGTTATTGATATTAAAAATGTACCTATATGCAGTGTAGATGTCAATTCATTAATGAAAGTAGTCAATGGCAATAGTTGAAATTTTTAGACGTGTAGAGTATAATGAACAGGTCAGTAGAAAGGTAAAATCGGCCACTAAATTTTTGCTTTTCCAAGGTATGAGTACTTAGCTGGTGTGAGTTTTTTGGGCTTGTTTGATTAAGGAGCTTCAAGCTTCTGTGTTTTGAGTTATCTTTAATGAAGAAAAAACTTAAAAGAACAAAAAATCCTTTTTGCAAGAACAGCAGTTCTGTGTTTCACACCAAACCGTAGGTATTTTTTTTCCAGGGATGAACTGGTAGTACTTCAATTTCTGAAAATAATGGGTCTCATTTCTAACAATAAAGGCATGGCAAATAATGTTGCAAATCAATACACTATTTAAATTGACTTCTATTTATCTTGAATAAAAGTAGACCCGAATTATTGGTCAAAAAGCTTAGACCAATTTTGTGGGCAGAATCTGTTATGAAACCAGTGCCTGTCAGGTCACTGTCAGGAGTTCTAAACGAGAATAAGTCAAAATAGAAAAAAACGAAGAAAAAAACAACCTGGAAGATCAAAAACAGGTTATTTTCAATAAATTTATGTTAGGGGACCTTTAGTGATACAAAAATCTGCTGCCAACTTCTAGATGAAATCTTACATATACAGAAACTAAAAAGACGAAAAAATATACGGTGTCACGGCTTCACCTGACTTCCCACCTGAGCCACTCTGTCATTGTACACTTTGACATTTATATGCTTGTCATAAAATGACAAGCAAATACACTCTGTTCATTACTGGCAGAAATTGGTACATACCCTGATGTTTATGTGCATTATTGACAAATTGACATAGTGTGTCCAGCTATTTGTGACATGAAGTCGTCATGTATTGTGATATGGGGGTTAGTCAAGTTCAAAATATTGTACTTACTGATGGCTGCCATAAAGAAAAAAATTGTCAACTCTCTGTCATATACATTACAGTAGGTTTTGTCATAGCAACCAAGCTTTGAGGTTGGGTACCTTTTTGAAATACGATGAGTGAAACTTTTGTGTAACAATTACAGATAGTATTGTATCCCATTAGGAATTATCGTAAATGGGCACACACACAGTGTCTTTTGGAAGGAAAATATGCACAGTAATAAAATAGATAGATGAATAATTAATCAAACAAGCAAAATAACAATGAATAAATGGAACTGTTGTGTTAACCTTGCTAGGTTTAAAAGATATAAGCTAAAAAGTATATTTTTTCAGTTGATTCCCTTTTTTCTCTCAAGCAAGAATACAAGCCTGTGTGCGTGCACACACACACACATCACAAACACACACAGATAGAAATGAGCTATCTTTTTATGAACTGGTCCAATGACTCCAGTAATAAGTAACTACTTAAACTTGACTCACCTTTGCCAGAAGCGAACTACATTCCTTGTTTTCTGTTCTTTTATTTGTTTCAGAGCTATTTTCTAAGACCCTGTCTTCTTGTATGAGTCACTGCCCCTGGAGCTTGTATGCTTTTTGCACCTCTTTGCTCTTTATTTTTTTTCTATCATTTCCCCCTCACTCTTTTGCACTTATTTTGAATTATTTTTTATTATTATTTGGTTTGTATAAATTAATACATCTTTCGTTGCTAATGGATATCTGTCAAGTGTAGCTTGCTCTTTATGGTTATTATAAAACTGGGAACTTCATTACTGTTTTGTTAAACTAAAAGTATTGTTTATTTTCTATGTGAAACATTAAATTGTATTAGGTCTTTACAGATAAAAGTTTTAAATGAGTTTATGTTATTGTCATTCAATGATTTGTATAAAGGAGAGAGATTATTTCTAGAAAAAAAATATTTAAGAAAAATTTGATAAATAGTAACATCATTGTACTGTTTATATTTTTATATACATAGTCCAAACAGATCACTTAATTCACTGTATTATCTCGTTTTCAGAGACCAGTAGCAAAAGATTTGTTAAAGCATCCATTTATTAAAAAAGCCAGGAAAACATCATACCTCATTGACTTAATAGATGCGTACAAGTCGTGGAAAGCTGCTGGAGGAGGGGACGATGACAGTAGTAGCGATGAGGAGTCCATGTAAGTATTCAAGTCATGCAAGTTCCATAAGACTTTCTGGGGTAGGCCTAGCAATTTTTTTCACTTAGCCAAATCACTACTTTTTTGTCAAATTGTTATCCAAATGGTTTTGATTTGACTAAAATTAGTCAAATCAAGCCCTTTTTGTTTAGCCAGTTTAAGTCAGTTTTAGTATTTGGCTAAATTGGCGAGTGTTAGTGCTATCCCAGACTTTAATATACCCCAAAAGTTTTTGAAGCGTTGACAATGATGTTAAACACTGCAGATTCCATATCACATGTCAAGTACTGTGTGTTATGTATTTTACGTTATGTATTGTATTATTCACCTTTCCACAGATACTGATGCTGGTCTTGGTTTCATGCCTTTTTCCAGTGACACGGATGCTGGGTTAACCCATTTCATGCGTTACCAGAAATAGGCATGAAACCACGGCCAGCTGAAATGGGTTAACGGCACATGAGTACTATAATCTGTGGAAAGGTGAATGTTTTATCCATGTGTTCCCGTTTTCAGGTCTGACGGTGAAGAAGGCAACGGTGGCGACACCAGCTGGGACTACCCCACCATCAAGGTTCCCTCCAACATGGTGTTACACCTTGATCAAGATGAGAACCCTCCTTCACAGGCAAACCCCAAAGTACAAAATGGTGATTCTGCGTACCTACGAGGCAAAACAGCAGAAAGTAATAACGATAAAGAGGTAAGTTGTAAGGCATTTTTTATTTTTATTTTTATTTATTTATTATAATTTTTTTTATAATTTTTATTTTTTGCTTTTCTTAATATTTATTTATTTATTATCTTTTTTATTTGTCATTGGATTGGAAGGAACATTTATTTTGAAATGATACGTGCCATTGGGATGAGGAATAAAATACCCTCTGGAGCTCTGTTCAGACCTGGAGGATTTTGACCTGTATATTGGTCAAACTTGCATCATCAGTCCATTTGTGCACAGATCTAAGGCCAATTTTGTACAAAGTGCATTTTATTTTGGACTGATCTTTAATATGATACAAAAAAGGTATTGCTATTATTGATAAAGCTTTGCATTATGGGAATCAGTGATGCAGAGTTTGTAGTAATACTTGGCAACAGTTTTTGTGTTGTGTTCTGCATTTGCCTTTATAATTTTTTTGCCCTCCAACCTGCAGTCTTAACCATGAATGCTAGCTTATTGGTATTGCTTGTTGTTGTTATTATACAGTCTGATGTACGGCGCCATTCCAAGGGTCGCGCGCCACCCGCACCGCCAGTGCAGTCTAAGACGAATGTAGAAAATGCAGTAAGTTCTGGAAGCTACAACTGACTACTACTAATCTCAAGTTTTCATCTTTTTTTTTTTTTTCTCTCATGGTAGCGGTTTTCTAGGTTATTTTCCTGTGTTTTGGCAAGAAGGGAGTGTCTTTGTCACAAAGTCAGGGCAGATTCTGACTTGACTGAACATCATAACATTTTCTACAGAAGAGGGAGATGGTTTTGTCTGCCTTAAAGGTTCATGAACACTAAATTTTTAGGGAGGGGGGTTGCTTTACTTGTTTGACCACTTAGTTAAAAACATCATCGGGACTGATAAACGTATTCCACAACTTATTACTAGACAGTGAAAAAAAATAAAAAAACGTACAGATGTCAAGTCAACCCTTCAGACTTCTGCCTGACTAGCTTCATCACTTGCACTTTTAGGATCATCTCTTCAGGTTTTCTCTTGACCATAGAAGTGACCTTTGTCCTGTTAACAGAAGCTGTCCACTGTCGTTTGTCTCTGTGGCGTGTTGGGGCACCCCAGGGGGACAGTCTTTTACCCTGGGGTACACTGCCTTTTCATTGCACATATAATCAGGGTAGACTTAAAGCAGCAAGACAGGAGCATGTAATTGTCTTGCAGTGTCTCTTTTGTTTCAACATCGAAGCTTTGCAGTGGCGCACTCTGACAACATTGAGCGCTATCTGTCATCTTATAAGTTTTATATTAAGTAAGTGTGCTGCTGTATGAAGATTTTTATAAACAAATCCCAGTCTTTCATATACTTTTCACCATATCCACAAAATTATTCAGTTTAACCAAAAAAAATGGATTTTTCACTTATTTTGTCACTAAATCACTTAAGTGTTACAGTGGTCAGTAATCAAAACTCAAATTGACTGTAAATTCATACACAGTGAGTATTTTGATAATTCATGTGAGATGGCAGAGATCTGCTGAAAGCCTCTTTCTTCAGCTGGTTTCTTCTCTTTCAGACCTTTCACTTACATTATATAACATTTGTCAAAGCACTGTGATATATGTATTTGATGGCTACACAATGTGGTCATTTGTTTGTTATAAATCTGTCAGTGTGAAGAAATGATGTGATTGTGATATCTGATGCCTTATTTTTTTCGATCTTAACGCAATGCTAAGGGTTATCTGAGCACATCTAAGGAAAATGGCATGTGCTCCTTTGCATGCAGCTTGTTCTGGAGACTTGTGGAGCTTGAGTATTAATATCTACTACTTGATAAAGTAGTTCATGTTATGTTTTTTCAGCTGCAGTAATATCTCAAATAATTTGGACATCATTTCATTCAGTATTTTTTCTCAAATTATAATTTTTTTACTCACAAAATCATACTTTTAGACACGAACTAAAATTCCTTTTCATATCTCTAAAATATTCTTTCTATTGTGTCACCCCTGGAAAAAAGTTGTTCATATTGATTATCAAACCTGTTCATTTGGATTTGAGATATTATTGCAATTATCATAAAACTTGATATGCATGTCTTGAAATATTTATTGAAGCTGTTGCTTGTTGGCTTTTATGCTTTGATTTTTTTTTTCCGGTGGATTACAAACCTTTCTGCCAATTAAAACAAAATGTATCTTAATAGCAACTGTATGCTAATAATAATGATTCCAAGAGGGAAGTCCTTCCACAAAATAAGTACAGTGCATTTTGTCTGATATGCATGAGAACTTTGGTTATGGATTACTTATATGTTGCTTTTCAAATTTTCTGTATTTTATTCATTATTATTTTTATTTAAAATAGTCAACTATTGGCATTGATATGGTTTAAAAATAACTGATGTTAGAAAATATGTAATGCAACTATTGCAAAATGCTCACTGATCAACAGTATTTATATGTATAATGGCAGTGGACCAAGACTTGCACACAGACTATTGTGAGGGAGCATGGGTGGTTTCTTCATATATATTTATATAGCGCTTTGCATGGTGTAGTCCAACTAATAAAATGAAAATTTAAAAGAGAACTTATTCAATTGCTTGCATGTGTAATACATACTGAAAAAATTAATCTGGAGAAATATCTGAGGAATGTGTACAAGGAGGAAGACCATAAGGAGAAATAAAAAAGGGAATTAATTTTAACAAAAAATACAAAAAAAAAAAAAAAAAAAAAACTACTGATTGGTAAACACCATTACATTATGGATTCAAAATGGTTGTTACCCAGCTTTTTACAGGAGTTCATCTCAATCTGTTGAAGAACTGCCATGCGTGGATGGAATCGTGATGTATTACTGCTATGAACTGGGTAGATGTAGAATGTCATAGTTGTAGCTGTTACAGTAGTTGTTGCAGTCAGTAAAAATAAGAAGCATGCCTGTAGTGCTTTCTATTAGACTTTAAAGTGATATTTAGTGGTAAGGAGCCATAGAGTGCATGTGAGAGCATGTGGAAGCTTGAAAGTGTCCTTTGCTAAGGCTCATCTACCCAATAGGGTGAGATCTATCTCACCTAACACAATGGCGGCTGCGAGTGGGATACAACACATTGGAAACATTGTTCAAAACTACACAACTGGAACTGGGTATGCACACAGAATGGGGCTATCATTTATATGGTCTCTGGCTATATTGCATTTCCTATACACTTTACAGGCCTGGAGTGAGTTCTGTTCATGTCAGTAATCATGAAGTGAGAATCATTCACTATTTGATAGAATAAATAGATGTATCAAGAACTGTTATGTAGCTTAGTGATGTTGTGGGATGCCTTTAGCTTAACTTTTGCTTCTATGTTTGTATGTATGTATGCACACTAATTCTAGGAGCCAGGATTAACAAAGAAGGCATTTCAGAGGTCTGACCCTGCCTTTCTCAATAGAAATGTGGTTCAAGTAAGTAAAGTGGTCGTAAGCATGTGGCAGTTGCTCTTGGATTTTCTGGGGCATCAGTACAAAATCAAATTCCAGTATGAGCCGCATTTCAATTACTGTTCTTGTGAAAATTGTACATCTTTTGTACAGTTAGTCTCAGCATTATTGCTTGGTTCCTCTCTGTGGCTTTGTAGGGTGTATGATGTCCTGTTTGCAGACTTTTCAAAATGGCTGTCAATTTTAAATGGCCGCCTTTATTTAGCAACTGGGTGAAAAGAAAAGGGTGTTTCTTTTGCCATTGTCCCAAATATGTTATTGTTGTGCCATAGCATGTTTACAGCTGAGGGTTGTATTTTGCACAATAGAAATAGTGAGCACTCCAATACAGAATAACTCCTAGGTAGTCCATTTATCCATAGAGCATACAGAAGGTATATAGAGTAGTGGTGGTTTACATCAAGTTTTGATACTAACTTGTTTCTATGGTGCTCCCTCTGTACCTGCTGTGCAGTGAGCTGATTGATATTCATATTTAGCACATAGTTTCTTAGAATTATTTTGATTTTGTTTTGAGTAATTATTTTGATTTTATTCACCACTTCATTTTGCTCTTTGCGGTGCTTGATTTTTTACTTGCATTATAATGCTTACTCTTTTGTTGCTTGCTTTGCTTATTTAGACACCTAAATCAAATAGCCTAGAGAAGAACCACATCACCAAGTCACACAATTCGGATCAAAGGAATGTAGAACAAAAACCGAAATCGAGCATCCCAGAAATTTATCCCAAGCAACCACAGCCACATATACCTACATCTCACAGCCAAGAGAGGGGAGTGCTAGGACAGCACTTACTGAAATCGCGAAACAGCGAGAGAGAGATTGAGAAAGAACCACCCAAATCAGAAGTCCCAGAAATGAGCCCAGTACAGCAATATCTTCTGAAATCGCGTGGCTTTGAAAAAGAACAAGATAAACAAGGGCCGCCCAAGCCACGCAGCCCTGAGCTCAGTCCCTTACAGCAATATTTGCTGAACTCGCGCAGCACGGAAAGGGAGGCTGACAAACCAGACCCTCTGAAGACTGATGGCCGAGACATTGGACCAGTGCAGCAATATCTGCTTAGGTCAAAAAGTCAGGAAAAAGAACTTGATAAGCAGCCACCCCCTAAATCTCGCAGCCCAGAGGGTTTACGAATGGGGAATTTTTTGCTAAAATCGCGAGACTCTGATCTGGGACCCGTAGGGCCACACATTCTCAAGTCCCGCAGTCTAGAGAGAGAAGGCGATACGAACCACAAGGCTAAATTGACGACTTCAGATTCTGAGCACCAGGGGGCACCCAAGTCACGCAGCCTGGACAGACTGCCAGAGGGCCAACATGTGACTCTTCTTAAAGTGCATGATAAAGAGGGCCCAGTCATGAACAAATCCATGGCAATTTTGAGAAGACTACACTCAGAGATTGTAAGTTAATATATGGAATGTGTGCAGGTGATGGGACCAACAACTTAACATCAGGCTGGAAGCCATCTTTTTTTTTTTTAATAAGCTGTCATAGAAGACTAACTGTTATTGTTTATTTATTTATTCATTTATTTAATACATTTTTTCACCAAATACTAATAACCACCAAAGGATACAGTCAGCACTTCTTCAGCGGATGCAAAAAATGTTGTCTGATAACATATATTCAGATGGACAAGGCTGTTACTTGCAGTATTCTAACATTTCTTCTTCCTTCTGTTGCTTGCTTGTGAACAATTTTAAAGAACTATCCATGTGGCTTGAATGAGGTACATCCATTTTCCTGATATTTGCTAGGATTGCAGTTTTGATATATTAAGTGGGTTATAAGAATTTTCGTATCTTAATAGTTTCTTTTGAAATGCATTTGGTGGAATATAGAAGTAGGGTTATGTTAGGTTATAGTTTGGAGATCAGTGGAATATGAAGGCCGTGTATTGAGATATTCTTTGTTAGGGCAATTTAAGACATAAGAGTTTTCATTTTTTTAATGAAAAGAAATTACAAGATATGAAGTTTATATATTTATTTATTGTTATTTTGTTTGTGACACAAAGGGCTTAATTTTCAGAACTTACACACCAATCATCTCTTCCATCTTGGATTTGACAGCCATATTTGATATGTATCTAAATATGTAGTGGCACAGTTTACCAGTCGTTTTGAAAACCTTCAATTTTCCCTTCTTTCCTTTCTACTCTAGGGTACATGTATGTGCTGATAAACCAGGAAGATACAAGAGCTGTTATGTTCTATGATTTCACCAATTTGTCACATTATTTCAGGACAACAGGTTATCAAGTGACAAAGAAGGGCATAGATCCAATAAAAAAGATCTCAAACAAAGTGGTGGTAAAAGTAGAGTAAGTTTGGGTAGAAAATGGATGTAATCATTGTAATGTCTTTATATGTATTATCAGTATGTATATATTTTAAGCATTTATATTGTAAAGATTCTAAATATTGGTTCGTATTGTGAATTGTGTTGGTGTTATCAAACGTAGAAAACTGTTGTCAATAAATATGTACACTACACAAGTAAAATGCTGTTCAACCTTGCTGCTGAATTTAGCATAAGATCAGGTCTTGCTTTGAGTAGTTGGATGCTGTCATCAGCAGATTTTCAGATGGCAGGAAGAGTATTTATTGCTTTTTGGGAGCCAGGATGAACTTTATTTCTCTCTCAGTCTGCTAAATATGATAGGCATGCAGGGATCGCTTTTTGCATAAGAAACTGAAGCATGAGCTTTGTTGGCACTTATATCATATGAATTTGCAACAGGAATAAATTGATTACGTTGTTTATTACTAGTATCATGGATATTAGAATTCTGCTTTTGGAAGGTGGGGTTTGAGGATTGAATGCATATTTTGAAAGAACGTGGAGGGATTGCTTTAGAGCCTTGGGTAGCAGGTCCTGCATCTGCTGAGGCATGTGCTTGAGTCAGACTGAGATTAAGTGGGCTTGTATAAATATATATCATACAGCATTAAATAAATACAGCATTTTTACGCCAAAAAAAATCACTATCACCTAGTGATGACTCAGACAAAGTTTGAGAAGTCTGGATTGTTATGAAGTACTCTAACAAATGGATAAATCTTGCAGCATCTTGTATATTATGCATATTTAGCAGTCGTGCTAATACTAACATGGGTAGGAGCACAGTATCCTATTTTCCCTGCATTGCATGGAACAAGCCCATAGATGGCAGCACTTGGTGGCACTGACAGTTTGCATGTACTGTATATATCCACACCTGGTTTTCATGCAACAGGGTATATTATATCCATTCATATATATACACATATGATAACTATGGGATAGAAACACTGCTTGCATGACACTCACTACCTGCCTTGGGAATGAATATATCCATAGCTTCCATATATAGCCTACACTGCACTATGGGCATATATATATACTCGCTGAAGCACGATATTGTCTCACTGATTTGTTGGCAGTTTTGACTATAGAGGGCTCTGTGTTCTAGGTGGA
This sequence comes from Lingula anatina, assembly GCF_051362555.1. Taxonomy (NCBI): domain Eukaryota; kingdom Metazoa; phylum Brachiopoda; class Lingulata; order Lingulida; family Lingulidae; genus Lingula; species Lingula anatina. The sequence goes on along the minus strand of NC_141776.1, from coordinate 13,081,846 downwards.
CAGCACACAATCCTCGGAAGACGTCCGTCAGCCAAAAGTCAATCCACAGCTCAAAAGGCGAGATGTAAGTGACAGGCATGCTGGCGTTATTCAGATCTATACTGAGCAGTGAAATCATGCTGTGATGTTTTGTTTGTTTATTCCTTGTTGTTGTTGTTGTTTACTCCTTTAGATATTTGATTATCACTGTTTGAATGTGTCTGTGTATGTGTGAGTGAGTGTGAGAGAGAGAGAGAGAGAGCTTGTAGGAGTGCACACTTTTTCGTGTGTATGTCTTGTGTTTTTTGCTCTCTGTCTCAATGAATTTGGGTATGTATCACTGTATATATGAGAGAGAGAGAGAGAGAGCATTTGTAGCTTCATGTGTGTAACCATAACTTCTCTCAGTGGAGAACTAAGCCTGAATCATTGTAGATAGAGCAGCTGAAGAAGGCAACGGTAAAACGCAGCTCCAAGGAACACCAGGCCATACTGGCAGAGCTTCACGGAAACCAGCTCTTTGTAAGAACAACGCATGCTGCTCTTCTGGGGGGAAAAAGATATATTATGCCCCATTCTCTTTTTCCTTTATATACAAATATAAACCCAAGTCTGTATGCTGTACGTGGTTTCTGAGCAAGTTTCCCACCAATGGGTTCCTTAAACTCATATATGACAGAGGATTCTTGGTGTCTGGTGCATGATTACAATGATTATGGAGCATGTACACTCCAATTATAGAAAAAACTCCAACCAACTGTTTTGGTATGGGAAGTGGATTTCCAAGATGGATGATGATCATCATCATTGAATATATGTACTTCTTCAGATAGTGTGCCCCAGTCTTAATATTATATTGTTCCTTTGCTTCGAGAATGCTTAATGGGGTAGTGAGGTTCTGAAGAAAAAGTTTTTCTGTCATGTGCTAGCACATTCAAAGAGAGCATGGTTCATGGTTTTATATTCTCAGAAAATTTTGAATTCCGCTTCCTTTTTATAGACAGCTAGAATCATCAACATCAGTATGATATGAATGCCATAAAATGTTTAAGAGGCAGTTATTGAAGTCAGAGTTTTTCAGTACCTGCATGACTGCAGTTCATGTCCAGACTGCTGAAGTTCTTGGTCATGGGGTCACATTTTGCTGGAGGCTATTCTTCCATATTCATACTGGTTCTAGCATGGTTACAGATGTGGAGAATACTATGACATTTTTATTCCTTTGGTCGGTCAGAGCCCTTAAAGATAATAGTTTTGATTAAAAGTATCATTTACATCATTCTTTTATTATGTAAACCCGTTTTTGAAAAGAGAGAAGCATCATTCAGCCAAGTAATGGGAATATGTTGTTGTGCAGTAATGAGTAGCTTTGTTGAAATCTGCATCACATGATCTATAACTTAGTAGATGTTATAGTCAATAGTTATAGGCAACACAAATATGCAATGAACTGATCTTTCACATCCAGCGAAAGCGCAGCTTTGCCAACCCAGAAGGGGATCAGTGCAATGCCACAACAAGTGAAGGAGGTGGAGACTACGATTCATTCTCCCAATCAGATATAGACTCCCTGCTGCGCTTTGCTGCCATGCAGGACACCTCGAGCCCTAGACTTTCCCGCGCCCCATCTTCTGTCAACCAGGAGTCTCCACCTACTGTGTCTGGCCAAGAGGAGCCAAGTGATGATTCCCAGAAGCCCTCCCCTTCTCTTTCCCTTTCTTCTTTCTCCTCCTCCTCTTTTGCCTCTTCCAAATCCTCTTTTCTCCGTAAAGAGAGGAAGAACTCCGGCCAGGAGATCACGGTGGTTGAGGTCCACCCTTTCAACCCCCACGAGGGAATCAAAGATGGCGATGATGAAGAAGGCTTCAGCAGCCTGGATACAGACTACGAGAAGAGTGACATTGAGACCGAGCCAGAAGAGTTTAATTTCTCTGAAGCTGATCTGATGGGTAGCTATTGCAACCACTCAGAGGCTCTCACCGACTTCTACAGCTCTGTTGAAGATTCGGATACAGATATGGGTACACTTAAGGACTGGAACTCCCCTATGCCTGCAACAAAACCTGCCGAATCCAACAAGAATGTAGGTGGCACCACATTTGGGGCATGCAGCTTATATATTTAAACTGAAGGATAGAGGATAGATGGAGCCACATGATAGAATACGAAGATTGTGACTTTGTGTTGGTGAAAAGCTGAAACTGCATTAATGTTGAGATTGGTGGATAGGTGGTAAATTATGTTGCTCGTGGATGGGTGGAATCACATTCTCTGTAATATGAATGCATTTTATGTCATATAGGTTACAGCATCTGCGCAAGGCAATGGCATGAATTCTTATATCCAAAAATAAAGGAGTTAATGCAATGTTTAATTTGTAAATGTTTTCTTAGTATAACTAGGCATTTAAAGTTTTATTGTAGGGGAGAGGACAGGAATGGTGCATGGTATCCAAGGTTAAGAGCCTTTCCACCATATTTGAAAATGACCTACACTTTCCATGTGGAACTGTATATTTTTAGGGAAAAAGTCCTTGCATGAGGAAACATATTATGCCCATTGGCAGATCCACCTTCTCTTCTAAGTTTACTAATGCCAAGCAAATAAACCAGAAAACAAACCATTCGAGTTGTTAACCTTGGTACTCTGCCTTCAGGCCTTCATCCCCACCCAACCATAATCCAACCCCACCCCTGCAGGAAACAAATATTGGATCTGCCAGTGTAAGCACAACTTCCACCCAAATTATCAGGAGTAATCTAAACTGACATTAAGTAACACGTTAGGGAAAAAAGTTAAGATCAGTTACAAATGGCTTGACGGGCATGTTTTTTTGTTTTTTTTTTAAATTTTCCATAGCATGGTGAACAAAAGCAGTCAGTGAAGCTGCAGGGTTTTGTTTTGAGTTGCTTGAAAATCATGGGAGACGTATTCCAACTTGAAAAACAACTGGGTCGCATATTGTTGAATGTGGAATTGAATATAGCATTTCAGTTCAAGTATATGGAAAATGTTGGGTGACTTGCGATTGGGTTCTGATCAAAATATACATAAGCTGTCTGAATGTTGCTCTCTTTTGTTGAAATGTTACGGATCTGTCCTAGTTTTGGGACAGCGTGCTGGTATCACAATTTGGATGTAGACTTTTTATAAGATTCGTCACATTTTTCAGCTTTATTTCCAGCCGTTTTGTCCTTGATTGGGTACATACCATACTACAAAAATATCGTGTATTTGTCTGAGTGCCACATTTCTTTGTGTCTTTTTCACTAATTCTTAATTTATTTCAGTCAGATGTGTTCTTTGCTTTAATGAGCAGAAAATAAGATTTTTTTTAATGTATATCGTGATATCCTTTGTCAGTGTAGTGTATGTTGTCCAGTATTTTATACATATTGATATAAAAAGCACATCAAAATAAGTCCATTATAATGGGATCATGCAAGGATTCTTCTGAATACATTCTTGTTCAATGTTGCTGTTCCTCTTTTCATTTAAAAGAAATTATTATTATTATTATTATTATTATTTCAGACCCCACAGCCAGTTCCACAGAAAAACAGAGATAGCAAAGTAAGTCACAGAATATGGTGTGTTTTTATGGATTAAGAAAAACAGTTTTTATTTTATAATATTTATTTATTCTTGGAATTACTCTTTGTGTTTTTCTGTTGTGTTAGATATGGGTATGAGTATTTATTAATTTATTTATTTGAAAGTGTTGTCCAACAGTGAGAAAGTGCTGAAAGATTCTTGGTTGGAGAAGGAACAAGATACCTTCAGGTTAACACAGGATAGTGTTTCCTGAATACGGCTGATGTTTATAATTTTTATAACCTGTGTCTTACTCAGTTATTTGCCCTTTTCGAGTTTAATCAGTTTCATTTTCCCACAAAAATGTTTCATACATGAAACGGACTTCATTTTTCAAACTTTTGAATTATAATTTTAAATATTGCTTATTAGGCAATATTTTGTAGAAAGTGAATAATTTGTTTTATTAGAAAATTTTAAGTCATTATTGTATTCAGGGAAGACCCTGATCAAGGAACTCCTGCACCATTCCCATTTGCACCGCATTTGCACAATCTTGAAAATGATGAAGTCAAAGGAACTGAACTAACCTCAGTGTTTGTGCCAGTTACTAACAAAAAATTTTTCATTTTAGCTGATTTCACATGTTATCATTCATTATGTATGTCACAATTATTTTTGAGAAACAGTACATTTCCAGAATTTTCTTCATGCTGTCATTTCATTTGTTTCTGTCTATATTCATTGCACATATGCCATACTGAGGGTTTTCAGAACATGTAGGTGTATTTAAGGTAGATCGGTCGTTACGTAATTTGACGATTTGCGCAATTTCAGCGCATCGTCAATCGTCTCTAACGACACTTCAGTCTGTTTTATTAATTTAAGGAAATAAAACAATTATCTATAAGATAAACACACATTATCAACTTGTCTGTAACTCTGTATGATCGATACAGATTTTCGACAACGTTTGTCGACTATGATTCCATACGACAACTGTAGCACGTTCATAGACTTGCCCTTCAAGAAATCGTCGAAATAGCTCCTTTTCCAATTTGAATTAGCACTAGAAAATGTATGACAGCTAAAGCTCACAAATTATGCACGTAGGTGCTATGTCATGTAAAGAATAAGTGTTGTAAATTCCAATCAAAGCGGCTGCGTATATTTTGAGGTAGAACGCCCTGAATGTGCTGCTGTAGTTTAGATTTCGACGAAAACCGGAAGTGCGTCGTAACGCCACTCATTTGGAAATTTGGACTGAGAAATATTTCGTAGCTTATACAAATGTTCAGAAAATGGCCGTAGGGTCTACAGCTTGAAGAAAATTCATTAATCAAAATTGAAACTGCGTTATATTATACAGAAATATTGTGCACTTCTGACCTTGACTTGTCAGTGTAAACAAAGTGTACTGAACGCACCGCAAGCAAGCACGTGAATGCCGCATTTGATACTTTGTATCAGACGCTTCATTTTACTTGACAACACAGTGTTTACGATGTCACGTTCATGTTATATTCATTAATAAATAACAACGGCAATAAACTATTTTCATATGCATGAGTATTTCCCTTATTATTCTCTTCAATAATTTTGTTGTAAAGTTAATGGCTTACACCTTCTCATCAGTTTGACAAATCTGAAAATAGCTGAGTATACTCACTTCAACTGTTAAACATAACGAAAGTTTTAAATGTAGGCCTACTTAGATGTCTCTTCACACACACACACACACAAAAAAAAATCATAAAAAATAACGATTTAGTGAAAAACACCCATTTTCCCATTGATTTGAATGGGGACTTCCGACTAGTGCGTCACGCAGGGTGTACAGGTAACGCACTTCAACTTGGCGTAGTTGTCTTATTTGGTCGGTGACCCCCAACTTTTTTGGCAAAATTAAAATCTACTTGGATGCCTCTTTACACAAAAAAAGTTTTTTTTTTAATTCAAACGTTAGAAAAATCATAAAAAATAACGTTTTGGTGAAAAACACCCATTTCCCCATTGATTTGAATGGGGACTAGTGCGTCACGCAGGTTGTAGCGCACTTCAACTTGGCGTAGTTCTCTTATTTGGTCGGTAACCCCCAATTTTTTTGGTAAAATTTAAATGTACTTGGAGGCCTCTTTACACAAAAAAATTTTTAAAAAAATTCGAACGTCAGAAAGTCATAAAAAATAATGCTTTAGTGAGAAAACACCCATTTTCCCATTGATTTGAATGGGGACTAGTGCGATATGCAGGGTGTATCATATTTGGGGCTAGTTCTCTTATTTGGTCGGTGACCCCCAATTTTTTTTGCAAATTTTTAATGTACTTGGGTGTCTCTTCAAACAAAAAAAAATTTAAAAAAATTCGAACGTTGGAACATGTAACGACCGATCTACCTTAATTCACTGGCTTTTTTAAATTTCAGGTGTGCACCAAATGGGTTTTAATACTTTATTTATGTTTTTCAATGTATCTCTCAATATTATATGATGCAAACTTCTCTCAGCACAAGCACTGAAAATCTGCTGTGTTAGCTTGTGGTTATTGTGATAAATGGCCTTTCTCAGTTGAGATGACTGACCATTGACTTAATGACCATTTGCTGACCGTTGACCATTCTTATTTAAAGACGTCATTGAGGTTACCAACAGAATTTTTTGTTGCTTGTGCTTAGAGACTTTCTCTACAATAATTCACACACCATACTGATTAAAAATTACAGTTCTTTTTATTATTATACTATTATTATTCTTATTAATTCACAGCAGTTAACGCCTGGTGTTAACGTACATCGTTCACCATCTTCACCGCCAATACAAAATGAGCGCGATGGCCCTGTAAGTTTGCTGCATGTCTCTGCAGGCTAAGGCTGTAGAAATATACCACATAGCATATATCATATTATAATCAAATCACAGCAATTAAATGAATAGATAGCTATAGGTATACATGTTATAAGTTTGCTTTCTTTAACAGTTGAGGATCATGAATGGTCTTTCAAGTAACCTGTTTTTTATAACGTGTTACTATATTTATTTATTCATTTACTGATATGAGTTCTACCGTGGTATCAAGCTCACTATTTTAATCCATGGCTTTTAAGATAGATAGATATATATATATATATATATATATATATATATATATATATATATATATATATATTACTTATTTATACTATATATTATTCATGGGGTCTGGGATGAATATATTATGTAGGTCAAGAGGATGTTCATTGACATAGATAGAGAAATAAAATCAACTGTCTTAGCAAACTGTTTTCCTAAATTTGAACTTAAAATTTTGAAATTCAAATTTTTATCAGCCAAAAGTGATTCATTTATTTTTGTTCTGCGTAATTACTGAATGTGTTAAAAATATACGACAACATGAAAAAAAAGATAAAGAAACAGTTTGGTAAGGTTATATAGGGGGAGGGGAGGATTTAGACTGCTAATTATCACAGGGTAATATGCTAGATATGAACACAGTAGTATTGATGGGTAGGCAGTGAAATGCTGTAGTTGTCATGTCAGGTGCTGGGAGTGTGGTTGTTGTTCTTGGCACATTGCATTAGTTGTGATTTTAAACACATTTTAGCTGTAACTGTTGAGAATGTAGTGATGTGTGTGTAACTGTGGTGTAGAGGTGGTCATTGTGCTTGAGGTTAATCATAAAGAAGCCTGACAAAACATAACCGCACTGCAAATATAAATAATAACATTAACATGCTGAATAGTTTGAAGTTACGAATTTGAGATTGGAACAGGTGATTTAACTTTATTCACAAAATTACAGTTCTGGGTATTAAAAAAATTAATGAGTATGCATCAGTTTTACTAATTGGAAAAAAATAGTTTTTGCTTTGTAGAAAAGAAACCCCTGGGCCATTAATATTTATAGTACATCTGATAACAAGAATATTGATTAATCAAAACACCACTTTTGTGGAGTGACACAACTTATTTTAATGATGATAAGAAATCACAAATAAAATCATAAAAATGAATTAATTTATTTTCACCTTGTAACAGTTTTATTCAAAACATTTTTCATTCACTGTAAAACTTAAGCTGTTTTTTTTTTTTTTCGTTTACTGCAAAACTTAAGCTGTTTGTGTACAACTAATCTTTGCTTAACATTCTCAGATATTTTAAAAGCTCACATAATTGCAATCCTTTGCAAGTGCAAATATTCACAGTTTTTTTCACCCATTTGCAGCCTGGCTTAAATTCACTCCTTAGCACAGTTTTGGGATAGGCCAAAGACAGTTTGAACATTTTTTTATGTCCAACTGTTCACGATTTTTGAGTAGTAAAGCTTAGCAGCCACTTATCAATCGTTGAACTGTTGCAAAATTTATTTTGGAGACAAGTTCATACAGTTAAAATATGCTGCCTCCCAAAACTTGCATGCAATTTGAAAAAAATACAGAAATTTCTGTAGATTTTTTCATTCTTATTACTCGTTCCAAAAGACTTTGCTACAGGAGTGAAAACTGCTTCAATATTGAACTTTGTCTGAGAACTTTCCACACCCTTTTACTCTAGGCACGTCGAGGCCATCATGGTCGTAGTGAATCACAACCTGTCTACCCAAATCACGGCCGACTTAGCTACCTACAAAACAATAACAACAAATGGAGTGTAAGTGCATGGTTATATGATACAAGGCTTATGATTGGCTTGTGGTTTGAGAGAGGATACATTTGCATAATATATAGTACATTGAATATGATAGGCTGTTGCTTTATCTTAAAGGATCAGACAAAGGATGTGTTATTTAGTGCTGCCCACAGCAGTATTGATAGGTATTGTAGATATCAGTCACACAGGATGCAAAATATGACCCAGATATATTATTAAATGATATTTTGTAAATATTTGTATTGTGAATCATGTTGCATGTTGCTGCATGAAGAATGAACTATGTTATTCAGTGACAGTGAAATTGCACGTTGACATCATATTTTATTTATCAATTCCATGTCAGTGAATGTTAGAAAAATAATTCATAACTTCTCCCAGATGTGTGATAATGCGATAATTGTTTTGTCATATGGAATGCAGTATTTTACCATTTAATATGTTAACAAAAACGAGTGATGAATTAATTGCAAATAGTAATTGATTTATTAAGAGTGTTTTTTACCTTCTTAACATCGGATTCTTTGAATTGATGTGTCGTTTACTGTTTTTGTAACTGTTTGTGATAGTGAATAACCTTCCATTTCCAGAGCTTGTTCTTGGCTTTTTTGTTGTTTTGTCATGTGTCCGTGTTGCATTGATGATTATTGTTTCTCCATGTGTAGCAGCCAATAGTTCTACCTCGACCCAAATCCCAATATGACCTACCAGCTCAGGGTCCCGACCTCCAGGCCGGCTTAAGACGAGTTGCTTCGCATAATAACGCCTTTACTCCAGTAAGTTTTAGCCCAAAGGCTGCTGACCCAAAGGCTTCACTTCAGCAAGCGTGACATCACATGAAATGTGTGACATCACATAAAATGTGTGACATCACTCCAAGTGCGTGACTTCACCACGGGTGATGGATTAAGTTGAAGTGGCATACTTTCTTATCATACTGACATGGGCAATTCTTGAGACCACTTCACAAAATCATTTTGTGTCATTCATGATTTATTATTATTATTTTTATTTTCTCATTCTCTATAATTTGTCTGTTTCACATAAAAGCAGAATAAGTTTTGTTTTGGAGAGTAAACTAAAAGATGGAAACTGAATTTTTTTTCTATAAAATTAATAATCAGAATTGGAGAAACCAACTGTTGTCAGTGTTAATTAAGTATGTCACTGCTTGATCAGAGTCAAGGGAGGCATTTCTAGTCAGCTTATAACCGCTTAACTCGGTATAACTCATCTCAGCAGTAATACAACCTTATGTGGGACATCAGAAGGACTAGTTTGATTCCTGTGGCTAGTATGGTCTGCTGAGGTGTGCTAAGTTAAGTAGTTATAATCCGACTGTTAATGCGGACAGAGTTCGTCAAGTGGTCACAAAACCTCGGCCATACATGCCAGGTTGTTTTTGTCACGTTCACAAAATATTCACGCCATGTTTTGCTGTGTGTGTTAGGAAGAAAACGTTGTTGATCCTGCAGAGGATGAGGTATCCGAGAGTACTGAGCTTTACCCTGTGCGGCGTGCTGCATCGCAGGGCAGTGCCCTAGAGTCGGTAAAACCAGTGGTACGCCGCGCTGGCTCAGTTAATAGTGCATTGGAAGCAGTAAGTCGAGGGTTTCACCCTCATCGTAGTAAAAAGAAACCTACTGCACAGCTCTTTCTTGCGGTCACTTCTTTATTCCAAATCACCTGAAATTTCACTCTGCAGTTCCTTCCTGGTGACACTGATTATGTCTTTGTACTGTTTGTTCAATGTACGTGGATATATATATATATTTGTGTTATCCTCTTACTGTGAGAACATATATAAACACTGATAACAGTTTTCCTGTAGCTTTATATTAATGGAGTGGTTGGTTACGTAATTGAATCTGTAAGAAATATAATCTAGTAGATCACTATTGCCGAGTTCACATACAGGTCTACTTTAAACCAGAAATTGATAAAAAGGATGTCATTTGATGTCCCTTGCTTTGCACTGCCTATTTTATCTTTTTATAGTACCCCAGCTTGTCATATGGCAGTGCTTCCACCTCTAATATTTGATTTTTTTAAAGGTCTAAAAATCAGTGGCATTTCTAATGAAATATTCCAAATTATCCTCAGTTTTCCTGGTTTGTATCAACCTGCATTTGAATTGTCCTCTTTCTAGAGGCAGTCCTGAAACTATTTTGCATACTAGTTCCCTTTTATTTGGGTCTAAAGAAGTTCTGTATGAGAACACGGCTTGAGAGGCTTAGCATAACATCTGTTATATAGCATACAATAATATTTTCTATTATAATTCTACTACCACAGCCAGTTCCTGTGTTTTGAGGTGGTTCCAACATAGAATGTATTAATTACCTGTAATACTAATTAGTCAAACTTTATTGCAGGGCAATACTTCTAATTATGTAATGTTCTTTGGGTCTAAGGCATATTTCTGTATTATAGTCTGTTCTCAAAAAATTCCAATGTAATGTCTGGTAGAGGGATACATGTGCTGCCATCTGTAGGGCAACTTTACTGTGCTGCCACCTATTGTTCAATGCATATTGTAGTCATGGCAACCTTAGGAAGGTTTCAATGCTTCATTAACATTCACTTTTTCATTGTTCTTTATAGATTGTACACCAGGCTGGGGATTTAACACTTGTACCAATATTTTCTTCAAATTTACAATTGTTTGAGTTATATGAATATTAAACAAGGCAAAATATTTTAGATCCAGCCCTTTAGTCACTTAGTTTATTATAGTCTGCTTCATATGATAGTATGAATAATTTAATTACGTGCTTTTGAATTTTTGGGTAAAGAAATATTTTATTTTCATATTAAGTTTAAATATTTGGTTTCATTTGGTCATAATCATAGCTGTAAGTAGTTCTTAACAGATTGCATAATCTTCATGATATTCTAACTGTAACATGGTGTATATTTGCCATATTTGTTGTCATCCCGCCCACTATTGTTATGTAAAAAAACTGTGACAATTGTTGTAAATGCAATCATGCTGTTGTGAATTTGGACCCAGTGCCTACGGAATCTGCTGTATATAGCTGGTTTTGTGAACAACATGCTTGCACAAGTTAAGATTTAAGTTTCAATGCCAAACACATTATCTACACTTCATCTAATCTCGCCCATCAGTCTAAAGTTCTCCATCTACTGAGAAGAAGAATAAAGCAAGAGAAATAATGATGGCATCACCAAAGCCAGTATGCGATAAAATTGTTTTCTGAACAATTGACACAGTTCGTTGCATGTTCCTCATCTTCACTTTCATACCCATGGATTGTTGGCAAATAGTATTTTAATACTTGTTTTAATGTAGTCTTCCCATTTGTTCCAGTCTGGTCGACCTGCTTCGCGCGTTCCATCCCAAACCTCCCCAACCAATGAGAGAATAGAGCTGCCGCCAGCGGCTCAAAGGCCGACGTCCTCTCTGACTACAGTCATATACCCACTGATGCAAGATGTAAGTTATAAAAAAAAATCATCAGTTTGGAAAATAACTGAGATCAAAGACCCTACTGTCACAACCTGTATAGCATTCAGACTGTAGATGGCTGATGACACAATGAAATGTCTCTTGTGGGTAAAAAATAATTCCTAAGTTTGTGACAGAAGAGCTTTTCGTATCTCTGTACGAAGTCATGATTTCAGTAAAGTTGGGTCATCTTAGTACAGCCCATCTTTGAGTATGATTTGATTACAATTAACACAGTGTGAGTATAGTAGAAAATTGGGATGTCCACCAGACTTACAACTTGGACCTGAAAATGCCCTGATATTATTATTATTATTAATATTATTATTATAAGCTACATATTGTATTTTTTCACATTCTAGCTTCGAGAGAGACATAGGAATTCAGGACATCCACAGCATGGGGAAGCGATTGATGAGTTACGGAAAGCATTTGATCATGTAGAGCGCTCTTCGCCTGGTATAACAGACATATTAGTATCAGAAGTAGTACAGCGGTTAGGAGGTGCTTCACTTAGTGATGGGCAAATTACACAAGCTATTCAGCGAGTAAAAGGGTAAGTTATTGCTCAGTTTTAATGGACTGTTTATGGTATTGTATTGCCTTAAATTTTTCCACTAAAAATGAAGTAATGTATGAGTAAGTAATGGAATTAATGGCTTAGACCACAATTTTTTTTTCCTTTAGATTTTCAGTGAAAGCCTGCAACTATTCACTTGACTAAGTTGAGGTATAAATCTCAGTAGATTGATAATAAGTACATTTCTGAAAAGTAGTCAGTGTGACACCAGGAAAGTGTTATTTGAATTTTTACACCGAAATCCCTTACACAAAATCTCAGGGCAGTCAGTTGACTGATGTGAGCTGGCTGGTCCATGTGAGTAGTATTCATTAACCTTAAGAGTGAGTAGTATGTAAAGTTAATGAAAACTGCTGTTTAAGTTGAATCATAACTACCAGACAATAATGTATTCAGTTAATTTACTTTAAAAAACTGACATTTTCATTTCGTCACTTTTCAGGAGGGCAACGTAGGATAGAATTTAATACCAATGTGACTCTGATCAGGCTGTCCTGTCCTAGGTGGCAGCAGCAGTCTTCCTGTATTTGCCGTCCCAGAGAGGGTAGTCAAGTGCAGACAGTTTCCGTGGAGACGGCACCCTCTGACTGTTATAATTGAGAAGAGGATCAGTTGACAGGAAGACAAAGTTTTAGTATAAACAGCAGGATGCAAAACACTTGAGATATGAAAAGTTCATTGAGTGCAGTTTTTGTCAGAAATTAAAAGCATTTAGAACAGGCATGGATGTGAGGGTATTAAGCAACATCACGTGGCACAAAGTGACCAGGAAGGGCCATTAATATTACTGCAGTATAAGTAAGCCATTGATTATAACAGGACTCATCTTGTTAGTGCGGTTGTCACTGAAAAAAGGATTTCTGGAAAGATGATATTTCAATGGGGAGCCTTCCAAGTGTGTTGGATCACAGAATAGGTCACATGACCTTCATCTACCAAGCTGTCAGTGCCAATAAAATGCTGCAGGGAATAAATGAATAAAAGCAGTATAGTCAAGCTGAGGGCATTGCATTCAGTAACCTTTTCCACTGTAGGTGGCACCACAAAGTGTACACTATAGATGGAGCCACTATGACTAGTGATTATGATTAGTTGGTCCCCAATCCATGACAGGCTAGTTTATTTTTCCACAATATTAAGACCTAATTTGCACAAAGCTGGACCATTTGTCCAGACCTTAAATTAACACCATTTACAAAAATTCAAATTCATTAGCATCCGAGGCAATGGCTCTGCTAAGTGAAAGGGAACACATCTGGTGCACTTAGAATTTTATAGAAAGGAAATTCAGTAAATGGGCCATTGGGTGCACATTGGACCTGTGTTCATCTTGATGCTGATTGACCATTATTTAACTTTGTATCTTATATTTCTGCCCACCTGTACTAGTAAATACTCCTCTCTCCGTCTCCTGTCGAGGGGCATCCGTCTAGCTGTCAATGGGTTCCAATTAGTGGAACTAAAATGACTAATATATTGATTGTTTAGAGGACTCCAGTATTGTCAGGCATTTACTTTCCTTCTGCTAGAATTTTCTCAGAATATTTTTTTAATCAATTAATTAATTTTTTAGTTCATTGCTAATTTTGACGTTTGGAAATCCCAAGTAATGTGACCACAAGAAATGTTCTCATTAGATGAGCATGGAAGTATATTACTTACCAATGAAACATGGGACTGTCTTGACTCTAGGCCCTCTGGTGGTTTGTAGTTTAGTTAATGTTGGACCAGGGTGCACACGTGTTCCTCCATGTTAAGGACGGAATTCAGTTATGTCTTAGAAAGAATAAATGTTGCTGTAAATATGGAACTGCTGCCAATGTAAAAATAAAACTTAAGCTTGTGTATAGATAATATATAATTTAAAGATAAGACTTTAATGAGAAAGTATCTTAAGAGGGACACAGTGTGTGAGTGGTGCAGCTATACAAAATGTCACCTTTTTGAAGAAAAATGGCTCCAGTTATTTATAGAAAATGTACCTCCAGATTTCGTTATTAGGGCATATTGGGTATTTTGATTATTCTTATCATTATCGGGTATGTTTTTATTTTGTGAATAAGAACGTTTTGTTTTAAGATTTCATGTAAGTTAATTTTAAATATTGAAATCTGGCATTTGTTAACAGTAAGTAACGAAGTGGGCAGGTCAACTTATATATGTATTAAAAAATGGATGAGCTGAGTTGGTAAAGTACAGGGGAAAAATGTAGTAGTAAATAACTGCACACTTTTGGACTAAACACCCAGAAACAGACCATGTTTTTCATTTTTTTTTCTTATCTTGATGACAGTCTGAGGTGACATGAGATCTCATGAGAAAACTAGATATTTGAAAGTTGTTTTTCTTCCATGGTTGTGCGTATGGTTATATAATTCACAGAAGGACAAATGCCTGGTAATGAATTGGCGGAATTTAAGAATGGCATATTTTCTGATACTTTTGAGATGGGTCATGATGAAGGGGTTGTTTGGTCCTCTTCATAGGCCTAGATTTCTTGATTTTTTAGGGTTAAAGCAAAAAAAAAAAGTGTGATGGGTTCTCGTTCTTTTTACCCCAGTTCAAATTTTTCAACTCAGATATGTGTTGATTGTTAAATTATTTCAAATGAAACTATATTGTGTAACATACGATGGAGAGAGAAAGTCGGAGAGAAAGTCATGCTCGTCATTTCTTCTCATTTTCAAATTGGGCATTTTGTGGACCCTTTTTGTGTGGTTTGATAAAGAGGCAAACAGGATTTTTTTCTTGCATATTCTAAAAACTCCCTTCTCATTTTAACCCCCCTCCCCTCGATTATTGATTTGTAGGCTGATCGAAGCTTTGTTTAAAACAAAATAAAAAAGTTAGATTAATGGAATCATTTGCTGTAATAGAGCCAAATAATACATGTAAACAGCTCGAGTTCTCATTTTATTTACGTTTTAAATTGGAGGCTGTTGAATAGAGTGTTTATTCTACTTTTTATTAATTAAACCAGACTGAATATTTGAATGGTGTTCTGGCCTAATCTCACGTGTCCTACTGGACGATGGTCAATTGGACGTGGTGATTGGGAAGAACTTTGTAATATATATAAATATATATAAAGAGAAATATAAATAACATTAATAATAACTATGTACAACTTGTTGATTGAAAGGATTCCCTTTCAGAATAAATGAACTAACGACATTTTAATGTGGTGCTGCCTTTTGTGTTGTTATTTGCGGTAAATTGAAAAATGATGCTTCAAGAAATGAAACGTCGTGTTTCATTTTGTAATGTGCAAAATTTTAATTTGTGATAGGCAATCCATTGAAAGTCCAAAATTTTGGTTAAGTGACGTACACGAAAACACGCAGAGACTCCGTCACAATCTGTCTTTCACATTTAAAACCAATTATTTAAAACGAAGCAAAGCAACATGTAATCGATTTTCACCGTTATCTGATACATCTGTGCAATTTTCATTGTACTAAAAATACTGTTTCGCGAGAAAGACTGTGCATTTCTTGCACCATGGTCCGTTTCTGTTTATCCGAGTCGTGGTTTCATTTAAATTGAGTAGACCTGCCTTACACCCTGGAATAGAATACCTTCACAAAACGAACGTCTGGATGAACAGGACACTGGTGAAAAACTGACACCCTCGCTTAAAATTATCCCCGCTTTGATGATTGCCGCATATAAGTGCACAGGATGAATATTAAGACGAGTATATTTTTACCATATATGAAAAGTGCTGGGATGAAGAGCTTATATGACTCTGACTTGTTACGCTCTTGACACTTTTTGTATGGGAAAGGGGAGAGATGGGGAAGAAGGGGGCGCCTCGAAAATTACGGGAGGGACCTTTTCCCAATGTGTCCTCCCCCTCACCAATCATTGCCCAGTTTATATTTTTGTGGGCGGGGCTTTGTATCATAGTGACACATGTCACAGATGTTTCCATTCTCAAGGTTTTCAACGAAAGAACCACCGTACAGACACGGGGTGGGCGTGTTTGTGGTAAAGGACAGTATACTCAGATAAGATGGGTTCACCCACGTCGATATTTACTGTGCGCAATTTCAAAGGCTTGGCATGTGATAAACGCGAGTTTTTTCACGTTCACAAATAAATTCTATGTAATAATATTATTAGAACAATAAACAGAAAAATATACAATAGAAGTTAGCTGAATATTGCTTGAAAAATAACCTTAACGTGGATTTTTAGAAAAAAACTTTTCTTGCTCAGCAGCACAGTAGGTTGGCTAAGGAGAACAAGCACAGTTTAATAATCCCCCTCGAGGATTAGGCCTACTTTTGCTACCCCCCCCCCCCCCCCCCCCCCCCACACACACACACACACACATTCTAGTTATTAACCTATTCTCTCGTCACTCGTGGCTTGTGGCTTGCATGATAGCTGTTGTGTAGGAAGACTGAAATGTGACACAGGTCTCATCTTATACATGTGCATGAAGTTATTAAACAGAATTGGAAACAAATCAGAAAAATGCTCGTCGCCTTGTCTTTGAGGGCAAACAATGCGCGCTAGACCTAAATATAGCCAAAAAATTCTATTGAAAATTTCATGTTTCCTTATTCAGTAAGGTATACTCTATTTAAAAACGTGGAGAAAAACTCCAGCTATTATCTTAATTTCTTTTTACCGCCATGACTGTAAATATCGGTCTCTATCTCTATTACGAAATATAAAAAAAACTATAGACTTAGAACTAAGAGAAAAAGCATGGGCAGTAAATTATGTGAAAGGTTTTATAAAAGATACTATTTCACGGTGATCACGGAAAAGTTTTGAAATCACAAATAAAATTTCTTTTTTGCTATATAAAGCTGTAAACCTATCTATCAGCCTTTGAGGAATAATTTGCACGCAAAAATAAATAAATAAATAAATAAATAAATAAATAAATACATGAAATTAATTATTCTAACACAGATTCCGACCTCAAAATTCATCATTGGCAGTTCACTAAGTGGGTGGTCCTGCTGCAATCAGCCATTACCAAATCTGGGACGATAGAAGTCAAAATACAGGATTCACTCCCTGGGTTGGCGTGTATTACAGCCCACGGCTGCTTACTACACTGTGTATATAAAGAGGACCATGAGCAGCTTTTCTTCACATTCTGATTATAACTGGAATTGAAAACTCGACGAGGTTCTCAAAAGAAAGAAGATGCGCTTGCTTGTCGTGAGCATTTTACTGACCGGTGAGTTCTCTCTTTTTTTTTTCTTATATCATTGACACGATGTACAACTGTGAGGGTCATTATACCGTCAATTTTACAAACGGAATGAGCGTTTAACCTTTAAATAGCAAAACTTCTGTAGATGATTATCTTATTCTGTCAAATATCCGTGACTATAAATATTATGAACTGCAAGAATCACATATTCATTTATTCGCTTGATTCAATGTTTTCTGTAAATTACGTCACTTTTCCATCAATCTCCAAAACCAACCATATCCCATATCGCTGACAAATTTGTGATATATAATATTATATTATACTATGTAAAATGGCGGTATTGTCTTGTGAAAAACTTAAAATATGCACCGAATATGCTTAACAT
Organism: Lingula anatina; assembly: GCF_051362555.1. Classification (NCBI taxonomy): domain Eukaryota; kingdom Metazoa; phylum Brachiopoda; class Lingulata; order Lingulida; family Lingulidae; genus Lingula; species Lingula anatina. The sequence goes on along the minus strand of NC_141776.1, from coordinate 13,064,071 downwards.
TCCAGTATCAGTTGCTCTTGCTCAGGATGACCGACGTCCACCGAGACCAAGACCAAGTGACGATCCACTACCACCGAGGCCAAGTGGGGAACCACGCCCACCAAGGCCCTGTGAACCGTGTCCGCCGAGACCAAGCAGAGAACCACGCCCACCCAGGCCAAGTGGACAACCACGCCCACCCAGGCCAAGTGGGGAACCACGCCCACCAAGGCCCTGTGAACCGTGTCCTCCGAGACCAAGCAGAGAACCAAGCCCACCCAGGCCAAGTGGAGAACCACGCCCACCCAGGCCAAGTGGAGAACCACGCCCACCAAGGCCTTGTGAACCGTGTCCTCCGAGACCAAGCAGAGAACCACGCCCACCCAGGCCAAGTGGAGAACCACGCCCACCCAGGCCAAGTGGAGAACCACGCCCACCAAGGTCATGTGAACCGTGTCCTCCGAGACCAAGTGGAGAACCACGCCCTCCAAGGCCAAGTGGAGAACCCCGCCCAACCAGGCCAAGTGGAGAACCACGCCCACCAAGGCCATGTGAACCGTGTCCTCCGAGGCCAAGCGGAGAGCCCCGCCCACCCAGGCCAAGTGGAGAACCGCGTCCACCAAGGCCATGTGAACCATGTCCTCCGAAACCAAGTGGAGAACCTCGTCCACCAAGACAAAGTGAAGAATCTCGCCAACCCAGGCCCAGCGAAGGACCTCGTCCCCCAAGACCAAGCGGCGATCCACTCCCACCGAGACCAAGTGGAGGTCCACTCCCACCAAGACCAAGTGGAGATCCAATCCCACCAAGACCAAGCGGCAATCCACTCCCACCGAGACCAAGTGGAGAACCACGCCCACCGAGACCAAGTGGAGGTCCACTCCCACCAAGACCAAGTGGAGATCCAATCCCACCAAGACCAAGCGGCAATCCACTCCCACCGAGACCAAGTGGAGAACCACGCCCACCAAGACCAAGTGGAGGTCCACTCCCACCAAGACCAAGTGGAGGTCCACTCCCACCAAGACCAAGTGGAGATCCACTCCCACCGAGACCAAGTGGAGAACCACGCCCACCAAGACCAAGTGGAGATCCACTTCCACCGAGACCAAGTGGAGAACCACGCCCACCAAGACCAAGTGGAGATCCACTCCCACCAAGACCAACTGGAGATCCACTTCCACCCAGGCCTCAAGGAGAACCACGCCCTTTTGGCAGACCAAGGATTTTCGGTTAAAATTGAATCAAATTCAGTTTTAAATTCAGTCAAATACGGCTATGACTAAATAAAACAATTATTAATTAAGAAGCGCTCTCTTCCCTTCTGTTATTCTATTATTTTTTATTCGGTCTAATTTACATTAATTTTTATTTTTACTTTTTTATCCGTATGTTTTTATCAGTTTACAGGGGTACTATTATTTTTATGCCTGATAAGCAATTAATCTGATATATATTTTTTTAATTTACATGTCACATTATTCGTTTGACATGCTATACAAATGAATTTTTGCGAAAACTTAACAAATCAACTTTCGTAAAAACAGCAAAGATTGTTTAGGTGTTTTCTTCATCATTTTCAATCTTTCTGCCGAAAATCGAAGGTTAAGATCATGATATTATTTATATCACTACTTAAATATTACTTCATTTTCATTTCTCAAAACCTTATAACAAATGTTTTGCGACTTTTGAATGAGCAATTGCTGGTCGATTGTATGAAATATGATGAAAAGATGTGCAGAGACAATGTTAAAACGTACAGTAATCGTGCAGTAATTAGAATTCATGCTTTATTATCTTTACACATTTTTATAAAATTGTTTTGAATTTTGATTTTCAAATGAAAGGCCAGACAAAAGCTGGTTAATGATCACCCAATGAACAGGTTATTTTAATTCATTTTATAAATATATAATATTGAACGAACTTACATTTACACCTTAATGTCCGGGTGTTTTTATTTTCAATTTTCATTTAGGAGGTGCGGGGGAATTCTGAAGTTCTCAAAATGTCAGTTCGGAAAATTTTAGAAGCTAAAAACGACACCGTTAAGTTTTTGCATATTTCGTTCACTTATACCAAAAATATGCTTAATACATTTTTCTTATTGCAATAAAACGGGTGCAAAAATTCTGACCTCCAAAACATTTGAACAATCACTTCGTTAACGATTTTATCCATTTTATCTGCCCTAACATATCAAATTCCACAACTTCTGCATTCCAGTTTTTTTTTTTTCGCATACACATTGCGTTTGTCTGACCACTGGAATTGTATTTTTTAATGTTGCAGTGATTACAATTAGAATATTGTCCACCTTATTCCACAGCGCAAGAGCGTCTGTTTCTGCTTTTTGCACACTTCACAATTTTTTGTCCTATCTTAGTTAATCATATCTCAAGAATAATTACCGTTAAAAACCTATGACATACAAAATTAGTTGGTGGATTATATATAATATTCACATCATTCTCTCGGCAGTTGAACAGAAAGGTAGTTGAATCATTAAAATTCACACAATGAGTGTTAGGCCTTAAAACAGAAAAGAATTTATTTTCCTTGAAAATCCATCATTTTTGCTTGTGCCATCAGAACACATGCACATAAATCATATTCAATATCGTCGACAAAATTACGATCTGTAAATCAGTTTTTTTTTTTTTTTTTTTTTTTTTTTTTATACTCGCACTAGTCTAGCGAGGTATATTGGAACATTCTTCACGTTTATTCATCACCTAAGACATTAAGGAAATATGCGAAGTCCAAAATATGTCAACTGATAGTATGCAATCTGTATATTTAACAAGGCAGCAAAGCTGTCAAATGTACAGACAAAAAACAGGAAATAACTATGCACAAAATAGGCTACTGTCAATTCTGATGCAAAAGTACATCATGTTGAACTGCAAATTCAACATTAAATTTTAATTATGCTCAACAGGTAATACCAATGTAAGTAAAATGTGTAACAAGCATAAGGCTTCAGGCCCATGGGAGTTCAAGTTCACACTTTGAAAATGTATAACTTCCAGAAAAAGAAGCCAATTAGACTACATTTCCAACTCAGGCTGCATTTTAGCCCTGTATTTCTTTTTTGAAAGTTTGGCAATCATAAATAACATGGTTTTCCCATAATGAATCTCATTTAATGGCCACTTGAAAAATTATTAAGCAAATTACTTTATGAACGTGTGTTTTATGTAATCTCATTTAATGGCCACTTGAAAATTTTAATTAAAATTAATTAAAATTAAGCAAATTAGTTTGTGACACCTGATGGTGACCCATTTAATGCACCATAGTTCACTCTATAGAACTGCATTGCTTCCAAAACATAAAACAATCACACTGGTTTTCCAACACAAGCTGCACTTCAGTCTTATGAAACTTTTCAGTAAATTTGAGTATCATAAGTAACATGGTTTTCCCTTAATCGCTATCCTGGCAGCAGTGTCCAAAATACAGGTTTCTTCAACTTTCATGCAATATAACACAATACTTAACAGCATAATGACCATCAATTTTTTATAAAAAAAAATAAAAGTAACATGGATATTCAGAAAATGTGATATGGGAAGGTCTTCAAGACCATGGAAGTTCAAAGTTCAAAGTTCAAAATGCCAAAATGTAAACAAGAGATAACTGTACTGAAATGATTTTCTTTCCATTTTCAACACCAGCTGCACTTCAGTCTTATGAAACTTTTCAGTAAATTTGAGTATCATAAGTAACATGGTTTTCCCTTAATCGCTATCCTGGCAGCAGTGTCCAAAATACAGGTTTCTTCAACTTTCATGCAATATAACACAATACTTAACAGCATAATGACCATCAATTTTTTATAAAAAAAAATAAAAGTAACATGGATATTCAGAAAATGTGATATGGGAAGGTCTTCAAGACCATGGAAGTTCAAAGTTCAAAGTTCAAAATGCCAAAATGTAAACAAGAGATAACTGTACTGAAATGATTTTCTTTCCATTTTCAACACCTTTTTACATAAAACAAAATAATCAATTTACTGTCATTTTTAAATGATCATCCAGGAAAATTGTTGACATAGGAAAAATATCAATAGAACAATTTTAAATGTCCAATTTGCTCCATTTGCAGATTCTGAACATAGTGAATGATTGGATCTGACAAACTGCAATGATGAGTTCCTTTCCATTTTTGATACTTTATTACACAATGCATGATAACAGGTTTACCATCATTTTTATATAATCAACTAACAATATTGTTAAGAAGCAGAAAATGTCAAAACAACACTTTTGCATATCTAATTAGTTCCATATTGAGACTGTTAACATGCCTAAGAATTAAATCTGAAGAAAAAAAAACACTTATATACAAAAAGGCTAATAACTTCATCAAAACTTAACTGATCAAGCTTATTTTCAAACTTGATCTGTATACTAGTCAGACTAATCACTGCTGTGAGTTGCAAGACAAAAGGCTGATTGGTTTTCCTTAAAATGTGTTATCAGTGTTGCATATATGCTGAATAAGGAAAAAACAGCATAACAGTTGTAAATATAGTCCAATCAAGCCAATTTTCAAACTTGAAATGCGTATTATGAATATTCATCAGTTTCAATCCAAAAAGAAAAACATTTTTACACTGATCCTGTTTTCCGTGTTACAAAAATGCTGAAAATTTTGAAAAAAAAACCATCATAACTTCCCTAAAATTGGCCGGATCATGCTGAATTTCAAACTTGACCTGCGTATTATAAATATTAATCAGTTCTGTAAGTTTCAAGCCAAAAAGTAAAACGGTATTTTACTTATCGTGTTATCGGTGCTACATAAATGCTGAAAAAAGTGAAACAAGACAGCACTGTTCTGAAATGGGTTTATTACCATTTTTAAGACTTTTAAAACATAAAACAAAATAAACAGTTTACTGCCATTTTTTATATGACCAACTAAGAAAATTGATGAGATGGGAAAATATCAATAAGACAGTGTTATATGTCCAATTTCCTCCATTATGAGATTCTGAACATAGTGGATAATTGAATCTGACAAACTGCAATGATATGTGTTTATTTCCATTTTTGACACTTTATTACATAATACACGATAACAGGTTTACTATCATTTTTACAAAATCAACTAACAATGTTGTAAAAATGCAGGAAATGCCAAAAAAACACTTTTACGTATCTTATTAGTTAAATAATGAGACTGTTAACATGCCTAAGAATTGAATGTGAGGAAATGTGAAAAAACAGCATAACTTCTAAAATAATGGACCGATTATGCTGATTTTCCAACTCAACCTTCGTTTTAGTAAGATTGGCCACTCCTATGAGTATTATGACAATTGGCCCATCTGTTTTTCACTTAGAGTGTTATCAGTGTTGCATATATGATGAAAAAAGTGAAAAAAAAAACAGCTTATCTTCCATAAAAGTGGTCCAATCATGCTGATTTTCAAACTCGACCTGTGTATTATGAATATTTATCAGTTCTGTAAGTTTCAAGCCAAAGGGTAAAACAGCTTTTCATTTATTGTGTTATCGGTGTTGCAAAAATGCTGAAAAAAAGTGAAAAAAATAGCCTAAATTCAGTAAAAATGACCCAATCACGCTGATTTTCGAACTTGACCTGCGTATTATGAATATTCATCAGTTCTGTAAGTTTCAAGCCAAAAGGTAAAACGGTTTTCCACTTATCATGTTATCGGTGCTGCATATATGCTGAAAAAAGTGAAAAAACAGCATAAATTCCCTATAAGTGACCCGATCATGCTGATTTTCGAACTTGACCTGCGTATTATGAATATTCATCAGTTCTGTAAGTTTCAAGCCAAAAGAAAAAACAGTTTACCACTTATCGTGTTATCGGTAAAAGTGCACGGCGACGACAGCGACGACAGCAACGACGGCGACGACGGCGACGGCGACGACAGACGCAGATGACGGCTATATGTACAGACACATCTGTGTCTGTACATAAAAAATGAGTTGTCAGTTTCATCTTTTTAAAAGTCATCTGAAAAACGGAAATGTATTTAAAACATACAAGTTACAAACCTACTGCAGCGTTTGAGCCGCGTTCACTTGGTTTTATCAAACACCGTAACTTCAGGGAAAGACGTCTGATGTCAACCCGCCCTTATTTTGTCCCGCTTTCTGTCCTTGCGTAGAACGCCTTCACAAAACAAACTTCTAGACCAACAGGGAACTAGCGTGAAACGGTAACCCTCTCTTGAAATCGTCCCCACTTTGATGAGTGTAGCAAATGTAGAGGAGGAATTTATGAGGAGTATTTTATTTACCTTAATATTAAAGATGCTAGAATGATTTTGACTTGTAATACTTTATCGCTTGCAGGCCAGAGTAGAGAGAAAGGGAATAAGGTTGCATCTTGAAATTGAAAATTATGTGAGGTTTTGTGCCTATGTGCCCTCTCTCTCTCACCACCATTGCTCAACTTATAGCTTTTTTGTGGGCGGGGCTTTGTGTCAAAGTGACACATGTCACAGGTGTTTTAATTCTCAAGGTTTTCAACGCAAGAATCACTTGACAGACACGTGGTGGGCGTGTTTGTGGTAAAGGACGGTATACTCAGATAAGATGGGTTCTCCCACGTCGATATTTACTCTGCGCAATTTCAAAGGCACGGGACGTGATAACGGTATGTTTTTTCCTTTTACAAGTGAATATCATATATAATAAAATTAAGAACTACATATCGAACAATATACAATAGAAGATATCTGAATATTGCTCCAGTGAAATATAACCTTAACGTGGATTTTAGAAAAGTCTATTCTTCCAAAGCAGCACAAAAAGAACAGACACAGTTTCCTAATCCTTCGTGAGGATTAGCCCTACTTTTGCCCCCTCCCCCCCCCCGTACACACACACACACATACACACACACACACATTTCAGTTATTTAACACTTAAAATTTGGCATTATTTTCGTTTAATACATGTACATCTACTTCATCAAACGGAATTTTAAACAAATTTCAGACAATAAAATGTCCAGCGCCTTGTCTATGCTATGAGGAAACACACTGCGCGTTTACCTTCATAGCCAAAATTTCTTCTGGAAATTTAACAAATATCCCCTTGAACAATAAGGTATACATTGTAGCCTACCCAGAAACGTGGAGAAAAATGTAAATTATTAAAATGTTTTCGATATCTCAATTTACTGTTTTCCGCCATGGGTATAATTCATCGGTTTTTATGTGCATTAAAAGAGCAATAAAAAATATAGACTGAAGACTAAAAGAATACTTAATGGCTCATAAATAATGTGAACGGTTTTATAAAAGATACCATTTCGTGTTAATTTAGGATAAGTTTTGAAATCATCAAGAAGATTAAATTTTTCGTCTTACTACACTTAACACTTACTATTAGTCTTTTAGCAATAATATTTTATATGAAAAATAAACAAATAATTTCAAAAAATAAAAATAAATAGTCAAAATATTATCACTTGAACATATTTTGGTGTCAAGATTCAGACCGGTGTCCTCAATATTCATCATTGGTGGTTCACCAAGTGGGTGGTCCTACTGCAATCAGCCTTTACCAAATCTGGGACTTTAGAAGTCAAAATACAGGATTCACTCCCTGGGTTGGCGTGTATTACAGCCCACGGTTACTTACTACACTGTGTATATAAAGAGGACCATGAGCAGCTTTTCTTCACATTCTGATTATAACTGGAATTGAAAACTCGACGAGGTTTCTCAAAAGAAAGAAGATGCGCTTGCTTGTCGTGAGCATTTTCCTGACCGGTGAGTTCTCTCTTATTTTTCTAATATCATTGCCACGATGTGCAACTGTGAAGGTCATTATACCGTCAATTTTACAAACGGAATGAGCGTTTAACCTTTAAATAGCAAAACTTCTGTAGATGATTATCTTATTCTGTCAAATATCCGTGACTATAAATATTATGAACTGCAAGAATCACTTATTCATTTATTCGCTTGATTCAATGTTTTCTGTAAATTACGTCACTTTTCCATCAATCTCCAAAACGAACCATATCCCAAATCGCTGACAAATTTGTGATCTAAGTATATATATATTCTATTATACTATGTAAAATGTCGGAATTGTCTTGTGAAAAACTTTAAATATGCACCGAATATGCTTAACATTTCAGTATCAGTTGCTCTTGCTCAGGATAACCGACGTCCACCGAGACCAAGACCAAGTGACGATCCACTACCACCGAGGCCAAGCAGAGAACCACGCCCACCCAGGCCAAGTGGGGAACCACGCCCACCAAGGCCCTGTGAACCGTGTCCGCCAAGACCAAGTGGAGAACCACGCCCACCAAGGCCATGTGAACCGTGTCCTCCGAGTCCAAGCAGAGAACCACGCCCACCCAGGCCAAGTGGAGAAGCACGCCCACCCAGGCCAAGTGGAGAACCACGCCCACCAAGGCCATGTGAACCATGTCCTCCGAGACCAAGCGGAGAACGACGTCCTCCAAGGCCAAGTGGAGAACCCCGCCCACCCAGGCCAAGTGGAGAACCACGCCCACCAAGGCCATGTGAACCGTGTCCTCCGAGGCCAAGCCGAGAACCCCGCCCACCCAGGCCAAGTGGAGAAGCACGCCCACCAAGGCCCTGTGAACCGTGTCCACCAAGACCAAGTGGAGAACCCCGCCCACCCAGGCCAAGTGGAGAACCACGCCCTCCAAGGCCAAGCGGAGAACCCCGCCCACCCAGGCCATGTGAACCATGTCCTCCGAAACCAAGTGGAGAACCTCGTCCACCAAGACAAAGTGAAGAATCTCGCCAACCCAGGCCCAGCGAAGGACCTCGTCCCCCAAGACCAAGCGGCGATCCACTCCCACCAATACCAAGTGGAGGTCCACTCCCACCAAGACCAAGTGGAGGTCCAATCCCACCAAGACCAAGTGGCGATCCAATCCCATCGAGACCAAGTGGAGAACCACGCCCACCAAGACCAAGTGGAGATCCACTTCCACCGAGACCAAGTGGAGAACCACGCCCACCAAGACCAAATGGAGATCCACTCCCACCAAGACCAACTGGAGATCCACTTCCACCCAGGCCTCAAGGAGAACCACGCCCTTTTGGCAGACCAGGGATTTTCGGTTAAAATTGAATCAAATTCAGTTTTAAATTCAGTCAAATACGGCTATGACTAAATAAAACAATTATTAATTAAGCTGCGCTCTCTTCCTTTCTGTTATTATATTATTTTTTTATTTAGTTTAATTTACATTAATTTTTATTTTTGCTTTTGTATCCGTTTTTTTTATCAGTTTACAGGGGTATTATTATTTTTATGCCTGATAAGCAATTAATCTGATATATATTTTTTAATTTACATGTCACATTATTCGTTTGACATGCTATACAAGTGAATTTTTGCGAAAACTCAACAAATCAACTTTCGTAAAAACAGCAAAGATTGTTTAGGTGTTTTCTTCATCATTTTCAATCTTTCTGCCGAAATTCGCAGGTTAAGATCATGATATTATTTATATCACTACTTAAATACTAAAAAATATTACTTCATTTTCATTTCTCAAAAACTTATAACAAATGTTTTGCGACTTTTGAATGAGCAATTGCTGGTCGATTGTATGAAATATGATGAAAAGACGTGCAGAGACAATGTTAAAACGTACAGTAATCGTGCAGTAATTAGAATTCATGCTATATTATCTTTACACATTTTTATAAAATTGTTTTGAATTTTGATTTCAAAATGTAAGGCCAGACAAAAACTGGTTAACGATCACCCAGTGAACAGGTTATTTTTTATTAATCTTATAAATATATAATATTGAACGAGCATACATTTACACCTAAATGTCCGGGTGTTTTTATTTTCAATTTTCATTTAGGAGGTGCGGGGGAATTCTCAAGTTCTCAAAATGTCAGTTCGGAAAATTTTAGAAGCTAAAAACGACACCGTTAAGTTTTTGCATATTTCGTTCACTTATACCAAAAATATGCTTAATACATTTTTCTTATTGCAATAAAACGGGTGCAAAAATTCTGACCTCCAAAACATTTGAACAATCACTTCGTTAACGATTTTATCCATTTTATCTGCCCTAACATATCAAATTCCACAACTTCTGCATTCCAGTTTTTTTTTTTCGCATACACATTGCGTTTGTCTGACCACTGGAATTGTATTTTTAATGTTGCAGTGATTACAATTAGAATATTGTCCACCTTATTCCACAGCGCAAAAGCGTCTGTTTCTGATTTTTGCACACTTCACAATTTACCATGTCCTATCTTAGTTAATCATATCTCAAGAATAATTACCTTTAAAAATCTATGACATACAAAATTAGTTGGTGGATTATATATAATATTCACATCATTCTCTTGACAGTTGACCAAAAAGGAAGTTGAATCATTAAAATTCACACAACAAGTGTTAGGCCTTAAAACAGAAAATAATTTAATTTCCTTGAAAATCCATCATTTTTGCTTGTGCCATCAGAACACATGCACATAAATCATATTCAATATCGTCGACAAAATTACGATCTGTAAATCAGTTTTTTGTTTTTTAATTATACTCGCACTAGTCTAGCGAGGTATATTGGAACATTCTTCACGTTTATTCATCACCTAAGACATTAAGGAAATATGCGAAGTCCAAGATATGTCAACTGATAGCATACAATCTGTCAGTTTCATCTTTTTTAAAGTCATCTGAAAAACGGAAATGTATTTAAAACATACAAGTTACAAACCTACTGCAGCGTTTGAGCCGCGTTCACTTGGTTTTATCAAACACCGTAACTTCAGGGAAAGACGTCTGATGTCAACCCGCCCTTATTTTGTCCCGCTTTCTGTCCTTGCGTAGAACGCCTTCACAAAACAAACTTCTAGACCAACAGGGAACTAGAGTGAAACGGTCACCCTCTCTTGAAATCGTCCCCACTTTGATGAGTGTAGCAAGTGTAGAGGAGGAATTTATGAGGAGTATTTTATTTACCTTAATATTAAAGATGCTAGAATGACAAGATGATATGATTTTGACTTGTAATACTTTATCGTTTGCAGGCCAGAGTAGAGAGAAAGGGAATAAGGTTGCATCTTGAAATTGAAAATCATGGGAGGTTCTGTGCATATTATATGGGCCCTCCCTCTCACCACCTTTGCTCATCTTTTTTGTGGGCGGGGCTTTGTGTCAAAGTGACACATGTCACAGGTGTTTTAATTCTCAAGGTTTTCAACGCAAGAATCACTTGACAGACACGTGGTGGGCGTGTTTGTGGTAAAGGACGGTATACTCAGATAAGATGGGTTCTCCCACGTCGAGATTTACTCTGCGCAATTTCAAAGGCACGGGACGTGATAACAGTATGGCTTTTCCTCTCACAAGTGAATATCATATATAATAAAATTAAGAACTACAAATCGAACAATATACAATAGAAGATATCTGAAAATTGCTCCAGTGAAATATAACCTTAACGTAGATTTTAGAAAAGTCTGTTCTTCCAAAGCAGCACAGTAGATGGGCCAAAAAGAACAGACACAGTTTCATAATCCCTCGCGAGGATTAGCCCTACTTTTGCCCCCCCCCCCCCCCCCCCCCCCCGTACACACACACACACACTCACACACACACACACACACACACCTTCCAGTTATTAACCGTCACTCGTGGTTTGCATGATCATTGTTGTTTAACACTAAAATTTGACATTGGTCTCGTTTAATACATGTACATCTACTTCACCAAACGGACTTTTAAACAAATATCATACAATAAAATGTTCAGCGCCTTGTCTATGCGATGAGGGAGCACAATGCACATTAGACATTTATGTAGCCAAAAATTCTTCTGGAAATTTTATAAATATCCCCTTGATCAATAAGGTAGGCCTGTACGTTTTACCCTACCCAAAAACGTAGAGAAAACTGCAAATTATTAAAGTGTTTTCGATGTCTCAATTTCTACTGTTTTCCGCCATGGGTATAATTCATCGGTTTCTATGTGCATTAAAAGAGCAATAAAAATGTAGACTGAAAACTAAAAAAATACTTAATGGACCGTAAATAATGTGAACGGTTTTATAAAAAATACCATTGCATGCTAATTTAGGATAAGTTTTGAAATCGATTAAATTTTTCCTGTATAAACGTTGAACACTTACTATTAGCCTTTTAGCAATATATTTAATATGAAAAATAAACAAATAATTTAAAAAAATGAAAATAAATAGTCAAAATATTATCACTTGAACACATTTTGGTGTCAAGATTCAGACCGGTGTCCTCAAAATTCATCACTGGTGGTTCACCAAGTGGGTGGTCCAACTGTAATCAGCCATTACCAAATCTGGGACTTTAGAAGTCAAAATACAGGATTCACTCCCTGGGTTGGCGTGTATTACAGCCCACGGTTACTTACTACACTGTGTATATAAAGAGGACCATGGAAAGCTTTTCTTCACATTCTGATTATAACTGGAATTGAAAACTCGGCGAGGTTCTAGGAAGGAAGAAGAAACGAAGATGCGCTTGCTAGTCGTAGGCATTTTACTGACCGGTGAGTTCTCTTTTTTTTTTCATCTGTTATATCATTGTCATGATGCATAGTAAAAGGGCCAATATAGTGTCAGTTTGAGAAACCAAATAAGCGATAAACCTTTAGTAGCAAAACTCCTTTAAATGATTATGTTATTCAGGCAAATATTTTTGAATATACATCATGAACTGTGCAAGAATCACTTGATCATTTATTAATTTATTTATATCAAAATTTTCCTGTAAATTGCCTTTCCATTAATCACCGAAACAATCCATATCCCAAACCGCTGATAAATTTGCGGACTGTAAACAGGTTTTTTGAGTTTTTAATTCCAAATTTTAGATTTTGGATCATTTTTGTAGTGAGAAGTTATGGAACTGATGAGTTTTACTCGTCTCTATAAAAGCAGAAATTCAAACATCTGAAACAGGGTTTCCTTTCTTTCTTTTTTTTCAGCGTTTGGCACATTGCGTTTGTCTAACACACCCCTTATTATTAAAATAAAAAGGTGCATTTGATTTGTTCCGGATTATGAGACAGAGACGATAAAATTAGTGTGAAAAAATTGCTGAATTTTAATTCAGTTTTGTCATATAAAAATACGGTATGACTCACATTGCATCGGTTTTAACATCGATTTTATAACAGTCATCCAGACTTGCCGTCCAAGTTTTAAAAGCTAATTGTGGAATAGAAATCTTGTTCTTAATATGTACAACGAATATTCTTAACTTTCCAGTATCGGTTGCTCTTGCTGAGGATGACCGCCGCCCACCAAGACCCAGACCAAGTGGAGAACCACGCCCACCCCGGCCAAGTGGAGAACCACGCCCACCAAGGCCCTGTGAACCGTGTCCTCCGAGACCAAGTGGAGAACCACGCCCACCAAGGCCAAGTGGAGAACCACGCCCACCAAGACCTTGCAGAGGACCGTGCCCACCGAGACCAAGCGGAGAACCACGTCCACCAAGGCAAAGTGGAGAACCACGCCCACCCAGGCCAAGTGGAGAACCACGCCCACCAAGGCCCTGTGTACCGTGTCCTCCGAGACCAAGTGGAGAACCACGTCTCCCGAGATTAGTTGAAGATCTTCGCCCATCCAGGCCTAGCGAAGAACCACGCCCACCAAGACCAAGTAGGGGACCACGCCCACCAAGACCAAGTGGAGATCCACTCCCACCGAGACCAAATGGAGAACCACGCCCACCTAGGCCAAGTGGAGAACCACGCCCACCTAGGCCAAATGGAGAACCACGCCCACCTAGACCAAGTGGAGATCCACTCCCACCGAGGCCAAGTGGAGAACCACGCCCACCCATGCCACAAGGCGGGTCACGTCCTTTAGGTAGACCAGGGATTTTTGGTTAAAACAGCATCAATTTCGGTTTAAAATCCAATCAAATACGGCTTAATAAAAAATATCAGTTATTTTTTTGTCTTTATTTTGTACCATTACGTCTTTACAGTCAATCAGTATACTGATGTCTTAATGTTTGGCATATGATGTTATTGTCATGTGTGGCATATCATTCCATACAAATGTATCATCGCGAAAAACCTAACAAATGAACTATGATAAGTAAAACATTTCTGATCTGTAAAACATTTACATCACTTTCATCTCTCTGCTGAAAACCCAATCTCTATCATAAAAAGCACAAACCAATGTTCACACAGCTCTCTTGTTTTTACGTACTTTCGTGCAGATACACGCCAACATCTTGGGACAGTGTTCAAAGGCAACACCGTGCATGGGGTTTATATCTTCACCACGACCTTCTTGGTTCTGTGGTATGTGAAAAACTGATTTAATCTCGCCTGCAGTTTTCTATCGAGCTCCACATGTCTCTGTCCTGACCATCAGCTTCTTTGCTCATGTTTTTAATTAAAAATTCAAAACTTATATGACGAAATTTTAATAAACCTACAATTAATTTAAAAGAAACATTGGACAAACCTTTGCTTTGTCACAGACTCTGAAAGTAATCTGCATAGAAAGGCTTACGTTATACTTTCAACTTGTAAAGTTCTTACTTCCTATTATATATATATATATATATATATATATATATATATATATATATATATATATATATATGGGAGAGCGGGGTTGGTTGGAACAGTTTTCACTTTTTTTGCGATATCTCAGCAGTCAAAGCTTTGGGGACAAAAATAAAAAATCTGATAGGGGACAATTATATGCCGCACTCATCTATGAAATAAAACATCAAGTAGGCATTTTTATTTTAGAGTAATAAATGCTCAAAGTTGGCTCCTAAAACGTTCCATCTCACCCCACCCGCGGGGTCAGTTGGAACAGGCAGTGGGGTGAGTTGGAACAAGAGGGCGAGTTGGAACGCTTGCATATAAATTCAAAGTATAATTCATTTTAAGAGTAGGTTTATCTATATTAATTTCCCAACAAGTACATGTTACTTTGTATTCGTATCTCCATAGTTTGTAAGCATTTTTTACGTTTACAATTTGCTTTCAAATAGTCTTTTCGATGTATAAACCATATCCAGTTATACTTCATTTCATAATGATAACAAAAGTGGTGCAGTTTAAGAGAAAAGAAATTGAACTCATATAACTCAACCTATTAACAACAGTATGTTAAATTTACAAATGAAAACTGTATCTCTTTCAACTCAACAACTCAGAATCAAAATCGCAGTTCTGACATATGTAGGCCCTACACTTGGTCAACCTTTGTACAGTCTTCATGTGACCACTTTAGACAAACGATGCATTTAACCCATTTCTCTTTTGGTCGGCTGTTAATGAACGGCTCCCCACAAACCAGGCATGGCCACTCTTCTTCTGACTTTGAATCGCTGGTCATCTTTGATTTCCCTTTTCTTGATTTTTTCTATCGACTAGAAATCTTTAACTGTTTTTTATTTTTGTTGCGCTTGTCCTTTTAAATTTTGTTGGGCTTGGCCTTTTCTTTCTCGAGTAGCTCATTTTCAGGTGTGTCAGTTAGTACTGCACTGCATCGTTTTCTTCTTTTAATCTTTGGAATGCGACGGTGAGCCTTTGGAACCGGTCTAATTATTGCTGGACTTGAGCTGTTTGGGGGTTTTCTTAAGTGAGCTTTACACCCCATTTCCATAGATTTTAAGATCGATCTATCCCTGTGGGGAGTCTCACTAGATTACTGTCAGCTTGGCCGGCTTAAGCGTCTGTCCCGCCTACTAAAAGCTATAAGGGGGTAATTAACTATGGTGCCCGTATGGCTGATGCAATTTAGCGTGAACCCCCAGGGAGTTAGGTCGGTCTAAAACTTAATTTTTAGATCGATCTAAATCTCTGGGAAAGCACCCTTAGTGTGCTGTAGCACCTCTTCCGGTGAGGGCAACCGAGATTTCAACTGAATCTTTGTCTAAGTTACGAGGTGAATGTTTGTCTTTTCTGGCGGATTTTGTACCCTAGTTCACTAAACATTAACAGCAACCCCCAATCCATTACACAAAGCATTTAAAACAATATCGGCAGAATTGGTGTTGTATAGTTTATCCATAACATAGGCTCTCGGCTAGAATATTTTCATTTTGCCGCGAAAAGCAGAGTAATAATCAACATTTCCTTCCACATCTAAAAGCAATTTATCGCAAAAAGCAACAGTGGGCATGCAGACCCCTTTCAACCAAACAGCTAGCAACTGTATTTAACAAGCAGTGACCATCCCCCCTTGTATCTTCTACACGCATGTACATTCCGGCATCTTGGAGATGTTCTATCAGCTAGATTCCGTCTCCAGTTGGAGTTGTACTGGGTTACTACGTTACTACTCTCTTCAAAGTTGAAATTAAAACATTTAGGGAGGTTTAAAAAATGAAAAAAACCGTGCGGGGTGGGTTGGAACACCCCTGACAGTGTTCCAACTGGCCCCATGCCAAATGTTCCGACCAGCCCCCATGACGTCATGGCCTACTTATGACACTGTATTTCTTTAACACGTGGGAAGTGATTGAAAAAAACAACAGCCTTTTGAACATCAAGGTGGTCCTAAACGCTATGCACAATTTCAGTGATATAATCCTTATACTTTAGTTTACAGCATGATGAATGTCAAAAATATGAAAACTTACTTCGAGTAGCGAAAATAAGTTTTTTTCGCATAAAACTTTAACTACATTTTCGAAACTTCCACAAGTTTACCGGATGAATGACCATGCCACGTGACATTTTTATGCTGAAGGAGCACATGATCGGTCTTGTGATTTAAGAAATAAAGCCAATGTTCCAACTTACCCGCGTTCCAACCCACCCCGCTCTCCCCTACAGGGTTTTTCTGTTTAATAGGGCTGTATACATTGTATTAGATACATAGGGAGTCAGCGACTCCTCCAAATATATCTACTACAATTTATTAGTACTTCATAATGAATGAATCTGCGAATCAATTAATAAATGACAAGATTGATCTATGCTATATCAATCACTATTATAAAATAGTATATTGCACACAAAAAAACTCCTCTCTTAATAACATTAACGTTTACTTAGCCTCTTAATAAAATGTATGGTTGACCTTGTAATGTTCTGTTCATCGTGGCATGCAGGCCATTACAGCGGTCCATCTACCGTATCATCCCTGCACTTGACAAGCATAAGTGAGTTGAGTAACACGATGAGCCTATGAGCATATCAAGAACCATTTCTGGTCATCTTTTATCTGTTCCAAGAATTTTATTTGCTCATTTTGTGCCATGATAGCACAAGGGACACAAAGTACAACTCGTCTCATCAGCGCTAAAACCAAAACAGTTCTCCGGACGCTGAGGACACAAGCTGGATACCCTCAACCGAAGTTGGATGAAAATGGCAACTGTAAAGCAAGTGAGGAATATAGTAAAGCAGCGCCGTTTGAGGACATACCGGGACCCAAAGGGCTCCAACTGCTCGGGGTAACGCTGGATTATATCAGAGGTTTGGCGATTTTGAAAGCATAACTAAAATTTATTCCGCCAATCGTTATTCTAAGTACTAAATGTATAAAACTGGTATACATTTTCTAACAGGAGCCGAAAAAGAACTCTAATTATGGAGCTTTTGTACTGAAAACTATACTCCCACCTAAGACATAAGAATTAATGACCCCCCCTCCCCCGAATAATATTATATGTCGTATTAATTTGGTGTATGTATAACAAAATATTCTCTAATTAAAGGAAATTATGAATACTTCAAAATGCGAGAAGTGTTGAAGTGTTTCCGCGCGGATTACGGCTCTGTCGTCAAAGAAACTATCGCAGGCGACACATACGTCCATCTTTTTGACCCAGACGACATCGGCAAAGTTCTACGCCACGTGCAGGCCCAGACGGATGTTTTCCCTTTATTTCCGCCATTGAAGTTTTACCGGAAGTGGAGAGGAATAGGCGCTGGTCTTGGAAACGTGTAAGATACGTTTTATTTTACCTTCCCATATATATATATTTTTTTTTTCAAGAATCCACAGAACGTTTCACGGTAATATCTGCCACATAGCCATTCCCCTTATTCGTATTATTTTTATTTTCATTATCTTTATACATAATCATAACAATAATAATAATTATGATTGATGGTAATCATGGTGATGACGATGATGATGATGAACAACATCATGTTCTGTTGTTTTTCTCTAAATAATAATACATATGAACTGTACCTAATTTTTTAAACCTACACTGTGCAAATGTAAACATCGGTATCATCATTGACTTTCACTGTAAGAGATACTCAAATCTGCCCTATAGAAAGCTGTATACCTAACTCGTTATGTTAATAGTACATGTACATTTACTTGAAGTCTCATTTTTGGTTTCTTGAAGCAAGGGGTATGCTGGTCTTGAATAAACTAACCTTTGAACTATTCACGAATTACTATTTAAATGTCTGTTTAATACACAATTAACCGCCACGCTCTAAAAAGAAACGCGGTTGGGATATATAGTACCGGTACCTTGCTACAAGTAGTCGTAATTGAATATCCAAACCTAAGTTCAAAAGGATAAGGTACTATATCTTATATACATATATGATAGAATAACATTCATAGTACAATTCTTCTCATTTATCTTCCTTGTTAAGCTAGTGAGCTCATAATTCAGTCTTGATGACGATAGGAAAGTTCGTTAAGTATTACAGGCGCGTAGGAAGGTATGTTTTAGTGAGTGTGTGGTGAGAGGGAGATAATTAGCTACGGAAGTCATAAGAAGCAGAATTATAATGGAAAAAATATATGAATAAAAATCATGCATTTGGATGTTGGAGAACAGTTAACGGGGTCGGTTGGAAAGCAAGGGTAGTACTGGTCTCTACCAAAGGCCTACCTAGAAAACAAAAATTTTCGCAATACAATTATTGGCAAAGTTTGTGAATGACTAGAAGAATATCTATAAATATCTGGAGACAAAATTAGGTCTGCGGCACTAGTAGAGTGAAGCGTGACGCCGTGAATCCCAAATACGAACGTCAGTCTCGTTATAGCAATGGCGAAGAATGGTCCACCCTGCGCAGCCTAGTACAAAATCAAATGATGCGTCCGAAGATCGTGGCAGAATACTTACCGCAGACAAATGAAGTTGCTGACGAATTCTTGAAAAGACTGAAAAAAATCCGATCGCAAAACGGAGAGGTGCTGGACCTGAACACCGAAGCCGCAAAATGGAATCTCGAAAGTGAGTAAAACGATGACGTCCTTCTTTTAGGTATACAGTCAAACTCAAAAATAAAAATCGCATTTGTTTCGATATGGTGTTCCTAAAAAGATGGTTTGTTTAATTTTTTAAGTCAGACAATGAACGTTAGAATTTCATGTAATAGCTAAACATTCTTGGAAATTTAAACTCTCTTCCCACAGTCACTAAGGTAAATGGTATACAAAGCCCTGGCAACGTCAACAGCCAATGGAACCGTTTTCGTAATAGCGACATAAACAGTAGACAGTAAATACTGAAAAAAATATTTTCAACAGTTTTTGACAGGACATGCATTACTGTTGAAGGGGGAAAAGTTGAAACATCCTGGCAAATTAATTAGTTTACAATATACAAGACTATCGCTTTTTGTATGCATTTAAAGAGCGTACATTTTATATCTTGGAGATAAATGACATTCTTTCAGCCACCCTTAGGAACTTTTTTGAAAGGCGGATGGGATTATTTGAGAATGAGACCAATGGCTTCTTTGACGTCCGACAGCTGATCGAGGCCAATGATGCCATCTTACACAACGCAACTCGCCTATATTACACCTTTCCTCTGTATAAATATGTCAGGACTCCAGAGTGGAATGCTATGGTTCAAGGCGCAGATTATTTGTTTGGGTAAGAATTTGCCATATATTTTATTTCATTAGTTTCATTTATAAATGTTTGTATAAAATAAAGTTTCTTATCTTTAACTAATAAAGGATTGTCTCAAAGGATAACAGAATATATAAACTGGGGCGCTTGGATTAACAGACAGACAAACAGGTAGACAGTAAGATTGATAAACACAGATAAACAAAAGAGAATTAAATTAATATGTGGATTTACCCTTTTCAGTACTCTCTCTCTCTCTCTCTCTCTCTCTCTCTCTCTCAGCCCTAATAACATCATTTCCTTCAGGACTTTGCAGAAACTTCTGGACAAGACAATCGATGAAATCCAGGCCCTCTCTGTTACAAATCAGCTTCCAGATGACGAGTACTGTTTCCTACGCCATCTGTTGGCGCGGTCCTCTGGTTTACCGTACAGAGTGTGGGGAATGCTCGCTATGGACGTGGTTTTCGATGGAATCAACGCGGTGGGGGATTTCAATTAGAATTAATAATCAGAATGAAAATAATGCTATGTCTGTAGGGGCTAAATATCCTATCTAAATCACGTTTTTACTGTTTTTTAAATTTCACCAGAATCAACATATTTTTCACCACGAATATTATTTAGATATTATTGGCTATAATATCGTAGTGACGCCAGTGGGTATTTTTATGAAACGCTTGTTCATCATTTGAGCCTTCGGTTTCGCTAACAAAATATTTCCAGTTATCAATGATTTCCCTGGCAATTTGATGAATCGTATGTTTTTCTTTCACACTCACACATAACTAGACACCGTCCATACTTATTTGGAACCTGTTCCACCTGGCCAAGCACGGTCACGTGCAGGACAAGCTATACGAAGAGGTCGTGAATATCTTGCCTCGAGGAGACCACGTGACAAATGACCACATCAAGAAGATGAAGTATTTGAAAGCTATTGTGAAAGAAACCTCAAGGTATCTCTTAAACGCATTTAAAATGAAATACTTTACTCTCCTTTTTATATTCCAACGATGTATCTGATATTCGAAATGTAAACAACGCCCAGGAAATAATATATTAGGCCCCATAGATCTACAAAGATTTTTTTAAGTAATCCTTTCAGGAATTGCATCTCTATTTAGATACAGCTCTCTAAGAGACATCTAGGCTAAGATTCTTGTAATTGCCAAAAAAGTTCAGTCTCGCTTTCTTGATTCGTTCAGGTTCTTCCCATTGTCCGTTGAACTTTCAAGAATTCCAAGAGAAAATATGGTGCTCGGCGGTTTCCAGATACCGAAGGGGGTCAGTATTTTGGATATAAATTGAAACATATCACAACCGCATATGTTTATTAATAATTTGACCTCTTTGGACTCAGCACAATAAAACTAATGACAATCAGCGAGTAGTCAGATACTTAACATTATTATTATTATTATTATTATTAAGCTTATATGGAATTATCCAGCTCATACAGAATAAAGGATTGAATGGAAGAAATGAAACACGCAGTAGATAATTCTGAGTTTGATGTAGGTGCAATAACCATGCAACAAGTAATCTGACCGCCGATTTTAAATAATAGTGGACAGGTTTGTCGATTTATGAGTTTCTGTGACGTAACTCCTTTGTTGCAGACCGTGCTTTCACTGAATAACATAGTACTTTTGGACGACCCAAAATATTTCGTCTCCCCTGAAAAGTTTCTACCGGAGCGCTGGCTGAGGAAAAGCCCCGCTGTCGATGGAGAAGTTGGCAACCCTTACGTGTTACTTCCCTTTGGCAATGGCCCCAGGATGTGCTTAGGTTGGGGAAAAATCTAAATTTTTTAAATTCCATTTATTACTATTATTATTATTGTTGTTGTTGTTGTTGTTGTGTTGGATAGGATATAAGAGAACACGCATGTATTAATATTTACGCTACTCACACAAAAGGTGTCATAATTTTGCCTAGTACAAATTTTAGTACCATAAGGCCTCACCATTATGAAAAAAAAAATCCCCAAATTTTTAAAAGAAAGAGACCCACCAACTTTGAAATTGCTGGATACAGGTCTGAATAGAGTCAATAATCTTAAAGAGTTGTCAAAGTATCATTATAGGGCCTACATAAAATAAATAAAACATGTTTTTTATCTTCAAGGTCGACGTTTCGCAGAACAAGAACTGTACGTCACGATCGCCAAAATTGTCCAAAACTTCCGCCTGGAGTGGCTGGACAGCGTGGACATGGGTCAGTTATACCGGTCAGTGATGGTGCCGGACAGAACGGCCAGGATCAAATTTACTGATAGACAGTAACAACATATAGAGGATTGGAAAATATAATACTCCGTGTAAAAGTTTGTTATATCCAGTGGAAAACGAAGGGATTGTTTATAAAAGTCGGAGAAGTTAAAAGGTTGCATTTTTCGTAATGTGCATATTATTATTATTATTATTATTATTATTATTATTATTATTATTATTGATCAAATAAAGCACAAACACGTAGCTGTTTCATACATAAAGATGCTTTTTTGCTTTATGAAATCTCCTAGTGATAATTATTTCGGAGAACCAAGGCTGGCGTTCACGTTAACGTTTATTTATTTACATTTCACTCTTAAAACGTGTAAATGACCGACATTTAAACCCAGTTACAGGAAGAAGAATTTTTTTTCGTCGAGACTCTCTCGTTTTAACCCCTGCAGTATAGCAATGCTGGCCGTGTGTGTGAAAGAATTGAAAAGAGAAGCGGTTAGCATGCCGCTGTTGTATTTTTCAAGTCCTCCAAAATCCTCCAGAAACTGTTAGTGTTTGGGGTATAAGATATGTAATCTTTTCCACACTGCAACATTTCTCGAGGATCTACATACATGTGTAAGAGCACTTGAAAAACATAACCTTTTCGTGTTCTTGGTGTTAATCGCTTCTCTATTCGATGCTTTCAACCTACTGTTTTCATTATTGACACTCGATTTAACACCCAAAGTGAGCATATAAAAGCCTAAGCGGTGCTGTTTATTAATTCGATCAAAGGCCACGCGAGCGCGTCAATAGTTAAGTGTTTACGCTAACACAGATTAAGTCACGTGACTAGAAACCCATATCGATTACTCAAGCACCTGGCAACGGCGACAATAAACGTCCCGGGCCTCCATGTTCGATCGACACCGAGGCCCGTCGTTAAGTAAGTGTGGCCATTATCGTGGGCATAAGGCAACTGAAGATTTCCTTATTTCAAAGTCGAAGTCCCTCTTTCTGTTGTGGACGACTGGAGGCGGGTTCCACATATCCCCTGCCCCGTTTCATTCCAGTTTGACGGGCTGAGAGGAGGTTGTGTGTCTGAACGCTGTCCTCAAGCTACATACAACGCTGTGATTTCGGCGCGTCGAGGTAGGTAGGTGTTAATTAAGTGATTTGCCCCAACGACGAGATTGGCAGAGTCATTAATTAATTATACTGTATGTGCTTACTTTAGTTTGATTCACGATGAGAGAGAGAGAGAGAGAGAGAGAGAGAGAGAAGGGGAATTGTGAGGGTAAGTTATGTCGCCTTGGGTCGATCAGCTGATGAAAAGTTCACCTTATGTGTTCTACCGGCAGCGAAGATTCCCGCACCACACAAGTCCTGTGCGAGGAAGAAGATGGCTTTAGACGAATACAGCATCTTTTCCGGGTGCAATAAAAGATCCTGGTTGAACACCATTACCTCTTTCCACCACTCCCATACGCGAGAAAACTAAGAACATTAAAAGTAACCGGAATATCGTAATGAACAGCACGGTGTTAAATTAAAAACACATGCCATTCAGTATAATTTATTTTAGTCCAGACGCTAAGGCAGTATTTTATAGTTAACATATTTATTGGTGGCGTTTGAAACGCACAGTCCAAAAAAGTGTGTGTGTGTGTGTGTGTGTGTGTGTGTGTTTGTGTGTGTGTGTGAGAGAGAGAGAGAGAGAGAGAGAGAGAGAGGGGGGGTTGGACCCATGCATACCGCCACGTCTTTCTCAACTGATAATATACTCGGTACTCCAATATTTTGCTTCAGAAACCAACTCCATGTCGTTAGAAATATAATGATGAAACATAATACAGCCGATACTATTAATTAAGAATCCGCTATATAAGAAACACTCCTTCGTCCTCAGGCATTTCTTTATCCAGCTTAGCTTGAAAAGAGTATTTACCAGTATAGCTTCTATTATTATATTTAAGTAGTACTTAAAATCATATGCTTTTAACTGTGGTAATAGGAAGCGCTCAGATTTCGATTTTTTTTCGACACAGACCACATGTACATTGTATTGTCGATGTGTCCTCGGAGTAAAAACAAACATGAACTTTTAACCAGTGAAGTGTTGAAAATTTGACCCCCGACTCCAATATTTACTCCATAAATATTCAGACACGGTCGCATGGTGAACTGATCACATTAATTGGCATTGAATTAAATCGATAAGTAATAATTGAGGAACATAAACCACGTGTAAATAATGGAGTTCGCCGAATTTTGTACGGGGTTTGGGGGGGGGGGATTACTAACCTTTATTAGGGGCGCCTCTCTTTTCATTGTTCCAGAATTAAGAGATGTTATTTAATAGAATCGAATAACCGCCAAAACTTATTAAATGTACCCTAGAGAGAATGCAATATAATTAAACAATATTTTAACGATTTAAGATACTTACTTACTCAAGCACGCGCGCGCGCACACACACACACACACACACACACACACACACACACACACACACACTGTCCTCTGTTGCTTCTACATTGTATCCTACCATTCGAGGTCTCTAAATTCATACGAGAGAAATACATAAATTCACAAAATTTTCACTAGATATTCACAGCTATGTCTCTAGTTAAATGATGGGATGTTGCTGCACTATGTCGCGCCAGAGAAAAGTGCACGTAATAAAAACTAGTACAGGGCTGTGATATACGTTTGAATCGGTTTAAGGTATTTTTTTTTCGGGGAAATGCGATTATTTTCCCTCGCTATGTATTTGTATGTCAAATAAAGCACTGCCAGCCTCTCGAGACAAATACCTTGAACACCTGATATAAAAGTTCGAGGTGGTCTTTCCCATATCAGTCAGGTGACGAAAGTTATCTCACATATATCATCATGTCATTTCCTATATTGATATGAGCCATGTGCGTATAAAATAATGTACCTAATGCAGGTGCATATGATCAGCGTATCTTGTCACAACAGTCTAGTCCATATCCGAACTCCTTCTCAATTGCTTTCATACCATTCTACCTGTGGTGCATTTATAATAATATCATTCCAGACTATTGCACGTCCAGTAAGAATTTAATGTTTATGATAGTAAAAACTATTACTGAGCATTTAAAACTACTATTGCCAACTTTTTCCCCTGCATTTTTACTTAGAAAGGTTACTTGAGAAAGCGTTCAGGCTGTGATAATAATAATAATAATAATAATAATAATAATAATAATAATAATAATAATAATATTTTTTTGTTTATTTGACATTTCAAAAGCTTTTATTGTACCGTCAAGGCTGACACTTTCTGTAATCAATCACATATCTACAGATAGAAAGTTGATCCGCGATGTTATCAGAATTCAGAGAGCCAACCCCTTCTTTTAAGGAAATTGATTGATAACCGAACTGAATAAAACGAGAGGTCAGTGATCCGCGAGTTTGTGGTGGAGAGTTAATCGATTTTGTATACGTGGCGATTGCTGTTTTTGTTATTCGGTTGACAGCGCGGTGTGATTTATTGAGTGGCACTGGCTGACTAAACTGTAACCAAAGTCTTCACACATTATTAACTCCGGCAGAGAAGTTTCCTCTGATCTCGGCCAGACGCGCGTTCATGCTACGCTTGATTACAATTATCGAACAGTATGAGAAAGTGCTAATGTACCTTTTTAAGATACATTTAACAGCGAGGATATATGAAATGTTCATATGAAATTTAGTCCTAATCTAATTTCAATAGGCCTAGCCTATTTTTTTTTTTTTTTTTCAAAAAATATTTTATGCATAGGCCTAAGCCTACATTTTAAATTCTGTTTTTTTTTTTCTTTTGCTAATTTTAACTTTTAAAGTGAATGTAATCCTCCTCACCATTCAGAACAGACAAAACTAATATCTAGCTACCTTGAAATTTCGAGATAATATATTTTTTTTAACATGACACCAGTCGTCTTCCGTGACGTCTAGCCTCCTCGGGAGGAAACTTAAGTCAACAAGCTCAACTAAAACTCTGTAAATGAGAGCATAAACAACAAAAATTGTAAAGAACATACCTCCTTCAATATATTGTGTTATAATATCCTTGAATAGCACTGACATTTATTGAATATTTAAATAAAAAAAAAATAAAATGCAACTTCACCCAGCCGATCGCAGGTTTGTTTTAGACCGCTAGACGTCCGGCAGCAGCGTTCCAAGACAAGCTAATGTTTTACTGTTCCTTTGAAGTTGTATTAAAGTTAAACTGAACAATAAAGTTCAAAAACAAACTTTATTTATGTTTTGACAGATTTTTATTGTTGATAAACGGTCGTTCTCGGTCAAAAGAGATGAAACGTCATGTCTTGTGAAACTAAGAATTTTTACACCTCCTTTTCTTGAAGAGTTTCTCATGCGCGTCGACTACGGTAAGCACATCGAGCTAGGACTTTAGATTCTTTGTGAAACACTCCTAATCGACCTAGCTAGGTCACTCAACTCGAGCTAGTCAAGTACGGATTTAAGATTCTTTGTGAAACGGGGGCCAGAAGTTGGCCAGGGTGCAGCTATGAAGCCATTTTATTTATTTGCGTATCGTTTTTATTGAGCAATCGGCCCATGATTTGTTTAAACGTGCCTTATCATGCAATGTAAGTATACACTGTGAGAACTTTTACCTGCACATGTAGGCCTACTACATGTCTCGATCGTCAGCTGAGACGTATCTTTCTGTGAAGTGTGTGACGATAAAAAACAAAAACACCGTTCATTTCTGCCCAGTAACGACCCATGTCTCTTTATTGTTTTTGGTCAGCTTCTGAAGTTAGATTTATAATAATATTAATAATAATAATAATATTATGAACTCTTTCATCACTTTTTAAATCTATTGGATACTATTCTAAACTGAATATAAGGGTGCTTTCCCAGAGATTTAGATCGATCTAAAGATTAAGATTTAGATCGACCTAACTCCCTGGGGGTTCACGCTAAATTGCAGTCAGCCGAGTGGGCACCATAGTTAATTACCCCCTTACAGCTTTTAGTAGGCGGGACAGACGCTTAAGCCGGCCAAGCTGACAGTAATCTAGTGAGACTCCCCACAGGGATAGATCGATCTAAAAATCTATGGAAATGGGGTGTAAGTAAACGGCAGACTTGGATATGCAAGTGGATGAAAGGTCAACCGATAATTTAAGATAATTGACTACCATCCTGGTTTGAATAATTCAAATTACCTCTGTTCTCATTGTCATTCCGATGGAGCTTTGATAAAGTTTTTTTCCATTCTTTTTTACATTAACATTGTCCAAAGAAAGAACAGAATATTGAAAACTATACTTTTTAACCTGCAGGTAGGCTACGTGCGTCACAAATAAGGGATCGAGTAGTAACTTTGTACGTAGTTGATTTACAACGTTGAAATTGTTCATAAGAGACCATCCTGTAATTAAAGATGAGGATTGTAGTTTGTCCATTCGAAATACACAAACACGACCACACAGGTATTATCAAAAGCGACCTACTAGTAGGATGAAAAAAATATATGAGTCACGAGATACGCTTTCTTTTTGTTTATTTTACCTCCCCTCCTTTAAACATTTTTAAAAGGCGTGCTTCATGTAGCACAAAAAATACATTAATTGTCCGACGGGATAAACTCATTTTCTCAAAATTCCCTTTCACTCCATATTCATAAAAATCGTTTTTTATTCTACAATAGTTCACGTCCTATTCATTTTCAAAACGTCAGAATCGTACCTAAATAATGTAAGATACAACTCAAGATACAACTCGCCA
Organism: Lingula anatina; assembly: GCF_051362555.1. Classification (NCBI taxonomy): domain Eukaryota; kingdom Metazoa; phylum Brachiopoda; class Lingulata; order Lingulida; family Lingulidae; genus Lingula; species Lingula anatina. Next base: position 13,036,271 of record NC_141776.1, on the reverse strand, counting down.
GTCACTAACTGCAGAAAAATTAAAAAAATTGAATGTATGCAATTCGTTTAAGTTGAACTCTTCTTTAGATTCAATGCAACACGAAACGGTAATCACTGTATGTGCCATACAAATGTTATTATTTAAAAAAATAAGGTTATTCACAAATATTTAAGTAACATTAACAGAAACACAAGAGGCAATCTACAAACTTATTTTTATAAGACCACCATCTCCATCTTTTTAACTAATTTAATCATATAAGCTGAGATTGAGTAATCAATTTTCTTATCTTTTTATTTCCAGTATGCCTGCATGCCTGTGAGTCCCTAAAAGAAGTCACCGTATCATAACCGCCACCAAAATGTCGAAGAAATCAGCAGGTGGGAAGAAGAAAAAGGACGAGCCGCCGCCCCCGATCGGGCCGGGCAGTAAGATTTCGGCCTTGCCCAAGGTCGTCTTACGTCACGTGGACCAGACGCGGGGCTGGAAAGTGGACGCGAATTTCTCAACGTCTAATATGAAGGTCAGTGAATAATCATATTATTTATGTTTATGTGTGTCAGCACGTGAGACTTTATTCGACAAAAAGCATATTGAGTGTTCGAGTTACCCGTAACTTTGATTTATAAATGTACCTTGTGACGTATGTCCTTAAAAAGTGATATGGCCGAGAATCTTTTATGATACGAAAATGAAAATGACAAATTTATGACTCTAGAATAAGCAATGAAAGTCCTGTTTCACAACCCGTGTTATTACTTTAAAACCTATCAAACTACATTTATTTGTAATTGTTTATTTTCATTCTGTGTTTCTTCACGTTCCCTTTAATACTAGTAAATCTAAAATTTCAATAAGTTTCTATAATACAGTATTGTATCAGCCATTTTACGTACAATCTTCCTGGCTTTACTTAAATTATATTCTTACATATTCCAGGCTTTGCCAGAGCACATTTACAAAAACGAAGAGCTATCAGACCGACTACGCGCCATCTCTGCGCCGAACAACAGGATGAAGAAAGTCCCTGGCGGAATTTCCGTCCTGCAGTCTATCGAAGAGATCGACTTCAAGCACAACACCATCAGCAAGCTTCCCGGGGCAGTCGTCAAGCTAAAAGCCTTACAGTGGCTGGACGTTTCGGAAAATACTATCAAAGCTCTCCCAAAGACAATCCACAAAGCATCTTCACTAACCAAAGTCGTGGCGTCCAACAATAAAATTAAGAAACTGCCCAAAAAGATTGGCGACATGCCGGCGCTTAAGGAGCTAGACGTTTCCAACAATTCCCTTAAGACAGTACCCAAGACTGTATATAAGAATCCGATCAGGTTGAATATATCGGGGAATATGCTAGAAAAATTGCCCGACGTGAGCTTAAAAGCGGCACATTTGAATGAGATTGACGTATCCCGAAATAGGTTGATAATGCTCCCCGAAAGTTTGGAAATGCTGAAATGTCTATGCTGGATGAACATATCCCACAATTCATTCCAGGAGCTACCGGCGGCAATCGGGCAGCTACGGTTCTTAAAGTACCTGGACGCGTCTCACAATCAGATCCTAGACCTACCTGACGAACTCTGCAATCTTGAGTACGCTCTACGAGAGTTGCATCTCTCTCACAACCAGCTCGACCGTCTGCCGGGCGATTTCGGGAAGCTACGGGAGCTCCAAATCTTCACATGTGCCCATAACCGTCTCAAGGGTCTACCTGCTAGCTTTTCTGACCTAAAGGCCCTGAAGAAATTAGACCTCGAGAAGAACCGTTTGCAGAGCATTGATCAAATCAGCGGGCTACGATCCTGCCACACTATGTTGTTTGCACACAACCAGGTGACGTCACTACCAGATAACATAGATCAATGCTCGGCACTAACCACGCTCGAGCTCCAGCATAACGGGTTGAAGGCACTGCCAGAGGCACTGGGTAAAGCCACGTGCCTTAAGACAATTGACATTTCACACAATGAGGTAGAAGTGATACCCGAGCAATTAGGCGAGAGGCAACTTCTAGTCACGATCAACGCTGCACATAATAAGATTTCAGAACTGCCGCAAGATCTACGCCGCCTTCGAACCCTCGAGACCCTGAACCTGGCCCATAACAAGATGACCCACATACCGCTTAAAGAGTTTGCCAAAAATTTTGAAATGTTACTTCACCTGGACCTGTCGGCAAACACGAAAATAAACGAAGTTATCACGCCCAAATCTCTGCTTTCTCTCGGCCTGTCCGAGATTCTTCTCAACCGACCCGAGAAGACGTTCGCCGACTTGGCCTACTTGTCAGAGCTGGACATCTCCAGTACTCAGATGGAAGAAGTTCCAGGCCCAGTGTGGAGACTTCGCTCCCTGACCAAACTGAACTTAGCCAATAACCACCTTACCTCCCTCCCGGAAGAGATTGCCAAGCTGAAGGCTTTGCGCGAGCTGGACGTGTCCAAGAACCAGCTGACCGCTCTGCCGGACCAGATCGGAATCCTGGCCTGGCTGACGCGTCTTGATGTCTCAGAAAACCGCCTCGAGACTTTCAACCCCGAGCTCACCAAGTTACGGTACATGCAGCACCTGAACATGGCGCACAACAAGATGATCATGTTGCCCGAACACTTCGGAGAAATGGGTCAGATGGTGACCTTGAACTTGGCCGACAACCGACTGCAGTATCTTCCCAATGATCGTATCGACGTGATGGCGTCTCTAACCCACCTGGATGTCTCCGAAAACTGGATACAGTGCATTCCAAGCGACATGCCATACCTGTACCGCATTCACGTGCTTCTCTTGGCTGGAAACGACATCCGGGAACTTCCCAAAGACATGGGCAAGATGGCGATGCTGCAGAAGCTGGATCTCTCTGACAACCTCATCGCCGTCATCCCAGACTCTTTGTGCAAGTGCTCGTGTCTGAAAAATCTAGACATTTCCGACAATCGCATCGTCACGTTTCCGCGCGGTCTGGACAATTTACGGAACAAACAGCAATGCGAGGTGAAGGTCGAGAACCAGTTCACAGGCAAAGAGAAGCCGCCGCGCCCGAAGCTACCAGGCTCGGAAAAAGAGGAGGAGGCTAAATCGGCCAAACCAAAGAAGGGGAAGAAGAGCGGAAAGAAGGCGCGTACGATCACTCCGGGTGCCGCTAATGTTAAACCGAAGGGGGCCAAGAAAAAATAAAACTGTGTACCAAGATTCGCCCCTTGGGGTTAAATTGTCAGGAAGCTCTGATCTCTTAGCTAGTCTCTTGTTCAGACTTACAGAAGCAGTTTTGTCCTTTAAAGATTTAGTTTACCACTGGTTTCGTATTATTTCCATTAATTTCTGTGCTGGCTACAGAAAAATGTCACGAAATTATAAAAGTATCACGTGTCCTTGTCCAACCTGTGTAACAGCATGGCAGTGAAACTTATGACGGAAAGTATATGGTGGTTAAATGATATTGCAAGACACCCGTATGACAGCATTACGTACATATGTGCGTTTACGACTGATGATCAGGTGCTGTCAGAACAATTACTGGTGTCTTTGCCTCTTTTCGCCTTCATTAAGGATATGTAGAGAAAGAGAGACTTTTAGACAATTTTGTTATCTACGCATCATATTAGTTTTATTTCATATATTGAAAAGCCAGTCCAGGATGGACTGTAATGGTGTTTTGTAACACAGCGACGTTAGGTGGCGCTGCTTGCAACTAGCAACATTTTGATCATCCTTTATGTTTATATTTTTTTACTATTATCACATAATGTATGACAAATAGTAGTTAGCTTCATTTTTCGTCGTTATTACAGCATGTCGGCTTGTGCGTATCAAAATGTGACTCCTGAAGCCCGCTTTACAGAAAGATTGTTTACATGGAATTATTCGTTATAAGATATAAGATTTTGACAAAAATATTGTCTTTCATGAGACCTATGCCCTTGCTCAATACTTGTATGTCATCTCCATAATGGCTAACTCTACGCATTGAATCTTATTTTACGCATTCCTTTCAACATGCATTTTCTTCCTATTTCTACGCAAGCGGCTTCACGCTTATTCCCCATTTCTTATTTTTGAACGGGGTCCAGATGTAATATGTTCAGAATTATTGTTTTATTTTGTTGCACTATCTTAAGAAACATATATAGATTTGTTTCAATTTCATTATTTTTTGGTATATTTTTGTACTATCTTAAATTGCTAGTATAGGTATAAGGTGAAAGGGACGAGTACTTAACCCGAGATTATGATAAAAACACAAATTAGTGAATTATGCATATGCATCTGCTGTGATTAAAGATCAGGTTCTCTGTGAAATTGCGATACTAAATTGTATGCATATTTTAAAGAAATTGTCGTTTAACGCCAGTGCTGCTAAGTGACATGTTTGGCAAAAAAAAAAAAAAAAAAGGCCGGAAACAAGATTAACACCTTACATTACTGTTGCTCATTTGCTGTAGCATACCTTTCTTTAAACAATTCATATCAATTAAACCATACGTTTTGATAATAATTAATCGTTCTCTTTCATATTTGTACGTAGGTGTTTTAACTCTAGTGTCATTATTAAAGCCGTACTGTAGGCTATCTGTAGTACTTACATTACTTGCATATAACTCTATGCTCTATGTAGCTTAAATGTCACTACGAGCTATAAATTGCATCATCTAACCGTGGTACAATCTCTGCTATCATTTAAAATAGTAAAGAAATCACCACCAGTATACGGTATAACAATGTTATATCATTTATTCAGAATTTCAGATCTGATTCTGTCTATTTTCTTGGTTTTAAAACCTTCTCCATATTACCCGCATATCTAGGCGGACGGGTTGACACTGCTTAGATACAGACCTTTTTTTTTATCTAGGTCATTACAGACATTTTCTATTTAGGTCAATCTTTGTAATTGACAAGATCGTCTGCTTGAATCTGGAGCTCGAGTTTGATGATCATAGAGAGGATGAGAATATATATTGATAAATTTGGAAATTAGAATGCACGGGCACTTGGTGAAATGTAGAGGGCTGAGGGCAATAAAGGAGAGTATGAGTAGCAAATGATTTTACAGTCTGTAAATATTGAATAAATATTATTGGAATACAGTACAAGTATACTTGGACTTAATGGCTTTTCATTGAACTGCAGTTTTACAAATATATTTTTGGTCTACTGGTTGTTTTACATGTGTGTTACCGATTCAACTTTGAAGAATTTTTTATCGTCGATGCTTTACTTCTAAGATTTTCAGATTTTACCGATTCATATATCACGTTGGCATTCTGAAATATTCTAAACGAAGAATAAGTAAGGAAAGAAAGAAAAGAAACGAAGAATGATAACGCACGACATAGGCCCTGTTGCCGAGCACAGGCAGTGGAAAAAAAGGCATGATTTCTTAAGCTTGCGGTCACGTCTGTCGCATATAATACGACACCGCTGTAGTTATTACGTATTGTACAATACACATATTAATTAAAGCTATTAATCAATACACCAATTTCAAAAGTAAAATCCTGCCTTCTTTATGATCTCTGATTCAGTAACTTTCCCGGTATAGTACCAAGTCATACCACCTGAAAACCGCGTTCAGAAGAAAAAAAAAGAAGAAAAGAAATAGTATCACCGGCGGCTTTATTTCCCCAATGTTTTTCATAAAATTCGCATCTTCGCAATTGCTTGAAGGGAAATCGCACCTCTTCTTACTTGAATAGAGTCAATAGCTTACCCGGCATGGCACCATCCACTGTCATACCCTTTCATCAAAAAGTGCTGTCTCCTCGGTAGGATTATAGCAAATTTTTTCAAAAGCCACGTCACAATATTGCTTCTCCAATTCATACATTTTGTTTTTTTAAGCCCCCCTCTTGGGTTCCTGCTTCTCAAAACTGCTCGTATGGTCTTACAGTACCCGGGGCAACTCCACAATCGACATTTGTTTATTTTTTATTCATTTATATATTTATAAATTTTTATCAAACAAACGTCTTAACAAACGTCAGGGGACAGTTGAGTCGCACAATGTATTTATGTTGCGAATTTTAACTCCGAAAAGTGACACACAATTACCTTGATGAAGATGTTTTCATTATTTTCAAATTCCAGGAGCAATATGTTATCGAAGAGACGATAAACCGGTATTTGCCTTCATAAACTTGTTTCGACTAGGCTTTTTTCACCAAAAAGCGATAAAAGAATATAAAGCGTGAAATTATCGGAAGAAACAATGGATTTCCAATACGATAAATATATTAAGTTACGTTCTTTTTGCCTGGCATATAAACGATATACGTAAGCTGCACAGGTGTACAAATAAACACTCTCACCGTAAAAACTCATGGGATCAAAGTTCAACCCAACAGGTAACAGGTGGATTGCATCGCCATCTACCGGGCGTCGCACCTGTTGTATCACGTGACCGGCTTGGATACGTGAATTGCGTGCATGGAAACAATGGTCAGTGGAACGATGGCGCGGTCCTGCTGAACTCGAAGTGACAATATCTCCGAGTGTTCAATCAAATCTAATAATCAGCCGTAATGCCTCATGCTGGATTCGAGGGACCCGTGGCTGTTCAACGCCCGGCCACAACTGGTGGACTATGGTAAGTGACACGCTGCATTATTAGAGAAATTGTAACACTGAGTATCGCTTTCACTCATTGAGAGCTATCGTTGATAGCTAATTGCAAATTGGACCTGATTGCTGAACCACGCTTTTTCAACTTGAGTCGCCATTTGAAAGTTTTGACATGTAATTCGATATTTCAATTGAAGGTATTTCTATATTTTGATTGTACGATAACGGAAAATAATGACAAGCACTCCTGAAAAATTGTCAGCAATTGTCATTGTTAACATATAATGAGCCTATTCACCGTGCCTAGCGTATTGCAATTTTTACTTAGGTTGTATAGACTGAAACCTTGGCTAATTTTGCCAGGTTCTGTACATTTTTAATGGAAAACCTATTGCCATCCCCCCGTCTAACGATAAATATCCAAGATAAGTTTCCACTTGCGACGCCTCGCACATTAATTATTTAAACACAAATCAAGAAAATGTCCGATAATAAATGAAAAATGCATAACACCATTTCAGTTAATTGAGTGCCTGCTTTTATACAGTGTATTCAACTATCTAATGTGGGTATGCGATGCACTTGCTGCTTCGTAAAGCGCCATATACTGGAAATTGCTAACGTGACATCGCATAAACAAAACTTTGATTACAAATGCAAATCAATACGTTGACGCAATCTAGTTTATTTGACATCGAAAAAAAAAAAGGCATCGAAATTTGCAAATATAATTTGGACCATTTTGTATCATAAATTTCTCTTCTGCTGTGGAACCGATTCAACCTTTATCGTATTTGCACCGGTTTTTATACAATGACGCATGGTGGGGGGAGGCATTCCATATCAAAGAAACTATGGGAGGTTTATTATGCTAAGCTGTTTACATGTAAAAGCGCGTGAGTACACAATTTAAATAGAGTCACCAACAGCGTTATCAAAGCACCTGGTTTATTGTATTATGTCTGGACCCTGCGCGTGGTGAATGAAATATGCAAATATTTAGAGTCATGGCTTACTGTGACGACACTTGACAATTTTCCATGGTGTTTTTTCATCCTTTTTATTTACATTTTCCAGCCCTTTTTCGATTGCTTGATTTCAGTTATCTTTTGAAAAAAATTTTTTTTTTACATTTTTATGTGTCAACATAACTTTGAATTTTATTTTTTCTTGGAATTTTTTAATTGAAACGTAAACTTGTATATATATTTTTATTATCATAAATATTATTTCATTTTCCCGTCTCTTTCGTCGTTTATTAAATTATTTATTCATATTTCATTCATTAATTATATTGTCAACTTACGTGTCTTTCAGAAATAATTTAATGGAACGTATTTCTTAACTATAACAATAGTCTGTTCATAAATAACCACTCATATGTTCTCAGTCCAGATTTAACAACTTAGCTAACACACAGGCGATAAGTTACATGGAAGAAGAAAGCTTTGTAGCTAGGCAGTGTGTTGACTTACTCTCCACATTGAAATGGTCCAATAAATCAAGTATCGAAATAGTATCGACTTTACTGTGTGAAGGACTGTTTTAGACGATAAGGGACGATAGTTTATGTACTTGTAGTTGTCACGTCGATTTCAAAAACGCATCTCGGCTAAATCTTTTTGGTCCTCCCAGTTGCTTCACAGACAATCAAAAACACACCCGCACACTCACCTGTAAAAGTACGGAGAGAGAGAGAGAGGGAGAGAGAGAGAGCGCACTAATCTGACCTAAAAACCAGTACACCCATTATTTTCGCTTATCTTAATATAGGCCTACACATACAGACTTGGCTTCAAGTATATGTATTTTCTTAGAATAAACTCCAACTGTTTGATATATGCCGGTCTGCCAACAAATAAATAAATAAATAAATAAATAAATAAATAAATAAATAAATAAATAATAAAAGACATTATTTCAGTTAAGTCTTATTCCCCGTTTCACACACACTATAAACACACACAGTGCCATATATTATATTGCATACGTAACTCAATATTTCAATCACATTTACAATTTCGTATATTTTCAGGAATCGCAATCCTACCATGTCATTTGATGAGCTGGAGTGGGAATATCGCCACGATGCTTGCTTGTTCCACGTAAGTATACTTCATGAAGTATAAAGAAAAATTGAAATTAAACATAGTGAAATATGTAATTAAATATAAGTACAAACAATAGTGAATAATGAAATATAATGAATTTGATAAACATAGAGTGAAAAATCAAATAAATTGAGTGAACTAAAACAAAGCATTACCAAAAAAATCACTGAAGAAAAAAAATTCCGACTTTCGTTCACTGTTATGCACTATTACCATTCCAGAACACACATAATCAGAGAGGATTCTATCTCATTCACCCAGACTGGGTTTCTGAGAGTTTCAATCCTCCAACTGTGCCAGAGAGAGCCCGCAAGCCATGGCCCTACGAATTTCCGGGTGCGCGCGCAATGCACGATCCAAAATGGGATCTGCCTTTTATAAGACAAGGTATGCCGGTTATTTATTAACTTATTTAAATAGTTAATAACAAGTTAATCAGTCGTTTGATCTGATTGTTTACTGATATATTTATCACTTATCATTACTGAAGTATTTACTAATTTTGATGTAGATGTTTTTTGTTCTTGTCTCGACTTTTTATCTTTTAAAGTGTTTCTGAAAAAAGGAAACTGTGAAATTTATATGAAAGATTGAATAATATAAAAGAAAAAAGAGCGGTATGCAAAGCAGTCTTCAAGGTAAAAACTTATTTTATGAAAGCTGCTAATTTTCCATACTCTTGTTTTCAGCGTGGAAAGCTCCAGCCGCCATTGCGGAGATCGATCGCCAGCTTCACAGACCACGGGCCTTCACGGGGTCAAACTGGACGTCTGTCGGAACCCTTCACTTCAACGGCCGCGATCCCACAGGCTTTAAAGCGTTCAACTACCCTGATACGTTCTTAGATAAAAGTATACGTCAACCCTGGGCCCAGCATCTCCCAACCTGGAACCCAAACGCTAGAGGCTCTCAGACGACCTCCGGCGGTACCTCTTTACCCTCTTTAACAGGACTTAATGGACAAAATAATGGACAAAGTTTTAAAACGGAAACCAATTACAGAGCGTCGCAATTCGATCCCCCAGATATTGCGTCTCTCCGACTCATGTCCGGGCGCTACATGTCTCCAGTTGATTCGTAGAAATTCGACCAATCAGAATATCGATAAGTAGACATCACCGGTTGATTCGTAGATTGTTCAATCAATCAATCAGTCGCTAGATGCATTTCACCAGTTGATTCTTGAATGTTACACCACTCGAACTTGAGGCTTGTTGACAAAGTTTTTTCCCCCAAAACAAATTATTTTTCTGGTCATACCCCTATAATTTATGTACTGAGTGCGGGGTGTTAAACAGTTCGACCCATTTGATCGTATGACATACCGGTATGCATAAGCATATATATATATATATATATATATATATATATATATATATATATATATATATATATATATATATATATACTAATGTATGATATACATATTATACAATGCATCTGCGCTATGATGTTTGTGAAGCTAAATTCGCATAACGCTAGTCAACAAACACTTTTGCTCAACTTCTCTTTTCCGTGGCGGGAATGCTAAAGTATTTATTACACTAAGATGTACCAATGTGTAAATGGTACATGTAACACGAATCGGCTATGCAGTGTGACTGCCTAATATTGTATTGTATTTCAAGTTGTCGTACGTGTATCTATATTTGAGGACTGTATTGTCTCATAGCTGGCATTTGCTCAATGAAAATGTTTGTTTTGGACTTATGCAATATGGTTCAATGAACATGAGAAAAATCAAAATCACCAAAAAGAAACACGTTTGGAGTAATTATGGCATATAATTTTAGCGTGTCTATATAATAGTTTTTATCTTTTTACATTCTGTATAGGATGCCGTGCTCAATTTTCTAAATTTGATCTCAGCAATCTTGCCTCTGTTTCTTTTCTCCGCACAGATATTTTTAATTGTCCAATAAGTTAAACATAATGCAAAATCGTTGGGCAATGTGTCGTGTGTATATTTACTGTAACGTTAAATCTATACGCGACTAGGTGAGTTTCTATAAGTGCCAAATATTGTAACATAAGACATCAGAGTTGGGTCATGTGGTCCCCACGTGGCCTGCACGTGATGTGCACGTGGTGTGTGGAGAGGCATTGACAGCACAGAGAGAGAGACTATGGTGAATTTAACGTATCTAATTAATTGAAATATTGTTATGTTTTCATTTTTTCTTATTTGCAGTGCATTAATCTTTCTATAAACTACCTGTACTCAGAATGACAGTACTGATTGTGCTTAATGCAATGCTTGTTTTCTGACATATACAGTAAATCTTTCATTTGTACCCTATCGGAAGTAATTTTTCAGGCTGAAAGACTCATTTTTTTTTTTTTTTTTTTTTTTTTGCCTTTACCGAAAAATCAACATGATTGCAAAAGAAATATAAATTACGATATCAATTTATAAAAGAAAATTCAAGTGTCAAATTGACAAATTGATGATTATCTTTTAGTTTGACAATCACTTACTGGTCTTGCTAAGAAAGCTTTTCTAGCCTTTTTAATTTTCATCCAATTGCTCAATTTAGCTCAATTAGACGTGTTAAAACTGTGCTCATACAATTATTGATATCAATAAAATATATTTAAATTCAAAAGTTTATTTTTATTTTTCTTCCGTCCCTTGGTTTACGCATTTATACTTACTTATAAAATTTTTGGTGTTCGATTGCGTCAAGATGATTGACAGTCTGCCCTTAAATGAAGCAATTTATGACGGATTTCTGGGAGTTGTCATTAAATAATATTTTTTCTAGGGATCAGCCCAAACCAGGCAAGGACACCACGCGTCTGCAGCATTCAGTAGTACAAGTATTAACAGTCACTGTTGGACGCCTCAAAAACCTTACGCAATAAAATACACTGTAAAATCAAGATATGATAATTCAAAGTTCTGAAACTTGGATCTTTACAAGTTGGATTTATGGCACGAAATTCTTCTCTTTGGTTAAGAGCACGCGAAGACTTTCTTGATTAAAGTAGCCTAATGCAGAAAGAGTGAGAGAAGCTATAAAAGGCAGTATGTGTAACTGTCAAAATAACCTTATTTTGCACAATAAGCATTTTATTCACAAATCATAAACGTAAAATACAATACGCTCACGTAAATTACATACATTCTAATAAGCATTTATATTAATTTACGATATCATTTACAAACGTAAAATACAACACACACATACATACATTCCTATAAATATAGCGCTTAGCACATGGTACGCGTACATACAAAATTTGTTCTACCTATCTGAATGAACACATATCCAGTATAAAAAAAAACATAACAAACCACAGACTGTAGCATAAGTGAATAAAAGCAAAATAAAAACAACTATTGTTTAAACTTTTTATACAAGACAGCATAGGCTGACTTTGTTCGATATCCTCCCTATAAATATCCACTGCAAAGCAGGTTATAATAATTATGCAGTAATTTTGCCCAAGCCATTCAAATAACGCTCAATACAACACACTTGCACACACGGTGTATATATATATGTATGCCGTTTATCCAATATCTACAAACAGGTCGCCATCCTACTTACTCAGCAAGTTAGCAAGATGCTTCTGACCGCTGTTTTTGAGATAATCGCGCAGGATGAAAAACGCCCTATCTTCCTTGGACCTTATGATGTCCAGTAGCGTCTCTGCTCTTTCCTGCTGTGTGCAGCACTCTACGATCAGCTCAGCTTCAGCACTGGTGAAGATGCCTTCGCCTCTGAGTCTGTCCAGTATTTCTCTCACGCCAGGCTCTGTAAGGCTCATCACGAAATCCACCCTGTTTCCCCGCAGCATGTTCTTGTGTTCTTTCGTCATGCCATGGTGTCCTGAAAAATAGAACTGGAGGTATAAATCTTTACACTCTTCACGAGTGAAAGTGAAAACACATAGGAAATGATAATGTGCAACATTTGTACTGTTCTCTTGCTGTATGGGAAAGACATTCACACTTCAGCTAATTCATTTGAATTGCGGAAAAACATTAAATATCTGTATAGGCCAATCGAATGACGTTGATCGTTTAAGGTGCAAGTCCCATAATGTCTACATATGTACCTTTGTAATCATTATAATGATCATACCAAATTATCAGTACATAGAAACAATGACTATATATATTAAAGTGCATAAAGTACATGTCTACATCCGTACGCTACCTGATATTGCTGGGTACACTAGGGTTGACGGAATACACCCATCGGGGGCAAAATCACACGGCAAGAAATCCTCAAGGACATCTTGTTCTGGGTCGTCCAATATCTCGCCCGGAAACGTGGTAGGAAATGGATTCGACTCCCGGACGCAGTGCGGGCACAGCAGGTACTTGTCATAGGACACTCCGGGCCATTCATACTGCAAGATGTCCATTTGGTCTCGATGCAGCTTCAAAAGCATCTCCCACAGGCGTGGGAGCTGTTTGCCCCGCACGGCAACTGTGATCACCCAGTCGCTACTGTCCTGGTGGCGGCGGAGATGGATAGTACCGGCGGCAGATTCGGCATACACGCCGTCTTTCCAGTCACATCTTCTCTTGGTGAACATACCCAGGTGTTTGTGCAGTCTCACTGAAAGCTTCTCAAACAGCCCGTCCGGACACCGATAGGGGGTGTGTGTTTCCAGACTCAGCTGGAAGGTGTCAGGCGAGAACTTTTCGGGCCATTTTCGAGGACTTTCCAAGTCGTGTGGTTTGGTCTCGGTCAACAGCCAGGGAAAGTGGAAGGTGTCGCTGTTTTTGGCAACAGAACTGGCGCCTTCTATTCTATAGCACAGCTCCAGGTTTTGCATCAGCTCTATCATAGCGTTCTGTTCCCCGGTAGACAGTTGGAATGAGTGCCAAAGTCTACTCATCACGTCCCTGGAAATGATGCCTCTCAGCAGAACGTCTTGTAAAATGTTCTCAAACGTATTTTTGCTGTAAGTGTGCTTCGCGAGGAGATTCTGTTTTATCTGGTCCACGTCGTGGTTCAATACGGATTTCAAAAGGTCAGCCAGTAGTTCTGGCTTGTGAAAAATCACTTGGCGCAGGGTGGTGCTGGTATCAAACCATATCACTTCTCCGCTGCTTGACATGTACCTTAGGATGTCCTCAACGGCGCATGCAATGTCCTCCTCCGATATACTGACATCTCCTTTTGGGCCATCTGCGACTTCGGATCCTCCTGCTGGACACGTGTCTTTGTACTCGTCAACTGGAGACTCTTGGTACTCTCTTAAAACGTTTCTGACATATTTCCCAACATCTTTCAAGGCTAGTGTATTGCACGTTGGTTCATACTTAATGCGCTCCATCTCGTGCATGACGTTTACCCAGATTCCAGGTAAAATGACCCCCCTCTCCTTGGCTAAACTCATGAGATGAGCAATAAGCTCTGAATAGCCAGTCATATCCGCAGAGCTAACAAGAAATATCTTCTTGTGCACGTTGGTCGCAACCTTTTCCAATGAGCGAAGATGCTCTATCTTCTGTTTATACAGGTTACACAGGTGGCTGTTTGCGACTTGCTCCATGCCAACTTTGCGTTCCAAATTAAAAATCTGATCCTGCATCCACTTCCCTTTTGTGTCCAAGTATTCCTTCAGCCTCCCGTGCAAGTCGTCACATATCTCTTTGGCCTTGCTTTCTTTAACTTTGTCAAGGTGCGTGCCGACGATGGTGACGGCAGTTTCGGGGGTCCGTGATTGGACAGTTCGCACCCAATTGCCAACATGTTTTTCGTAGTGTTCTTTTGTGAACTGATACGCGGAGAGGTCAAATACGACAAGAGAAACGCCGTTTTTGTGAATGAAGATAGGGAAACCAACCTTGTACACATCATGGCCACCAAAGTCATTGATGTTAAAACTGACTTCCTCATCAGGGCTCCAGGCTGCTAGCTCTATCACATGGGTCCTGTCCGCCTCCTCCGTCAGTATCGGTTTCCCTTTCTGAAGCGATTTTGACAGACTGCTCTTACCACCTGTCGGTTCCCCGAGTAAGTTTAATTGCAGTCTACTTGCCTTAACTGCTCTGGTTTCTCTGAGTCCACGTAGAAAACGGAAGATGGCATCTTTCCCATTTTCGCATACAGATTCGGGCGGTTGAATGAGCGGATTGCCAATTACGTGCAATTCTTCAAGTGACCCGAGATGTTCAAGTTGCTCTGGTAAATGGGTAATCTTGTTGTAGTTAAGGCTGATTGTCTTCAACTTTTGTAATTTGGCGATTCTTTCAGGGACTTCCGGGATGTTGTTCCACTCCATGGACAAAGCCTCCAAAGACTTGAGATGGCATAGGTCAACAGGAAACTCTTCGAGCACATTCTGATCAATGTTCAACGATTTCAGTTCGGTAAGCCGGCGGATGTCTTTTGGTATGCAACCAATCTTGTTTTTATTTAATCTTATATCTATTAATTGAGAGAGGAGACAAATGTGGATGGGAAAGTCTTCCAGAGCGTTCCACGAAATGTCAAAAATCTTTAAACTGGTTAGCTGTCCGATATCTTCAGGGACAGTCTTGATATTGTTGGCGCTTACATCTAGATCTTCCAAAAGCGTGAAACCCAAAATCTGTTCAGGAAACTCCGTAAACTCATTGCCATAGATCTTTAAGGTTCTGAGTGAGGCTAATTTTCTGATCCTCTCTGGCAAATTAGCAATTTTGTTGCGCCCCAAATCGAGGTTTTCCAGTTGGGTCAAATCGCAAACGTATTCAGGAAATTCACAAAACTCATTCATAAAGATATCAAGGGTTTTCAACTTGGTCATTCTACCGACGTCCGGGGGCATCTCAATGAGGTGATTTCGACCAACATTCAGTTCCTCCAAACAGGGAACATCGCACACGTCGACGGGAAGTTCTTTAAAAAGATTCCGCGAGATATCTAAGCATTTAAGATGTTTGAGCTTTGCTATTGATGGCGGAAGTGTTGTCAGTTCGTTTCCACTAATGTTAATCAGCTTGAGATTAACACACTTGTCAATGCTTGACGGCAGTTTAGTCATCCGCCTGTTGCTGATGTCTAGATTCCCCCAT
Source organism: Lingula anatina (assembly GCF_051362555.1). Lineage (NCBI taxonomy): Eukaryota > Metazoa > Brachiopoda > Lingulata > Lingulida > Lingulidae > Lingula > Lingula anatina. The sequence goes on along the minus strand of NC_141776.1, from coordinate 13,020,593 downwards.
AAGGTGATGTCTTCTGGTAGGTCACAATTCTCATTCACCTCCAACATCCGCAGTATGCCTCTTCTTACCGTCATTGTCTGGATTTTTGTCTCCGCGATTTAAGCTAAAATGGAGACGAGGTTTGTATGAACTACAAACATTGATTTGATAACAGAAGGGGTAGGTTAATAGTGTGATTAAAGAGATAGCAAGTGTTCATTTTGGTCGAATAAATTATTTTTCGGGGAAAACGGCAATTTTCCCATTCTTACCAACGGTTAATGAATCCATGGATTCCGACATTCAGAGTAATTCAATGTTTTCTTTCTAAACAGTTAAGTTTTTTGTAATAAATTTTTTAAAAGACATTATAAGGAGGTATAGCCACATATATAAAGGTCCACGTTGTCTGATGACAAGCACAGATTCTTGAATAATTGTGATAATGGTCGTTTTGGCGTAAAATGAAATTTATCATTTTTTTGTGAGTTGTTTACAATGCATTTATTGTGAAATATGAATCGCATACGAACGGTTGCTATTTCTTTATTATTAGCATAATAAAAGACTAAATATTCCTGCAAGCAAACAATCTTACAAAGCACTCCCTGCGTGGAAAAAAATTGTAATTTTAGTTCAATAATATAAATACTATTTGCCAAAACAAGGACTGTTAAAGTAGAGTTTGTTTGTTCAGTTTAAGTTGATACGTGCACATACTAGTACTAGTGCAACTGCAAACGATTCTCTGTACAAAAGGTAATATATTGCCGTAGAGGAATGCGGGTCAAAGAATACGAGCTTCTGTGGATCAATGATGAAATCGATGGACGAAATATTTTTGAAATATAGTTTGTGACCTAATGATACTCTGTAACTGGTGACTTTTTATTGTTCTTATCTTTAAAATCAGATCGAAACAATTTGTTCAAAGTTTGTTTTTCCAAGATGATCAGTTGTACCAAAAAAACAGCATATTTTTGTTTTATTGTTTGTCTACTTGACTTTATATACTTGTGAGTTGCATTGTCCCCTTTAAAACCTACATAAAAGTATTTCACTCTTTTCCCTTTCCTTTATCAAAATAAACACAAGCTACAGATCTGATGCCCAACAAGTACCGCCCGAGGAAACCAAGAATGATCCCTAGCTTACAGTATCAATTCCTCATGGTATAAATGAATTCGAACTGCAACTTGAGTCATTTACCATATTTGTGCCATTTACCGCTGAAGCCGTCGGCAAACGTCAAAACGTTTTGCATGGTTGGGCATGCATGTTTTGTGATGAAAGTAGTATGGTTATAACTGTTTGTGTCAGAAGCAATAACATAAAGTAATATTGAGTGATTTTTTAAAGAATTACAGTGCTTACCTTTACACGCACCTTGTTTTCGAGAGAATTGGATTTAAAATTCCGGGTGTGTTTTCCACTAGATATATATACAAGTAGAGCATATACTAATAAATTATTATAGTTTTTCAAGAAATAAGTGCATTTTTCTACTTATTCGAACGTCTTCTAGTATTAAATTCAAATTAATTATGCGAACTGAATAATGCTAAACCTAAATTAGCATTATTTTTTCTATTCTAACTTAATCCACTTACTAGTATCTGCTGTTATCTTCACTCTAGAATCTTGCAGAAGCTTCTAATTGCTCTAACATAAGAAATGTTAATGAAAATATATCGATAAAGATAAAAAACGAGCAGAATCAATACAGGCGGGGAGAACTATGACGTCACTGTGAATAATTATAACCCATGATTATCATGAATACTATGTTATCGTTTCATGCAACCACTAAAGTAGACAATGAATGGGCGGACTTTTGTGCCGAAATCACCAAGAACGTTGAATAAACAGGTTTAATTAAAAAAAGTATTTTCGAGTTATTTTTTCCTGACGTCACTGTGGGTCTTCTGAAAGTTCATGTACTAGAAAGAGGCATGCCTACTGGATAAAGCTTTCTATAGGTTTACACACGGCCTAAAGTTCACCTCAGGTATGAAAACGTGTGCACAATTGCAAGAATTGATTGAGAACCATAGTGATGAATGACCCAAGGAGTCAGGGGTGGATCCAGGATTATTTGAAGGGGGTCCGCGGATACAAAGCCACCCCCAACCCCCTTGGCTTGGGTTTCAGGGCCCGGCAAAGAGCCCCTATATTTTTTTGGTATTTTACAGGGCGAACGGTGCAGTTTGGTATGGTTTAAAACTATGAATCAGCTAGTCAAAATTCTTGGTATGATTTTTACCATTTTTACCTTGGTATGATTTTTACTTGGTATGATTTTTTTTCAGATATCGAAGGGGGGTCAGGACCCCCCTGACACATCCCTCAATCCACACTGATAATTACAGAGTTGCCGATCTTTTCGGCTCCACAGTATGAATGGTTGCCTACTTTAATTGCTACTAACCATCAATACACGACAACAATGTGTCGCAGATCAAATTCTTGTACCTATTTGTCTTGATATTGATTGTGCTGTGCAACTTTTTCTAGGTTCGATATACCCCCAATATAGTGTACAACATAAGGTGTTAGGTTTTACTGTAGAAAATTTATACTTCATTTATAAGCATTGAAAGTTGACCTGCCTAGTAAGCTGTAGAGACTTACCATTTAAGAGAGGTTTTAAGATGGTACACATGATCCTCTGCGTGCATTACGAAAAAGTTATTACCGTTCACATACGTGTCTTATTTGACCTTATCTAGTGCAATTCAAATACATGTAAATGGAAGATGTACGCGGTAAAGCAATAAACATACATGGAAAACTTACAACAGGCTTTGAAAGGGGTATAGCGGCCACGTTCACGATTTCATTACATTATAAACCTAAATTGGCATACACAAAAGTCGCGGAAAGTTGTACCTTCGGTAAGTTTTTCCCTCCACCGCCAACACCCTAAAATATTTTGTGCTGAGAGAAAGCACGTCTTGATCGATCATTTTATTTTCGCACAATACAGTTTTTGCAATTCAAAAGAAGCAGCAATGCTTTTTAAATCTTGTGCCTCGTTCCAGGGTCACAGAGGGAATTTTTCACTATATATTCACAGGCTCTTTGGCTAATTACCTCCGCCAAGGAGGTTATGTTTTCACCCCTGTTTGTTTGTTTGTCTGTCTGTCGTCAACATAACTCAAAAAGTTATGGACCGATTTTGATGAAATTTTCAGGAACTGTCAGAAGTGGGCCAAGGAACAGATGATTTGATTTTGGTGGTGATTCGGATCAACAATCAATCAATAATCAATTAATAATCAAAAATCAAAAAACTAAATCATTATAAAATGAAAATTTAGGGTGAAACGGCATTGGATGGAGACTTTGCTGTCTTGGCGGAGGTCTGCGCATCTCGGAGTGCTTTTCTAGTTCTGTACATTTTTTTGCCCTTTTCCCACAGCTCAGGCTCCGCGTTGCTACAGCTGCGCTTACTTCACAATCAGCACATCTCAGAAAGTCACATCTACCGCATTATATGGTTTAACATTGGCCTGCATAATTTCAAGAGTCAACCTTGAATATCTATGCGCGCTTCCAGCAAATTCTTTTACATTTTTCAAAGAAAAGCAACTTATTTTTAACAGGGTCCCTGATTGACCTAAGAAACTCAGGCAGAAATACCGATATTGTTTACAGTTCTGTACGAGGGAGATTGTAATGTTATTTCCATGTAAAACATTTCTATTCCTAAAAAATCACTACTAAAACAGATAAAGAAAACGTTCGTTTTTTTTTTTAATTTTATTTTTGATTTATTTTATTTAATTTATTTATTTATTTATTATTATTATTTTTTTTATTTTTATTTATTTATTTATTTATTTTTTGTAAATTTGCAATTGCCACCGATTCTTATTACATAAACAACAAATTTCAATATAATAGTAACAAATCGATTTTTATTGATTGTAGCTTTATCAACAGCTGCCAGATCTAGTTGTTTTTGATAAAAATACTCATTCATGGGTTTTTACAACACAGTTCAAGTCTGGCTGTATATGTAGATAACTGAAATGGGCTACCTGTTTTTCACCCCCCCCCCCCCCCCTCCATCAAACCCCTATTCACTTTCTAAATATTTATGTTCTGTCACAGAAACTAGTCTATAAATTAACATTATAAAGTGTTCAGCATTATTCATTATGATATCCAGCATGTAAATCATAATTCCACCATTAAAAAAAAATACCGAGTCTTGGAATGATTCCTTTAATCTCTTGAATGTAAAAGTGTTAGTCACTTTCTTGGTCAAGAACATCGTTAAAATGCTCTTTACCACACTTCAAATTCTCTAAAACTGATCCTGTGACCCATCAAACCATCTCCCTCTTATTAAATTAAACCCCAAGTTCACACAATGTATTTCTCTGCATTTACATATTTACAAAAAGAACAATTATCTCTTTAAAGTAAATGCCCTAATTTTTACTCCTTCTTGGGTTTCTTTTCAGCATTCCAGTAGAGTACTATCTGCATGGCTAAAATGCCGTTACATATTGTGGAGACCACAAAAGTCAAGATAACAATGTTGTCCCCTGTCTCCTGTATGGATGTGAATATTCTGGCCACAGATCCCAGAAACAGTAGGTATATTGTGATGGCTGACAGCTGCCCTGTGCTTTGGTTCTTGAAGTTCTCCAAGGCCTGGATCATCTGTGGATAAAAAAAACCATTCAGTATCTTTTGATAACATTAACTGGCACAGAGGCAAACTGGGACAAATTAAAACACTAAGGTAAGAATTCAGGAAAAATATTCAACTTATTTTTGGTACCATCATCTGAAGCAAAGTCATCCAATTTAAGACACTGCTCAGTCTTTGTGTGCTTTAAACCAGGTTTTCAAAATTCTATTAGTTAATTTTGGGGTATAAATCTAGCTACTAACCAACATCATCCCAATTTTAAGGAAAAGAAATCATCCCACAGTGTCTTGGTATGGTCTAGCACAATTTACAGGACTCGTTCCTTATGGTATCACAACTAGCAAAACATTTCTTTAGCAACACATGCTGCAATCAGTCTCTTATTTTTGTATATACATTTTTGTAAATAAATTAAAAGTTTAAAATGTTAATCTTGAGAAAATGAAATACTGGAATAAGTGAAATGCATGGAACATGGGGTGCTGTAACTGATAGTTACTTGCAACCAGTACAAGTTTCTATTTACTGTCAAAATTTCTTTAAGATAAAGTACAAGTATCACTTTATGTCATGCTGTGAATAATGTGAAGTAATACAGACCTTGCTCAAAGCCACAATAGGCATATTACTGGCCTGGAGTGCCCACAGCAGTGACAGCGGTGCCGCCGGAGACATCAGGAACCCTACTATACCAGAGACAATGAGGAAGAAGCCGAGGGCGCCACCTGTGTTGCCACTGAAGTGCAAGACAAGACACCCCACCAGTAGGGTCTGTATCATCATGAAGATGCCTTCTCCGTAAGCACTGAAAAGACAAATGGTGGATTATTTAGAGGGTTCATTTTTGAACAAAAATAATCTTAACAGCTTTGAAAGATAGTGAGGGAAAGACCCATTTTCAGTCTCCAGTTCTTTTAACAACTAAAAAATGGACCCATAATAACATATTTTAACACTGCTCATCCCTAACTTGGCCAAGAAAGGAGTGTTCCAAATTCATATTTTGTACGTCTACACATCTTGTAAACCTGTAAATCTTTCCCAAATCAGACCTTGAAGCATCATTAAATTTCACAAATAAAAAAATGTCAAAGTTTCCTTTTGAAATGTATAGGAAGACATTGCAGTCTACATAACTGGCTAATCATTTGCAACTAAATCATATATCCCTTTAATCCAAACGTTATCACTGGCCCCCACTCACCTGAATGGAAATTTGTTTGCATATCCGTAAGCAGCAGAGGCTATCACAGCTGTGAGCTCTAACACAGTACTGGGCATGCTAATACCCTCTCCACTCCTGGCTGAGATGATTTTGACAATCTGAGGAACTTTCACTGAAATAATTATCAAGTGAATAAAAAGTATGTGACATTACACTATATTATATGCCATTGGGCCATGAGCTACTGTCCAACTTGAATTTTGGATGGATAATTTTGTTCAGATTGATCTTTAAATAATTCTATGGAGCCTACGCAGCATGCCTCAGAAAGAAACTGAATTTCAAAATCCTAGCTTCAAATTCTGTACTTCATGTTCCAGTACTTCAACTCAAAATAGTGGAAATATTGTTACCATTTCATTATTTCTAGCAAGACGAAAAGAAGGAAAAGTATAGCAATTCAGAGATGGGCCATGTTTCGTTATATGTAATGTTCAAATATGGTAAATGAGTTTTGCTTATAGCTTTTGTAAAGTGGACATGAGAATTCTAAAATTAAATCTGTTTAGATAAGAGGCAGTCTAAGTATGCATACCTAATACTGAGCCAAGGATAATCCCATATCCTAGACACTTGCTGATGACAATCTTCAAACATGGTACTGTAAATAGAAAAAAATCAAAAATACATGAACTATTGACAAAGAAAACATAATTAAGTACCTACAAGTTGATAATGATGAAATGCATTTCTTCAATCCAAATCATAATTTCACTGGCAGATTAATTGGATTGAATGGCTAATCATCCATTTATAACATTAGTTGTGACTGTATGGATACGTTTTTATAACATCACATGAAACTTCAACTGAAGTAAAAGCTAGCAATTTCCACCCCTAAGGCTAAGGCTAAGAGTTAGCCTGGCCTGTGTAAAGATAATATATGGTATTATCGTATAGCATACCAAATTTTATGCCACTGCTTACAATGGATGCACTGGAGTTCATTTACTGATATCTCATTGTTGAAATGCTTGAAATTACAAATGCCTCTGCTACAATGAAGGCAACAGATTCTAAAGGAATTGAAAATGGGGCGGAGGGGGGTCCACACTGTATGACAAAACTGGTAAAGATCCATATTTCAAGCCGGTACCTTGATATCTTAAAACTGAAAAATATAACCCATATTCTTAATCAAATGAGAGCAACACTAGCACTTACCGTCAAAGAAGTCAAAATCTACGAAAAATTTGTCAAAACAAGGTTGTGGGACCAAAAGTTGGACCCAACCGGCGAGCAACTGTGCAAAAGCCATGTTGACGACGCGCGACCTTGACCTTTTGGATCTTAACTCTTTAATCCCATAACGAAAATTACCCTCATCATATTGTGTTGCTTTACACATAAATCACAATTTTAACTGATGATATTGATTTAATTTTATTCTTTACTATAAAAATATTTAATTATATGCCAAATATGGATTTAGGTTTGAGGCTATAATTCAGACTGTCTGCTTCAGGTTGAGGTTGACGCTGCAACGTGCAACTCCAACACTAAAGGCTTACTAGCTATTACCATTTTTTAAAACTGAATACCCACGTTTATTAATCGTTCTACTCCCTTTTTCCATTTTGAAAAAAAAATAAATGTATATATATTTACATTTTTTCTGTAGAGACTAATGAAAAATTGAGAAAAGTTTTAATTTTAATTAGAATTCTAATTGTATCAGTATTTTTAAATTTTTATAAGTTTAGGTTTCATTTATTTATTTATATTTATTAATTTGTTTATTATTATTATTACTATGAAAAACTGACAAAGTGTGCTTTGCAGACACAAAAAAAAAAATGTTTTATTTATCTATAGGTAAGTACATTCTGATTCTAATGCTAAAATGTACTTGGTGATTTTTCACAAATTTTATTAGCATAATAATATTTATTAAAATATAGTTATAGTGTTAAAAAGTTCAAACACTGAATGTATATTAACAGAACTTTCATTAACATTCGTAAGATATAATCTTTTAACTAAAAGTCAATAACTTAATTAGCTTATTAATTTCAATAATTTACAAACAAAATATATTTCTGTATAAGAATACACTACTATATGTATCAAGATATATATATATATATTTACATGTAAGTTGATGTAACAATACAAATGCATGATTTATTCAAAGTTCCCTGTTAAGTTGGACGGAAAGTTTTTCAACTTAAAAAAGTTGACACAATTTGAACCAAAATTTTTTTCAAATAAATAATTATAAAATTTTAAACAAATGTTGCACAATGTGCAAATTTGTACAAACATACAATAAAACAAAGGAAAAAATCTTTGCTGTGTTAAAGTCTTTTACGATATATATGAAGTAAATAGAAACACAATTTTTTGAGAGCGATGCAATAAATTATATAAAAATGCCTGTGCATCTATGAGAGCCTAATTGCAACAACTATTATTCTGTTTTAAAAATCTTTGCTACTGTGCATTCCACATGCATTTGATCAATCAAATTTTTTATTCTAAACTCTGCGTAACAGTCAAGAGTAAAGTTCTCTGATATTGGTTTTACTAAATCACACACACACACACACACACACACACACACACACACACACTCCCAACTCTGTTTTCTAATACCAAGCATTTTTCTAATCACTGGAGTCCTCAGATTCTGACATACACTCAGATTCAGAATTAGACGAAGGCACTTCCTCGCTCTCAATAACTTTTATCACCCGCTTATTACATAAAACAGATTGTGAAACTGGCTCAGTCCATTTGTTCTCTCCCCCAGCCCCAACTTCCAAGGAATCTCTGACGTCTTTAACGCCTTTGTAGTGGCTTCGTTGAAACGCCATGATGCAGTGGAGGTTTCCGCCAACCTTCTTGGTGTTCCTCTTCATCATTCCCTTCTCCAGACGCCTGATGTCCATGTAGTCTGGGTTTTGGCAGTTCAGGTCTGTTGAGACATCTTCCCATCTGAAAAGTCAGGATTTAACTTTGAAGGTGATTAAACAGCTCACGACGTGTAGCACATAAGAAGTTATTTAAAAAAAAAAAGAAATTTTGACAGAAAAAAAAAGATGATTGTAACTTTGAGTGCATAACCCAACTGATGAAATTCTTGGCTAAAATGATCCCCTCATATATAAACATTCAGTGAAACTCACTTTTTACAGTGCATTCCTGGGTGTTTTCTACTCGGGTCTCCAATCAGAATCCATGTTTCTACTTCTTCTTGGGATAAGGGACACCTATCAAAATTTAACAAAACTCAACTTCAGTCACAAAATGTCAACAAAATTTGTAATTTAAACACACACACACACACACACACACACCTGTTTTGAATTTGAAATTTGTAATTTTTAATTAACTTTTAAAATGGAGATAGAGACTGCTAGTAATAACACGTGAAGGTAAAAAGAAACTTTAAAAACTTGAATTATAGGTAATTAAAGATCACAACTTCCTGAACAGTTTTGGACAGAACTTACCTGTTTCGTCAAATTTGATGAAAATTACCTAAAATACTTTTTTTTATTATATACAAGGTTAAACATTTATTGCAAGCCTTTAATCTCACTCGTCACTACAAAAATGAACCAATATTGGCAACTTTGTTACATACTGTTATAGTGTATACACTCTACATGACAATAGAACACTGACACCACCCAAATCCCCTACCTGTAGGCATCAGAGGCTAACAGTGGAACATCCTCGTACCCAATGGGACAGAAATAATGGTTCTGGCAGTGATATATGAAACAAGTTTCGTCCCCAGCAAGACCAGCTTTTAAAGACTTCAAGGCACTTTCAGAGGAAACCCCATAGGTTTTGTTGAGCCCATTGGGTTTGTATAGGTAGTATGTTCTTCCTCTGACTTTGAAATGGTCATTTATTTGTCTAAACCACCTGCAACGATGCACATAAACATTGACAATTATATCTGTAATACAGTGCAATAAACTTTAATTATGAAGTTTTCTATTAAGTATCAAAATTATATTTCAAAATTTACAAAAGCACGTAAATATTTCTAACATTAACTCCTTTTAAAGACTTGTCATTTTCAACTCATCAACATTCAGTGTCTGACATGGGCCTTACTAGCACTTGCAAATAACCTTTTTTTAATTTCTTTTAAATTTATGCAACTTCTGGATGTCTCTAATTTTATTTTAAAAAAATTATACCCAATTTCAAAAAGACTTGCCCTATATTATTTTCTCTTTCTTTAGACAAAATCAAAAAGTGTTCCCAAAGCTCAAAATCTAGTGGACACCCAATTAGTGCATCTGGGAGTGAGGCAACGTACCTCATGAGTGTAGCATTGCCAGTGAACGGTCCAAATCGTATGGCAGAGAAGTCTGGGCCGTGGAACCCCAGGATGACTAGAGCCTCTTCCTGGGTGATAGGACGGAGACTGAAAATGAAAATTACCCATTATTATTAATTTTTTGTACATTATTTTTTTATTTCTGCAAATATCATTTAAGTATTTGCAACAAACATGGAAATTGATAAGAACAAAATTAATTAATTAACTAAACAATTTGATTCTTGTATAAAACAGCTTACTTTCCAACTCCCAGCTTGCTAAACAGGTAGTTCCAACAGGAGACCACAGAAGACAGGCCACACGATGTCTTGTACTGGGGTCGACTCATACAGTACCTGATATAATAGACAAGTACTGCACAAAATGAAAATTTGTAATAGATACACCATGAGACAGTGAGGCATTTGTAATTTATTCACAAATACAGGAAAGGCAAAATACACAAGATACACGATAACCACTATCTTTTTTACTCTATCATGGAGTAAATTACTCTCCAATTCATAAGGCATTTTGCTCATATTACACCTTCCAGTCTAATATCCAATGATATGTTCCAAACCCACAAATGCTGTACCTTTACACTCACCATCTTTTCAGATCTAGGACTTTTCTCTGAGCCATCAATTCACTTGTGGCCTGGTTGGAGGGGGGTGTGTAAGGAATGCCCTTGTTGATCAACTTTGCCTGGGCTATCTTACTAAGGTGCTTCTTGGTTGGGGCAGACTCATTTGTTTGTGCTGAAAAAAGCAACAGCCTTTTTATGAAAAACAGGTAAGTTTGCCTTAACTAACTTGTCAAATCAGAAAATAATAACTTGAAATACTATGCAAATAGGATGAAAACTAAACACTAAGGACACCTGAAAAATCTGAACTTAAAATAAAAGGAATGCATATTTATGAGGTACCTTAAAAATACAAAAGGAGAGACCAATTCCAAACTATCAATTAGATACAGTCATTTTTATATCTCACCATCCTGAGCTTTCTTTTTCTTCTTTTTTCCTTTTGTATTCTGTGTGGCTGGTTTGTTGAAATCAGAGGTATCAATGTCCCATACCAGGCCTTCATTAGGGCATTTACGTTCTAGCTGCTTAGCTGCCTGAGTATTATTTGGTTGATCTAAAGAAGAAATGCCTTCCACAGGCTCTAAACGAAAGATATAAAACATTTTATTATCTTCATGTGTTTATGGAGCCAGTAAATGTTAGTTTCATTTAAATGACATTATTCTATTATCAATTTGATCATTTTTTTCTATTATTTTCATTATGTTTGGGCCACCATTTCTTGGGACTTATATTCAAATAAATGTTACCTAAATACACATCATCAGGAGCCACGTCTTCCCTCTCCTCCTCATCCTCTGTGTTACTAGGACTGGTGTCCACTAGATCTGCTGGACTGGCTTCTGGTGCATAGCCAAGGTAGTCACGCACAGATGATGTCACATTTCCCATTTTATTTCATGAAGTTACATCATTCAAAGAAATCTGCAGTAAAAAAAAAAAACGAAATTAGTAAGCATTTTATTTCTGAGAAACCTACCTTAATAATTATGTCCATAATAAACATAAAAGAACTGTGATATTAGCTTCACTCAGTCCACCGAAAAAAAAGGGGGGTTCCATTCCCCATGAATAGAATGCCCGTTACAAAAAGTTGCTGGGTGCAGGCTTACAGTATGTCATATTGACAAGTACACCAGACCCTCATTTACATAATGGTGTAACTGTATCTAAGTAATGCCGTAATGGCATGATCCCCCTCCTTGAAGATAGGAAAAATACAAAATGCAGTGTTGCAATAATAGTCCTTCGGCATTTCTAAAATGTGAACTGGCTAAATGAAACGAATATGTAGCATGAAATGTACTAGATACACCGTTACTGAGCGTATTTGTCGACAAACTTCCTTCGATTCAAACATCCTAGCAGTAGTACTGTAATAAATATATTAGTACTAGTAAGTTGTTTAGAAAAATGATACTAGCTCTTTGCTTAATTGCAAAAGTAACGGGGTTTTACAGACATCAAAACTAAGTAAGACAAAAAATCCATGATATTAAAAAAGTATTTTAGTACCTGACCTTTGAAACAATAAAAGAACGACATGTAGGTGATATACAAAACGTACAATACCTTCGAAATTCAAATTTACCCCTTTCAAACCAAAACAGGAAGTGTTCCTGACTACGCATGCGTATATCGAATTAGGTCAAGGTGAACAGCTGATTTTTGTTTGGAAATTCGGTTTCTGCCTTATTTTTAATTTAATTTATTTTTCTATCCTTAATAACTAGATGGCATTTATTAAGTGACAGAATGATATAACAACAAATGATACTTTCCAGGTAATGACACGGGTGAAATTCAGATATTCTATGTTTTTTCAGCATCATTTCCTTTTTAATCTGAGTGTCGTCTGCTAGCTGAAGCAAAGAACTTGAAAAGCTCGAAGTGAAGCTTTAAATTACTAAATAGCTACAAGAAAAGTTATTGATCTTTCGCTTTTTCAGTCAACTCGGCTTTAATTTATTTTTCTTCAATTTGACCAGCATGGTTTATGCTTATAAATGTTCAAGAAGAAACTGAACGCAAATTAGTATAAAGAAAACTTTGAAAAATAAATAAATAAACAAATAAAAAAGCAATTGAATAGACCAATAAGCAATTTAATTTAATTGATTAAAAATTAAACAGAATGAGTCTATATTGGTAGGTCAATGGTTTAGTAAATTTTAATTAAAATTAAATGATTAGTTTTTTTTATACTTACCAGTGCAGTCAGATTATTGTTTGAAAAACAAAATGCATTTATTCTTTTCAGCATGACAAGCAAAAATGCAAAAAACACCACGAAAAGAAAACATGATGGAATATTTGGAACACCTCCTGAGCCTGTCTTCAATGTTTCTCCCTCAGCTATGACCCCTGAGATGTTAGACGACTGGCTACAAATCCTTGTGAGCCAGAATGAGCAGAGAATGTTGAAAGCTAATGTGGCTCATGTATGTTGGATATGAGTGTATTTCAGCTCGTGTGGGATATTAAATTTCAGAGGTCCTAAGTTTAATTGTTCTGGTACACTATATATATTTGTGCAGAAATTTATCACTTTAGCATTGTGTATCAATTACAGCTACAATTAACAGTTTCAACCAAATTTCTTTAAAAACAATATTTGTTGAAGTACCGGGGTACTAGTGTATTTGGGTATGTATAAAAATTGAGGAGCTTTAAAGTTTTATTTTTCACTTTGTTATATATTTTGTGCCAATAAAGTTTTATTCTAATAATTCTTTTTTCTTTTTTTTTTTTCAAATGAAAGTAAATAATAATAAAAAGTAATAATAATGATGATAATAATAATAATCTTTGTAGTAAAGCCTTGAATATATGCAGTGTTGCAGACTTCAGTAGAATTAGATCATGAGCATATTTTTGTTCCTGCTGTGTGTATAAAAATAAAAATAAAAATTGGTTTCAGTTACGTAGGTAGCTTAATTGGTGAAAAAAAGTCGATGGAATTTTGAGTCGGTGAAAGTTGATGCAGTAAAGCCTTTTGCTCCATAGGATGTGTGACCTGTTGTTTTTCCAATTTTACCATCAGCACCTAAATTGTACCCTTAATTATCATCAATTAGAAAGGCCCAGCACTACATGTACCACTTCGGAAATTGAGAGTGAAACTCCATTAAATCAAGATCCAGAGTGATTACTGCAGTACAAAGTTATGTACAGCAAGTGTTAAAAGCCCGCACCTCTCATCATGAAATTGCAACCTTATCATTTATTTATTGAGAACAACATCTGATAATTAGGCAGCCAAGGCTAAAAGCTATGAACTCTTCAACTAAGTACACTCAGAGGATTATATTGCACTGTCCTTTTGATACAGTATGGGTTTACTCAGAAAGCTTTAACCCGCTCAGATATTTTAAAGGCATCTGATGCATTTTAGACTTTGTTATCAAAATACAAAAATTCATTTTTCTGGAAATTTTAGCAATTTTCTGTATATACTTTTCCCCAAAGTATTTTATGTATAATTATACTGGTACATTGAACATGTACAGTATGTACCATAACTAGGACGTTCACAGAATTACAATTTAGAAGTTAATTTTTGAATTCAGTTTCAAATTTTCATCACTTGTCACAAAAAAAAAAGTTAAATTTCCTCAAAAAAAAAAAGATTTTAAAGATTGTAATTTTCTCCACAGATTTGGATTTGGCATATCTGCAGTTGGTGATAAAAGATTTTTTTACTTTTATATACATACAGATATAAAACGCAAGCATTTAATTGAATATCACTACCATTAGAATTTACTATATGTACTAGTAGCTGTAATTTGAAAAAATAACACATAAATGCTAGTAAGTAATTTCACCTCTTTGGTACAGACAAGTCCATGTACTAGATAATAATCACTCAAGTGCTGTGAATATTGAATGAATTCTTTACATTTCAGGGATATTTTAAGAGTGGAGATGCTGTTCAGTTTGTGTTTTTAACTTGTGATCATTTCAAGTTGGTAGATGAGGCAAAATATATTGCAGTGGAGCTATTTGACAGGTACATGTAGGAAAAAAAAATACTATGCTGAGTATCATTGATGATTTTAACTGTGCTTATATAATTAACTTGAATTTTTATGCATTTTTTCTTTGTAATGAGATGACTTTCAGATTATGTTTACAATTACTGGTGTACATGTCACATTCAAGTTATTTAATGATTATTAATCACTGTGCAAAATATTTTGATCTGAAAAAAAATAGAGAAAACATCTTCTGCCCATGAATGCTTCCGTGGGATTATTGTAACATCTCTGTAACTTCCTGAAGTAAACTCTAGTATGTTGTAGGTATATTTAAAGATTTATAAAAAACAAAACATATATAACATATTTCAAACAAGCCATAATGCATTTTTCTGATTTAGTTTTTGTGATCAACTTGAAGTCCAAACTTTGACCGCATTCAGATAAACCCATCATGCTAACTGGATCTAATCAACTCTGTGGGATATTGTTGCTGAAGTGTATATGTTATCAGCTTAATTGTCTGGCATGTTTCCTTGAGAGAAAGAGCTAAGAGCCCATAATAGTTAATTATACCCCCTTGCTAGTTTAGATTACATTAACTGCACTAAAGCGAGAACCCCCACAGAGTTGGATCGATCCAGCTAGTATGATTGGTTTATCTAAACTCTCCCTCAATCCATTAACTTAAAATATAAAATTGTTCTGCCATAGTTTTATGGTCAGACACATTACAGACCTGTGGTGTGAGGTCAAAGAGATGAAGATCAGTAAAGAAGAGAAGAAGAAAAGGTGGAAGGAGATCAGGGTTGGGGTGGAGAGACAGATGGTATTAAGGGTGGTCAGCTGTTGTCAACTGGCCAGCAAGCTGACCTCTCACTACAAGGTGAGCTCTTTGTGTTGAGATTATTGTTATTATTGATATATTTTTGTTTTTTAATTTTTAATATTTAATTTTTAATATTATATTTTGTTTCTTTATCAAATTATATTTCATCCCAATTACTATTATTATTATTATTAGTAGTAGTAGTAGTAGTATTCCATTTTTACATATGAATTTATTCATATGCTGAAAATTATGAAATTGAAAATATTCTCATAAAAATAATTAAAAACTTTGATGAAATTTCAAACTCTGTGAAGTCCAGTGTAGACAAAGAAAAAATACAATATATTTGCAACAGTCAAAAAAATGTTTGTAACAAACTCTTGCCGAGAAATGCCATATTCTTATATTCTTCCAGTTGCACTTGTTGCACAATTTTTTTTTTTTTTTGCTCATTTTAGTATTAGGCGATAGAACATCAAACATCCTGCTCCATTTTGTTTTATACAAATTGTAAAAGTATATTTCTGTTTTAATTTTTTGAGTAAAGAAGAATACTTTAATGAACTCAAAGTTCAATTATTATGTTGATAATTTACTTGCAATTCATACATTTTCAGATCATAAGCCCCCGGCGAGTTAAAAAGTTCCTCCAAGAATTTGTAAACCAACGGTACAGCGCAGATAGCATTATGCAGTCAGAACTTAGGATTTTGAAGGCGCTTGAGTACAAAGTGATGATCAGTTCTCCGCTTTTGTATGTGGAGACATTGCTGGAAGTATTAGGTCTGTATATATAAAAATAGCCAATACATTTATTTATTTATTTATTTATTTATTTATTTATTTATTTATTTGTTTATTGGTATTTTTGTCAATCTCTTGTACATTTTCTACATGATATTATTAAGAATGTACTACCATTTTGGTTGAACATTTTTGTTAATACACCAGTAATTGATATTATACAGTAGATGGAGGAAAAGAAGCTTAATTTATTGTAAAAAAAAAAACCAACTGAGCTTGAAGTGATAATTGAATATGTTCAAGACCTATAAAGAAAGCGCTTTATTGCTTGTTTCAGTGAATCACTTCATTTATTATCAATTGATTTTCATTGATATTTGATTGGCAGGGCACACAGAGCCAGACCTGAGTGTGAAGGTTTACCACGGAGTCAGCCTGAAAGTGATGGACCTGGTTTACATCCAGAGGAGAGAGATATATGATCTCCTCTTCCTGACTGCTCTGGAACAAGACACCATTTCAGAAACTGACAGGTGCATGAAAATATGCCAGTCTATCGCTTAAATATATAGATGTTTTTGATACAGGTTCAAAATAAATTACCTGTGTTTTAACAAAACTTGTTTAATCAGTTACAATTATTATTATATGTTAAATAATACTTATAAGAATTTACTGCATAGTAATTTTGACAAAATTTTTGATTAACATTTTAAAAAATCAAGTGAAAAATTATGACTGAATTTAAATCTAGACTCAGTGTAGCTTTGTTATACCTTGTATTGTAGGAACAAGTGTATTTCATTAGAGTATGACATGTTTCTGCTCTCATCATCTGTGATATCAGCTGCTTCCTATGTTGTGGATCAGACCAATACAGACAAGGTGACTATTATTATTATTATTATTCATTGTACCAGGTATATCATTTTATTTTTGTTTTGTTATTAGTTTTATTTTTGTGAAAAGTTAACACATCTATTAGTCAAAAGTAAAATGTGGCAAATTGCACATAAGTTTCTATGATGTGATAGGTGCATATTTATCAATTTTTGATAGTCACTTAACAAATTTCCACAGGTGCATATTTATCAACTTCAATGTCCAATGGTATAATCTCTGTAGGTTTTTGTCACATTTAAATCTGTCATATATGTAGAAATGCTTTCTGGACACATTGTTTCTATTAGTCAAAAATTACGCCCAACTTCATAAATATGTATTAAAAATAACAGTAGTTTCTTTTTTTAATATGATTATCATTTAATACAAACTGAAAGTGATTAAATTTGCACACCGTAAACTTGAAATGGGTTTGGTTCATTTGCTGTCAATATTCAAATGTTATTTAATGTGAAGAAATATCGATTGATCAGTGGCTTGTTTGGTTGGATGCTTTAAATATTGATTGACTTTTCAGAAAGGCATTAATAATGGATAGCTCAGCTCATCACGTTTCAATTGTTTTTAATATTTTTTCTTGTTCTTTGTCAGGTCATTGATCATTTGAGTCAGATCACCAAGATCCCAACCAGTGATATTCTGGACTTTGCAACTGTGATAGTACAACATATATTGCAAATTTAAAACAAGATTATTGAGTCAGTGTGTGCACTGTTTATTTATTCATTTATTTACTTTTGGGCAGGTAACTTGAAATGTACATTTTCTTTTATTCTTTTTTACAAATGTTTATTTCCTCCCTTTTTATTAAATATGTATCTGCTGAAAATCTATTGATTTACATGAATTATTATTATTATTTCATTATTTTATTAGTAACTTGTCAGTGATAAGCAGGCTATAAAGTGCTTGTTGAATTTACAATTTTACAAATGTTAATATTCTTTTCTGTGTTTAATATTTATGGCATTGTCATTAAATCTCATCTACTGAGTTTTGAAGAGTACATGATTCTTTTTATTACCAGAGTAATATAGTCATTGAAATGTGTTTCTATATTTACCAGTGATAGTTATATTAGAGACAGTACTACTCTATGTTTACATTATATATAAAAGTGTTAAGCGATATTTAATCAAATACACTTTTAGGGAAGATGTGTATGATAATCATATAAATATGTGGAAAATAAATATTAATTAGCTTCATCACGGCAGTGTGTTGCAAGAGTTTTACTTAAATTTCATGTTTTAATTTCAATGAAGTTGTCTGTTGTCGTTATGAAGAATGAGCATTGAAAATTGGACGGATCGCCTGCCGTTTATTAAATCCTCGAGAGACCGACTCTCAATCTGGACATACACGTAGGCGTCTAACAGACGCCATGTCAGGAAGTGAAAATCCTTTGAGGGGTCGTTTTAATGGTTATTTCCTTACCGTTGGGACATATCTTAGTAATTATATTGATGGTTTATAATTGATGGCACATCTACTTCGGGGATGTAGAAGAGTCATTATTAATATCGTTTAAGTAATATTTTTAGAGACAATTAAAAAAAGTCTTACCGATAAAAGCTGAGAACCGACATTAAAAGCAGTGAAGCTTCATTTAAAATAATAATAATAACAATTTATAATAATTGTTTCCATGGAAAAAAATATCGAGGTTTCTCTTTAATAAAAGTACCCCTCGCAGTATACACATAAAAAGTTGTTTGGTCACAAAGAATCATTCATTTATCATTATTATTTTGTTTTATTTATTTATTTATTTATTTATTTATTTATTTATTTATTTATTTTGTACGTGAGCATAGTTCAGAAAAATAATCAAATATATACAGGTAACTCATAAATCTCTAAAACACCCGCCATCTCACAGCGCTCCCGGTAACTTACAACATGTTTGTAAAGTAGCCGGTAGACTCTGAAAGTCAGGGTTGCCGATGAATTCTATATCCGCCCCATTGCCATTTCCAATCTACTTTCATCTCTAAAAGCTGTGGGGACTTTCCAGTGGGACTCAATTAAATCACATACATGTACCATAGCCAATATTTTAGATGACATACTGAAAAACAAAGGCGTCATCTCGTAATTATTTTATTTGGAGTGGATAATCACTCGGAAATAAAGTGATTCGATGGCCCATTGATGGTTGACTCGAACTTTTGGTGTAAGTAAATAAGTACATGAAGAGCTAGCAAACCTTTTAAAGATGTGATAAAATAGGATAGTTCATTTATATTAAACGGATTCAATCCCAGCCCCAAAGTTTGATTGCTAGGCCCCTGCATCGACGGCGAGTGTGGAGGCAGGGAGACCATCAGGGAATTAGCGACAATGCTCTTAAGGTGGGCCGGTCATATTATTTAGTCCGCGGATCAACTTGTCGTGAATGTGCTTATTCTGGAATTGTGATCCGCAAAACAAATTACATGGGTACCTTGTGTAAAGTAAATGATGGATATTTTTATCCGGAGATAATTTTCTGCAATCAAATTCGTAAATGGAAGGGGATTATTATAATCAGAAAAAGTGGCTTACAAAGGGCAGATGCAGGAAAATTGCTGAAATTTCCAGAGCTTTAACGTCTTACGCGCAAGGTTATGGGAATTTTTTCCACACTGAAACGAAACTTTGATATAAACGCTATACATGAATGAGGCGGATCCAAGACTTATTAAGTGAAGTGAACTGGATGTAAACTATTTCTGTGATCTCCACGGGTTTCTGGTAGTCAAACTGAACGTATATTATTTCCCCCTTTTTCACTGACACGAGCGAAACAACCCTCACTGTAAATCAATGTTTATTTATTTATTTATTTATTTATCTATTTATCCAATGACTTAATTTCTGCGTCATAATGTGACCTTTTATATCCACACAGCCCGCAACATTTCTGCATAAAGATATACTGTAGCACAGATAACAGAAAAATTATTTCTCCTGCAGCTAAAAATGAATCCTCACCCAAATCATTAGATTGATGCTCACCGCATTTTTTCACAGTTAAAGCCAGCTGGAAATTATCTCAGAAAATGACACGTATGTCAGTCCTATTACGTGCATGCCAATTGTGTGAATGCCAATTAAATACGCCCCAGCGGCAATAAATTTCCTCATGGTAATATAATATACTGCAATATGGAAAGGAATGAGAAATGTCACGCCTAGATCTTTGAAGAGATTTCTTTTATTTTTTCTCATTAACCTTTCAAGATGATACTGGTAGATACTTTTCAGTCTGTGAAGGAAACTAATATCGCCGGCCAAAGGCTCCAAGCATAAAAAACTCCCTACACTTACACTTGGTCAGATTAACTGCTGTTTATTTTTTCTGTTAAGCATCTTTTACTTTTACGGTTTACAGTATGGCACACGAATAATAGGCTAACGTAACACGATGTACATAGCAAACACACTTCTTTGGTTGTCTGAATTACCTAAAAATATGCAGTATGGCTTTAATGGACGCCTATTTGATGCATCCAAAATATCAACCGCACGATAATTTCTTTTCACAATTATTCCTCGCTGCAACATAACGCTATAAATATGGGGTGATAAGGGTCAAATCATATAACAGTTTAAATTAATGTACTGCCAACCAAAGTTCATTGGAGCTAGGAGACGCTTGCTCAAACCAGAAACTTTTCCAACGGTCAACCACCACACACTGGTGCATCTATGCCTTCTTTGCAAAACTGAGTTTCAGAGCATTCTGGAAACAAGTCTCTATGCCAATGCATTGCGTCCACAATAAGGTTGATTATATGAAAAAAAATTATGATACGTTTACCATAAATGTTCAACAAAAATTTAAGGTTTGTTCGAAGGCCAAAGTTTGATTCGCTCGAAGAAGGAACTGTACGCATTGCGTACTTGCTTCAGTCGTACACCGTACACCACGGCGTCCGATAACGGATTGAGCAAAGTTATCAACCCCACGGTGTCCGTTACCCATTGGCCAATGACCCCATGATCAAATATTGTCAAGAAATACAGAACCACCATTGGTGACCAGAAGACAAACAAGGTACAAAACAACATGCTGACAATAATGTAAACGTTACTGCCATCCTTCTTTTGGTTTTTGGGAAATATCGTGTCGCACTCTCTGTCGTCTTAACATTATCATAAGGAGGAGATATAAAAGTAAGTTAATTAGAAATAGAGACGCCATGATGCCATTCGCGACGAA
Organism: Lingula anatina; assembly: GCF_051362555.1. Lineage (NCBI taxonomy): Eukaryota > Metazoa > Brachiopoda > Lingulata > Lingulida > Lingulidae > Lingula > Lingula anatina. Next base: position 12,999,183 of record NC_141776.1, on the reverse strand, counting down.
GTGAGGGTCCAGGTATTTCATATGCCTATGTCTGTTAAAGAAAATCACTGTACAGTCTAATCTGGTCTGATTTGTGGCATCGGTCAACGTCGAGACGGTCAAATAGACCAGTGGTATAACGTAAGTGGAGACTATCAGCAATACAACCACTTTAGGTGTAAAAATCAAGCCATGACGTAGCGGGAAGGCCACGCCCATAAACTGATCCACAACAAGCCAGGTTGTAGCCAAGAACGGGAAAAACTCATAGATCCATTCCAAAGACACGGAAATGTGGTACAGGCATGAGAGCGGTCCACTGTCGTACCAAATTGTGACATCATTTCCCGTCGTGTCGTCAGGTAGCAATGTGACGTCATGCCCGTTCGTAACGGTATTTCCAACAAAAGTAGTTGTCACGTCATGGACCGACGTGACGTCATTTTCATTTGTAACACCAAACTGAAAAACTGTGAAGTTTACTCCAGCGCGTATTTCGTCGGTCAATCTCGCAGCATCTAAGCCAGAGGATAGCATGGGAATTATACAAAAAACAATGTTTGCGAAGGCAAGGTTAATCAAGAGTCGTCCGAATCTTTTGATGATAATTGAAGAGGTGCGCAGGATGCAAAAAGATATCATGTTCGCTATGCCACCAAGGGAAGCACAAAGGAAAGCAATTATGTCTATATTTCTGGTGAATAGATAACTGTTGTAGCGCTCCAAATTTCCACCTCTTCCACTGCTATTTGAGAGTCCAGTGTATTCCATTTCTATAAACTACCGAAATCAGTAAAACCAATACTATCCAAATATACCATATATATGTATATCCTTTTTGGGTTATGTCGAGTCTTTTACAAATATACTCAGGATAATCACTCGGCTGGCTACCAAATGTTTACCAAAGCGCTCATGAATGTACTGTGGCAGCTCGATCCCTTAAATCAGCTTCCAAAGTTAAACTACGCCGTTGCTGTGTCAATGCCAGTGCTTAAGTCCTATTGCACTCCGAATTGCTGTCATTTTACCTTACCATCCCAACGGTTGCATTGGCAATATCACTTTCCGCACCTGCATGCTGAAAACACGTTCAGAAATTAGGTATTATTTGATATTGGTTTTATCATACTAAGAGCATTTATTGTGCCTTGTTGTACCTCGGTAATGTGAAATTTTAATTTCTTCAGTAGGCCTAACCGCGCCGCACTCAGGTTTCATTGTCATCAATCAATTTGAATGTCTTGGTACATCCTATCATATTAGATATAGGAAGGATGATTCACCTTTCCGCAATATATGGAGTGGGAATGTTGAGCAATGAGTGGGTGTGGTCAAATTCTCAAAGGTATACAACACACAATAAACTTTTTTATACAAATAAAATGAATTTCCAGCGTTTTTATCGAGGAACGTCCCTTTTAATATCGCTGAGAAATTTACGATCTTAAATTTTTTCTTATTATTTTTAGTTATGAGTGTCTCACTATTTGCTGGGGTACATTAAACAGTCTCTATCTGCTCGTGACAATGACCCAAAAACTAAAACCTTGGTACTAGAAACGGGTTTATGTACATGGTATCCATTGGTAGGTAAGGGTGACCTGCTCAGATAATCTATCTGCTGCTTACATTAAACAGGTATAAACGAACATGGAGAGTTTGGCATCTTACAAAATCTATTAGTACTATCGTTATCTCGGTTGTACTTCAACGTTACATGTACGGTCCGCCTACGTTTCTTCATAGAAGTGAAACTTAGAAGTTGCGTTCAATAATACTTTGGCATTATGAGAATAAAGCCTACCAGGTTAAACAAATTATGGAGGAAAAACTGAACCGTTTGATACCTTGTGATGACAATTGTACGTATTGCTTGGTGCACTTAATCAATTAATATGTATATGGATTTTTTATTTCCCTGACCAATGTGTGCTTGCCAAAGTTGATAAGAGGGAGAACTATTACGCTGGATTGGCGGTTTAGAAGATATTTATTACAAACAGCTAATGCGATGTTTTAATCCAGACATGAGTGCAGTACAACATGAATAAGCAGAGAGAATGAAATTATAAACACTTATGGAAAATACGTTAGTACACTTATACAAATTTATTTATATATTGGATCCTGTAGATAAATTCTACTTGTCAACGTTTCATTTTTACCTGTATTTAAGTATAAATATACATTTAAATTTCTCGATCTTTACAAACTGTGCATTCACAATATAATTATGATAATTTTGCAAATATATATAAAAACACTAAGCTATTACTGTCTCTAGCCTGCTTCTCAAACGTAATATAATGAAAACAAAATTTGAAACGTGGATGTTCTCCAAAAATTAACTGTTGTCCGAGCAACACCGTTTAGTTCTCTTAAAGAAGGAACAGTACGCCTTCCGTACGTGTTCCAGGCGTATACCGTACACCACGGCGTCCGATAACGGATTGAGCACAGTAATGCAAGCCACGGTGTCAGTAACCCATGGTTCGATGTCCCCGTTGTCAAAAATTGTCAAAAAATACAGAACCACCATTGGTGACCAGAAGACAAACAAGGTACAAAACAGCATGCCGACAACGTTATAAACGTTACTGTCTTTCTTCTGACGGATTTTCGACTGGTGGCTTAGCGAAATATTCAGTTGTCTCCTTTGCCTTCTTAACAATATCATTAAGAGGAGATACAAGATCAGGTTAATGAGAAAAACCGATGCTACAAAAACGCCACTGGCAACAAAATGGGGATCCATGTATTTCATATGGCTATATCTGTTAAAGAAATGCACATCGCAGTCCATTTTGGTCCAGTCTGTAGCACCAGTCAGCGTTGAGACGATCAGATAGACCAGGGGTATGGCGTACGTGGACATTATCAACAATACGACCACTTTAGGTGAGAGGATCTGGCCGTGACGTAACGAGAAGGCCACACCTATAAACTGGTCCACAACAAGCCACGTTGTCGCCAAGAACGGGAAAAGTTCACGCACCCATTCCAAAGACACGGAAAAGAAGTACAGGCATGAAAGTGGACCGTTGTCGTGCCAAATTGTGACGTCATATCCAGTCGTGGCGTCGGGTTCCAATGTGACGCCAGACTCATTCGTGTCGGCTTTTACAAACAACAGAGTAGTTACGTTCAGGTCCGATGCATTGATCAGATATCCACTCGAACCACTAAATTGGAAAACTGCATAGTTACTCTTACTATCAAGACTAGTTTTGGCGGTCAGCCTTGCAATGTCTAAACCAGCATACAGCATCAGAATCAAACAAAAAACGACGTTTGCAAAGGCAAGGTTTATCAGAAGTCGCTCGAACCTTTTCTTTTTAATGGAAGAAGCGCACAAAATACAAAGAGAAAGCATGTTCGCAACTCCACCAAGGAAAGCACAAATGAAACCAATTATGTCTATGTGTTTGGTGTACAAAGGGTTGTTGTACCGGTCCAGGTTTTCTCTGTCTGCACTGTTATTTGCAAGTCCTGGGAATTCCATATTGATGTGCTCTTCGAGTGAACGGTCTTCCACCGTCCAACTATAGCACTTGGGCTTTTTTCTGTATGACGCTTAATCTTCCCCCTGCCAAAATATACCCAGACACCAAGGCTGGCTACTCTCTAAATGTTTTTTTTTCACAGTGCTGAAGCGATCAACCTCCTTCCAAGGGGCCCCTTGTAAATCCACTCCCGAACTTCAACTGGTCTCTGATCCGCCCTTGCTGTGACAGCGACAGTGTCAGCAGTTAATTTCTCCCTGCTGCTTACCAAATGGCTGTCATCTAGCCTACCCAGAACATGTTTAGCAATTATATATTAATAGATATTGATTCCATTGCATCAAAACTAGTTGCCGTGCCTTGACATTGGTTACGTGGTCTTTTCTTTAATTGCCATTGCTTCCACGTTGGCAGGTATCCCTGTCATCAATCCATTTAAATGTCTAGGTGCATTCATTCATATTAGACTAGGTTCCCATACCTAGATCGATCTAACAGGATCGATCCATTTTCAAGTGGTTTCTCGCTAAATTGCTTTGGGCTTAAGCGGGTGATATGTCGGGCACGCCTACTAAAGCTGCTAAACAATAGTTAATAAATTACCCCTTAGCAGCTTCAGTAGACGAGACAGACATCTAAGCCGCTAAAGTTGATTTGCAACTTAGCTAGAATCCCCTCGGAGATAGATCGATCCACAGTTAGTGCGATAAGGTCTGGAAACGGTCCCTTAGATATGATAAGCGAAGAATAATTCACCGAAGCGTAACTATGGAGTGGATATGTCTGCAGGCGGGTGGGGGCGTGGTCGAGTTCTCAAAGGCATATGATGCGCTTAAAAAGCTTTAGATTTGTATGATAATCAAATGAATTTTGTAGATATTTCAGTTTTTTTATTTAATCACCAAGGCACAGCTAGTCCAACACCGTTAAGAACATAACGATCTAGACCAGTTTCTGAGTTATGAATGTTTATTTTAAATTTTACCGTCAATAGTTAGATTAAAGATAAATATGAAGAGAAAGTCAACGCCCCTTGACGTACATATACACACACTGGACAAAAGAAGTGTCACCCCTACTGAGCCAATACTATGGGGGAGATAAATGACTGTGGAATGATATGCTCCTAGTATCATTTTATTAACATCAAATTTCACAAAAAAATCACAAAATGAGAACAAAATATACATTCTACCAAAATATGTAGTTTCAAGTCCAAAATTAGTACTTAGTGGCATAGCCACATGACCTAATAATAGGTGCCAGTCTACGAAGCAAGGATTCATATAATTGTCTGATGCGTTCAGGGCTTATGCTGGCCCAAGCATGAAACACTGAATATAACAGAGTTTCTCTGCTGGTTAGACGGGCATTTGTAAAAAGTTTTGACATATAAATCCACACATTTTCTATTATGTTTGCATCCGGACTCTGGGCAGGCCACATCACCCTGCGAATGTCCTGTTGGTCAAACCAATCATCAACTGCTCTGGGCCTGTGACAAGGAGCATTGTCATCCTGGTGAACAGATGGATAATTCCTGTCACCAAACATGTTAGCAATAGATGGTAGCAAGCCTGACTCTAAAACATCGATATATTTCTAGCGATTCATGTTTCCATTAACCACTATCAATTCGCCCAAGCCATGGATGCTGATGCAGCCCCACACCATGATGAATATGCTGCTCCGGGTTCGAAAATTCAGTGCATGTGGTGCAAATGCGTTACCAGCAGTTTGCCAGCATAGTACCTCTGTCATCTGAGGTCAGACCAAAGCGACACTCATCAGAAAAACTATATAGGACCAATTGTCATGGACTGTCCAGTTCCAGATCCTGTTGACCCTAGTTTACTCTACGTTGCCTGTTTTGTAACGATATAAGAGGTTTCAGTCTTGCTACCCTGCTGTACACTCTCTGAGCATGTAACCGACGCCTAGCAATTTTCTCAGGCACATTCTTATGTGTGAAATTGTTCCACTGTGTTGTCAGCTGACAAGCAGTGTCGAACTTTGACAACCTGGACATCAAAATCAGTCGTCGGTCCTTACGGCCAGTATTTTTTCTTGGACGACCCATCAGAGGCAATTTGTCACTTGATCCAGTGTTTCTATGCCGAGACCAGACCCCCTGCACGGTTCTGACTGAACAATTCAATTGTATCGATATTCTGACATAGCTTATATTCCGCCTCTTCAGGTTAATAACTTGCACCTATAACCGTTAGATAATTGCCTGTATCTTGCCATATTGGAGTAAGACAGGAATAAAATTTGCTGTACATGTACAAGACCAACAATACAATTCCATGGTATAGCGGTTTTATACTCATTAGTCACATTATAAGTAGACCAGGCATTATAAGTACCCAAGATCTGCCTACTTTTATTACTCTGAGTTAGGGGGTGACACTTCTTTTGTCCAGTGTGTGTATTTGTGCCAATTTCGTACACGACATAAATAAATTTCTGTTGCCAACAAAACAACTTAAAATAATCTATAAGACAGACTAACACGCCTCATCTTGTTTCCAACGTGTATAATCATCAGCTTCACTGTAATCTGCACAACGCCAGGATGCTTCTAAGCAAACTTCACCTTGGTAATCTGCTATCGTCATTTCCAATACAAACCAAAACAAATTGACAGACTGACATAGACGTATGGCGAAACCTCACTGGGCAAATCAGGCAAAAAAAAAAAAAAAAACACCAAATCATTAAAAAATGATCGACAGCGTTGGTGAAACCCTGGTCGTTACATTTCTCCCTGTTTCGAATCAAAAGGTAAAGATGGACCAGACTGTTCATACCGATTCCATTGAAAATATGACGAAAACGAATGCGAAGTACTTTTTTTAAAAAAAATTATTTATCTCATGATATGTTTAAAAAAACAAATGTTGTCTAAGACTGAGTTCCCATACCTAGATCGATCTGACAAGATCAATCCATCTCCGAGGGGGTTTCTCGCTAAATTGCTTTCACCTTAAGCGGCTTAGATGTCTGGCACGAAGATGGGGTAGAGGGGGTTCTCGCTAAATTGCAATTCACTTGCTGAAGTTGTTGCTGTAATAAGGTCGCGCGCGTTATACGTCACAGGTGTTGCGTTACTACCCACGTGCTACGATTTTTCCCTTGGGGGGCAGCAAGCGGACATTTTGTACAGGAGCAATGCAAAGATGGGTGAATACGATACGTTGTTTTTAACCGAAGACGATGTTCCCGGGGCGAAACTGCCAACACCAAAAGTAAAGGATCACGCCAACTTTGTTTTGGAACGATGTGGTTAGCCTGTCAGTGGCGAGTTGGGGAGAAAAGAGCAGCATTGATAGCAAGGTACTGTGTACACGTGAACCGGCAAAGTTAATGATAATTTCGTGTTGCAAAAGCATAATTAAATTTTTTAGTTATTTTCCAAACGATACTATTTGAATAGCAGATACATAGATCTTACTAGCAACAATGTAACATTTTGATGACATTGAAAATCAAAAGCTGATGTGCACGATAGTTTGAGGAGGACACGGCGACAGCAAGTTATTCATGAAATTTTGCTATATAACACCATATCATATGCTTGTGTCGTTGATAACTCTGTGGTATTATTGCTATTATTGCTGCTCATATTAATACCTGATATTATTTCTCAGGCTACCAAGTTCATATCAGCTCATTTTTGTGGCAGTTGACCATTACATCATGTGTGCAGGTTATTATTATTATCACTATTATTATTTGATCAAGCACATTTTGATAAAGTGGCCATGCTTTAACAAGAGAGAGTCAAATTCATGTTGGATTTTAAAAGAGTAAATCATCACTAGTATGTGCAATTAAAGCTATTTGATTATACATATTTGATTTTCAATTATATTGATTATGATATGCGGTTTCTGCCTTTTTTCTCTCGCCCTGAAATATAAATATATAACAAGTAAATTGATAGTGCTTTATTACATTTTTGCTTTATACTTTCAGATGCAAAAACTGCGTAGAAGTTGGTAAAGCTGTAGAGATTGATGTGAGCATAGATCAGGGGAAATAGTGTTAGAAAAACTAGGAGGACAAGAAATAGATAATGTACTAGTAGATCCATCATCACTGCAAGGGTAGTTTGTGTGATCCTGTCCCTGAAACTGTGCCACAAGTTTTCAACTGGTTGAGTCCTTACTAAGACAAGCCGCTGCGGTGTGAATTGCAATATGTACATTCAGGTTATATGTGTCAGATTGATGACAAAAAAGACCTCCACAATATAATTCAAAGGAGTTATCCTTGCATCTATGCCTCATCAAAAGTACACAGTGACAGTGACTAGAACATTGTTTGCAAATAGTGAGGCAGTGAAGGCTGCAAGGTGCCATTGTTTTTCAGTATTAAGAATGACAGTATCTGTTTTTTATTACTTTTATTACTTTTTTTATTCAACTTTTACCCCTTCAACGTATACAAACAAACTTCCAGGGAACGTGAAGTATGCGTATACGTTGAAGGGGTAAAAGTTGAAACCTCAAAATACTAAGGTGCAAAGTACCAATCAAAGCGATCCAATTCCTTCCACTTCTGGCTGATCTTACTGTCCCAGTGGTTTCCTAGCTGTAACAAAATTGCATTAAGCCTAAATTTGATTTTGTAACAGCTAACGTTAGAAGACCTTTGGTAGAGAGTAATATCTGATTTGGAGCCACCGGGCTAGGGAATACAAATAAAGTTCCGTCTATTAGCGGACTACAACTGCTATCTGATACAGGTCATTTTTTCACTTAGTGTATAAACCTACGTAAAAAAATCCCATAAGAATAATAAAAACCGTTTCCGCCTTAATTATCTGTAGGTTCATTACTGAATGTCATATCACATCAGCCTGTTCGTCTTTCTATTTTCTTATTTTTCTTATAATAAACTGGTCGGTGTTAAAGAACTCTGAGTCTGTGTAACAGAGAGTTCGCCCTACATTCGATTCATACTGGTTACTGTTACCGTGACGTAGGCAGTTACAATCTAGGAAGCGGCTTACCTGTACAAATCAACGGGAACCAGATGGCAATCTCTATGACCCCATTCCCATAAATTTTAGATCGATCTATCCCTGTGGGGAGTCTCACTAGATTACTGTCAGCTTAGCCGGCTTAAGCGTCTGTCCTGCCTACTAAAAGCTGTAAGTGGGTAATTAACTATAGTGCGCGCTCGGCTGACTGCAATTTAGCGTGAACCCCCAGGGAGTTAGGTCGATCTAAATCTAAATCCCTGGATCGATCTAAATCTCTGGGAATGCACCCTATCTCGGAGTACTCTCTGTGGTACACTTCAGATCAGTGCAGTTCACGGTACATTAGGTTAACTCGCGCAGCCTTATGTGTCACACTTCGTTTGATTAAAAAGCCAATGTTACAGATCGTACACGCAGTCCCAGTTTCCTGTGCATAACAATCCTCTTCATGTTTTCTATCTGGCTTGGATAAGTTACAAACGCCAGCAGTGAATGGTTTTAAAAGCAAAGTGTACACAGGCGTTCGAAAAGCTAATTGCTAGGGCTAACTTGCACTGTATGTATGAAACGCAAAATACTGTGAAAAAAACAGGCAACTAAGGTTACGGCAATTCAGAGAGAAGAGGCAGGAAGTTGAACGGCTGACAGCCACGTCGAGATCGTATCACAGAGCAGTCTATCCCAGGTCAGTAGCTGATATTGCTGGTTCTCCACGCGTTCCCATAGTAACTCCAGATCGGCGTGAAGTGGAATTTGCACTCCTTGGCGCTGTGGAAAATACAAGTGCGTAGCCAGCGTTCTTCTGTGTTTTTTAGACGGGGTTATGACTCAAAATACATAAGTCTGAGAAAGATTTGTTACAACCAAATTAAAGAAGGCCTTTGGTTTAATGTTTGATGACATTCGATGCACAGTCTGTTAGAAAAGAGGGCATATTGCAATGGAATACACTACACTTTCAAATAACAGCGGAGGTGGGCGAAATCTGAAACCTTACAACAGTCATTTGTACACCAGAAATATGGACATCATTGGTTTCATATGTGCTTCTCTTGGTGGGGCAGCGAACATGGTATCCCTGTGTGCCCTGCGTGCTTCTTCCATTAAGAAGAAAAGATCCGGGCGGCTCCTGATCAACCTTGCCTTCTCAAACGTCATTTTTTGTTTCATTCTTATGTTGTACGATGCACTGGACGCTGCAAGGTTGACCGCCGAAATGCACAATGGTATCAACAGCACAATGTTTCAATCTGACTTTGCAAATGGTTATGACGACACATCAGAGCGTACCACGACTTTGTATGACGTCACATTTGGAAATGAGTATGGCGGAAATGACGTCAAAATCTGGCATGACAGCGGTCCGCTTTCATGTCTGTACCATTTTTCCGTTGCTTTGGAATGGATACGTGAACTTTTCCCGTTCTTGGCTACAACGTGGCTTGTTGTGGATCAGTTTATGGGCGTGGCCTTCCCGCTTCGTCAAGGCCTGATCTTCACACCTAAAGTTGTCGTATTGTTGATAATTTCCACGTACGTTATACCGCTGGTCTATTTAACCGTCTCGACTGTGACCGATGTCGTAAATCAGATCAAAATAGACTGCACGGTGATTTTCTTCAATAGATACAGGCATATGGAATATCTGGACCCTCACTTCGTCGCCAGTGGCATTTTCGTGGCGACAGTGTTCCTCACAAACTTGGTTTTGTATCTGTTGCTCATGGTTATCGTGAGACGCCAAAGGGTTCAGTTAACACATACGGAAAATCGCCAGTCAAAAATCGGAGAGAAGGATGTTAGTAATGTATACATTATTGTCGGCCTGTTGTTTTGCACTTTGTTTGTTTTCTGGTCACCAATGGTGGTTCTGTATTTTTTGACAATATTTGACAAAGGGTCCATTGAGCAGACGGTCACCGACACTGTGGCGTTTATTACGGTCCTTAACCCCTTAGCGGACGCGGTAGTGTACGGCGCACGACTGGAGCAAGTGCGCAAAGCGTACAGCTCCTTCTTCAAGAAAATTATGCAGCGTTGCTCATGTAAAAAGTAAACATTGTGGAACTATACACTTTGTTCTAGTGTGTCTCACCATCTGTTTTTTGTAATATTCATTTCAGGGACAGATTAAATGGCGTTTATGCCGTGGAATTTGCGATTTGCACTAGAACCGTTCAGTGAATATGACAAGGCAATTGTACTGACGTACCATCTTTGACGTAACACTTTTGATCAAAAACAGAATCTGAAGTGCTTTTATTTACAAATGATAACCTCACCGCAGGTTGATTTTGTTATAAACAGTGCTTTGTTATTCAGATACCATTATTAACGTGATTAATGGTACAGAAATACAAAATAGATATCCATAGTTTATACCATTCAGGCCCGTAGCCAAGGGGGTTCGGGGGGGGGGGGGGGTTCGAAAGAACCTCCCCTTTTGCTGGAGAAAGGTCCACTCTGGATAAAATTTGATCTAGTTACATGAAGTTTTTATGGAAAAAGGTCCACTTTTTCAGAAAAAAAAACCTTTTGAAATTGCTGGCTACGGGCCTGGCCATTTATTAACAATAATAACAGGCACCTCCTTAATTTTTTGTTTCACTGTGATTTCCCCAGAGGTATAGACACGTTCCTTAAATTGAAAAGACACGAGAGGATATTAAGTCTTGCTCAGTTTACAAACTGAATATAAAGTTAACTACACATTTCTATGCTTATCATCCTAATTGTAATAAGTCCATGGCAGGTAAATCACTCTGATCGGAGGTATACAGCTAATGGTTTTGTTTCTAGTGATCTTAAACTCAAGGTGTCGGTTAATATTCCATATATGATAAATATAACACGTTCTCACATTCTCAGCAGTTTTTTAGAAGTACAAAAGATTAAAAATTGAGAAAAAAACGAATCGCTATTGTTTCGACGCTGTCCAGATAACACGAAAGCGTACATAAAAAAAGATTAAACACGGACAATTTATTCAATCATTGGTATTTATATCTTATGAACTATAAAGAAAAAAAACATTTGCGCCTAGAGATCACATGGAATTGTTCCATTGACAACACCAATTGTCCCAATGCACTCCATTATCTACTTGCAGTGTAAATGTCAATAAGATAACAGTACTTAGGATTGTAAGTGGTAGATAACGCAGTTAATACCATTTGTCGAATGGCAGAGTTGAGGGATAGTTAGCCCTTCATCTGTTTGGAATTTATATGTACATTACACTTTATGCATCAGCAGTTCTTATCCATTTATAACACAAAGCCTTAAGCTCATTGTACCCTTACAACTTTTTAAAAGCTTACAAAACAATAAGCTTTTACAGGATAAGGGATTGCAGCTATGACATACTTCAGAATATTGGCTAAATAAATCTTAAATTATCTTATTTTGCTTTTTGGCGAATAGTTTACTTGCGTTTTAAATGGATAACAACCCGTCACATGGGATTCAAAATTCCACAAGAATTACATATATGAAATATGTGCTTGCCAACGGACCACGTGGACCTTCATAACTTTGAACTAACTTTGAACATCGGAAAGGATTCAATAACAATTAGTAATTAAGTATAGGAAAATCGACGTTTACCCCAGGGAAATCCGTTTTCGGCACTTTTCCTGGCCATAATGAACAGGTGTTATCCCTTAAATGTGGAAAGTGTCTGGTGAACTACTGGTGCCATCTGGAGAGCGTGATAGGAAGTGGGCAAATTGCGTTTACATTATTCCGCATCAAAAATATACACAGACAGTGGTGTTCGTCAGTACCCTTCGTTCTATCACTGATTATGGCTGTCAAACTTTCCATCAAGCGGGAAATATCAGGGAGTCTGTAGAACATAACATTTAAGTGCAACTTACAATCTCATTTTACAGGTACTTGTAAATTGTGTGATTCAGGCATTATCAAAATAAACGCCATGTGCAGTGAAAAAAGGGACTAAAAGGAATCGAAAATGAAATATTTACAATGACTATCAAGTCAAATAAAAGGTCAGAACTCCTATAGTAACTTAAAATATGAACCATTGAAAACTGCCGTAGTTTCTAATCCTTCTCAATACGATTTTCAAAACGTATTTCCTACTAAATGTGAATTTTTTAAGTGTTTGTTTCATAAACACTTCAGGAGCTAAATTATTTGCGACAAAAATGTTATTATAAAAATATAATATTTAATATATCTAAAAAATAACCGCGTAGAATAATGCCTGCAACAACAAAAACGTGCAATTGTCTTTAAAAAATACCAAACATTATCAAGGATTAGATTACATATTAAACAATAGTAAACAAAGTATATTAACATATTAAATATAAATTGGTCACTTATTGTAAGTTTAATAAGACCCCTTCAGTGATAACTACTGTATAAGTTACATATTATTAATGGGACGAATAAGCAAAAAGTAGATAATGAATAAATACAAATAGAAAACAATGCAAAAATGTTAAAAACCTTGAATGTTGTCGCTAGGAACCAGAGTTCGTTTCCGATTATTTTGTACAGCTAATTGCTATTTAACCCTAACCCGTGTTATTCATGTGGCAGCCCTGGACTTCCTCTTCTAGTGCTACAATTCCTGTCAAGACGTCACTGAACAGACAAGGACTGCACAATGTTATTGGCCCTTAATTTATTTGTGATATTTCAAATTTGAAATAACATTCTAATAATGATTAAGTATTAAAACTCATTATAATCATTAAACGATCTTTGGAATGAATATTTTATGTTGTGTTTTGAGTCTCTTCTCAAGGTTGCAGATAAGGGTTTTCTTTTTTTTTCAAATCATCACAGCTATATTACTGCTCCTCGCCATCCAAGAGAGCCTCTAAAAGTGACTGTAAATTTGGAAACTCGGCGCCGTTGTCCTCCAATCGCTTTTGGACCACTCTACGCACAACGTCTTTGGAATATCCAATCTCCATAGCCTTCTGAGTAATAGGATTAAGCATCTTAGCTTCCATTTCGCTTGTGTCCAGTTTAGCAGAGACGGGCATTGGTTCGCTCTTAGATTTTCCTTGAATGCTCATTCCTCGCTGGACGCCTTTAGCAAAATCGCTTCCTTTCGTAATTTGCAAAAACTCGCAAGTCGGAGCCCACCGCGCATGCTCAATCCAAGGATCTTCTTCCGGTTGCCACCCGCAGAGACCCACTCCACAATGGAAGCACAGAACAATGTCCTGGTTTCCCTCATAAAAGAAACCTGCCCGGGAAAGGCCCTGTGCTCTTTGGGTCTTGTGATCCGGCCATTCGTAGAAGGTGCTAAATCTATCTTTTGCCTGGACGTATTCTGGATAAAGAGGGATAAGATTTGTTGAACTGTTCAGGTCTCGTCGTTTTGCAGATTCCTTTGGGTGTTGACGGTTTGTATTAGAGACCGGAACCTGGGGCCCTTTTGTTTTGCCATATTTTCGAGCTCCAGTGATTTCTTCTGGTGCTTGGGTCGACTTGCTTACATCTCTTGGGAATGTTTTAGGGTGTGAAAACGTTTCAGACGACTCTTCTTTTCCAATGGTCTTCAAAACATTTAGAGCGACGTCCTTACTCCTGGCTTCGGCCTGCTTTTCTTTCACAAAAGGACAGTCGGGGAATAACCGGGTGTGCTCCCCTAATGCTGTGTCCCCTTTGACCCACTTGTGAATACTGCCATTACAAAAAGCGCATGTAGCCCGATCATCACGGTCAGAACGAGGAGTGTAGTAGAAGCCAGCCCTTGCCAATTCTACTGGACGAATGGGGCAATCTTTAGGCCAGTGGTCAAATGTTCCCAGGCGATTGTACTCTACCGTCATGTCTTTAGACAGTGGGCAACTGACTGGAGCCGTTGTGTCTTCATTGAATCGATTCCCGGTCCCTTGTGAGAGGACATAGTCCTTTCTGCCTATGAAGACTTGGGGTGAGGTCACATCCGGTGCTTTATTTCTGGATCCGCCTGTATTCAATGGGTTCATAAAGCTTACATTTTGTCTGTGCGAGTCGTCTTTCAGTGGTGTTTTGCTTTGTTCTTTGACAAAGATGCAATATGGAAAGTGTCTCTTGTGTTCAAGGAACGGGATGTCCTCTGGTCCCCAGTTCATAAGCTGTCCCACACAAAAAGGGCATTGGACGAGGTCCCACGTGTTTGTGTAGATAAAACCAGCCTTGGCCAAATCTTCGCCGTGTACAGGACAAGTTCTTGGGAAAGAATCGAAAGTTTTTCGGCGTTTTGGAAGACTCCACCACGGAGAGCTAAATATTTCGCTTGCAGGTTCAAGCCAATGACGCGACAGACGTTCTTCCTTTATTTCAATTGTACGTTCATGCCACTGACGCGGGAGATGTTGCTTCGAATTCAAACTTGGTTCAGAGATGGTGCCACCCGCCGCATGCTTCACCTCCGGTGGGATTTCGCACGATCCTTCCTTCTGAAGGTAAGGATTACAGTCGTCTGTCACATTGTATCCTCCGGGTGGTTCACTGTAATTATAGGTTTTGTGGTTATCTGTCCTGAGAATTCTTCTACGTGTAGATATACCACTGTCATGTAGATTATGAATACTACTCTGTTTCCCTTTTACTTGTTTTATTTGGTGGCATTGTTTATTTGCCAAACTTGCTTTCTCGTGATATGCCGTCATGGCAGGAATGGCTTGGATTGATCAGAAAAAGCGAAAACCTGAAAGGAAAACAATTATTGGAATGAACGTCATGTTTTGCTTCCTTTGTGCTAATAATGTGAAATAAATCTAAACGATTGTATTGATGTGCAATGATGAATCATGGAAAATCAATAGTGCAATTGCTATTGAAAAGCCTGAGAATCTTTTCTATACCTTTCAATTGCAAAGTTTTAATGTTACATTTTCACATATGTACATTGTTGTTGTTGTTTTCTCAGATGTTCACCACACAGCCCTACCGTGACGGTTTGCATGTGCTCTATGGACCGTCTTTATACAGAGGCGTATGTGTCAATATTGGCACTTTTTGAATCGTTGAAAGTTGTTTGATGTTTGTAGAAAGTGAAAGGCTTAATCCAATATTTGCTCCCGATAAATGGTTGCTATGTGCAGATCGAAAGTATACAGACCTTGGTGAGTCATGCATAAGAATGTGTCATGACTCATGAGTATATGAGTAGATTGTTCCTGTAAGACTGATGTTGGAAAAAATGACTTTAGATAGACATATTATCCTGACACACGCTATCAATAAGAACAGCATGTTTAGATAATAATTAATCAGATTAGGTTACTCAATTGCAATTTGCATAAAAATGAATAAATGAACTTACATGCACACGGTACAATTCATGATTCAGCTAGAGAGAAATGTCATTATTTATTGTATCAAAATCATTAATTCGAATGTGAAATGAAGAGTAACTCGTTGAATGCTTTGGTCCGGAAATTAGCGTAAAAACTAATTTTAATAGTAGTCCGTTTCCAATTTGGTATGGATTATAACTAGTACGATAGTGTTTGTTAAACCGTGCCTTTCAAAATAATAAGAATAATAATAATAACAACAACAACAGCAATTGCTGCTTCAATATTTATGTCAGTATCAAATAAAAGTTGTTCATATTATCAGTTTCTCATCTTTAATTTTTAAATAATTAAAAACCTACTGACAAGTTTAGTTATCGTTTTGGAATGGAGAGTCTACATTGTTATAGGCGAATACAGGGAATACAGGGGCTCCTTCTTGTCGATTTCTTGGACCATGCAGGGGCAGATCCAGGATTTTTAAGACGGGGGGGGGGGGGGGGGTGCGGTTTTTTTACGGATTGACAGGCCTCGGATTGCTAAGCTGACACTCACCCCCTTGGCATAAGGTTCGGGGCACGCTATTTGGTACGGTTTAGAACTATTATTCAGCTAGACATTTTTGGTGCTATTTTTTAATCAGAAATAGAAGGAGGGGTCAAGAACCCCCTGACATCCCCCTAATTCCGCCATCCCCCTAAATCAGAAAATGTGTCCATGCCTGGACAAGCAAGTAATAAACACCAAACTAGTATGATATACTACATATATATTAGACGTATACCAGGTCGATACGCACCTGGTTGTAAAACGCCATTTTTTCCAACTACCAGTAGATTCAATGACCTACCTTAAAACATCACGACAGAAGTAGGTCACACAATCGCTGTGGTAAATCGTAACTAATGCTAGTCTGAACGTTCACATCCATTAAGGTCAAATCTGCCAAGATAAAATATTTCAAGTTTCAGAAAAATTCATTGTCGGAGAAACCTCTGTATTTCAGTACATCGCAGTTTTAGTCAGCAAAAATAGTAGTTCACAATCGCACGCAATGTAACGGGAAGTTTATGAATCAGCAAAATAGAGGGATTAGGTATAACCCCCCACCCCACCCCGAAATAGAACAATCTGTTGCTTTAATTAGTAAGGTACATGTAAAAAGCCACGGTTTTCAAATATTCACAAAGAAATCTCCTTTTTTCTTTTCAATTTGTTAAGGGAATTTTACACGTTGAAAAAAAAACTATAGGCCTATATCACTGTTTGCACAGTTAGTGTTCGAATTCATACACAATGTAAAAAGGGGAATTCCCCACGTCATTCCACAGGTCATTGGTAAATACAGTCATTCCAAAGCTGGGCGCTTTATCACAACCGTGCTGAATGGACCCGGAAAAGTGCATTTGAACCTGATGATATTTTGAGAACTTACAAATGACAGAATAACGGGTAAATCCATGATGGAAGAGCATTGTTTTTTCCTCGAAAAGATAGAATACTAGTAAATGAAGAAACGCAAATAACATTTAATGAACAAGAATACTAAAAATATTAATCAATAATATTACTAATGGATGGACTATAAGCCATTGCACGCCTTTATAATAACCGTATCCTTTTCACAATGCTTTTGTAGTAAAGTGTCTCCTTACAACAATACAACCTGCAGTTCGACTGTATTTTCACTATAAATTCACAGATATGTTTCTAGGGTGCACTTTGACACACTAAAGCCGTTTAAAATAATTACACACGAGTTCTTAGCTCCAACATGTAGTTTCAGGCTTGTTTCACTTTGTGATGTAATTATTGTGATGTAATTCTGACCCAAAATTTCCCTTGAAGGAATTAATACGAAGTTAATTTGGTGGTTTCGCTAAATGGTGCATGCCCTGCGTATGCATGATTCGTGGCATTATGATATTAAATACAGAATGTTCTAAAAATATAAAATATGTTTGTCATGAGTATATGATTAGGTTGTTCATATCAATTTCTGTTGGAAAATGACCTTAGATTGAAATATTATCCTGACACACGCCAAAAATAAGAACAGCAAGTTTGGAAAATAATTAATCAGATAAGGGCACTCAGTTGCAGTTAGACTATGATAAAAGTGCGATATGTGTTTAAATTGATTTATGATTTGCTGTTATCTTTTAATTTTTTATTAATTTTTCAGCTACTGACTATTTGTTGTATAATTTTAATTATAAAACTGCTATCAAAAGCCAAAACTGATATAGAAAATAAATGAAGTGACGTCAAACTAAAGGGTGAAAATTTCTATTTAACGTAGCTCGGGACATATACATAGACCTATGACAAATATCAAAATTCAAAAATTGATATAAAGAATTAGAGTATCGACAATTGTAGTATCAAATGAAAACGACTTCGAACTAAATCGCGAAAAAAATCCATTTAACTTTGTATATAGCGCCATGAATTTATCACCAGCGTCTTTTTAAAATTTGCCGATTAACCTCAGCAGAGAAGAAAAGCGGATGTAAAAGAAACGTTCTCTATACTGTCCCTAAAACCTACTAATCCTAACCTATACTTATCATATGAGGTAGGCAAATCGATGTTTGGTTTAAATATCCGCCTGCTGTCCGTGTTGACCTTGTACCTGAAGTAGGTCGATATCGCGTGAATAAGCTCGATCGGTTACTTGAAAAGAATAGCCCTGCTGCACTACTATATAAAAGATATGTCAGTGGCGCTTTATCATTACCTCACAACCTTAGACTGCCAGCTGCTAACCATGGGGATTAATGACATGGGCTGTGGGATAGATGCACACAATTTTATGTGAGTATGTCATTCTGTTTAGAAGTATTCACCTGTTAATATTCGTGTATGTGCACGTGGATTTTTAAGCATGTATGCATGTACAGGTCAGGCTGGTGGCGGTGCCGTCTTCACGCAGACGACTAACAGATCAGACCCCCGTACTAGTGAGAATCATGGGTGGGAAACAAGACGATTTATGCGTTTCACGAATTGGCCGGAGTGGGCTTCCGTTCCTGCAACAAGGCTGGCACAAGCAGGGTTCTTTTACTCCGCCAAAGGGGATGAGGTGCTTTTTATCAGTGATAAGCTTTTGTTCATGTTTACAAATATCCATTTCGCATGTTTTTAAAGTAATATTATAAATTTAATTGCACATTATACCATTCAGCTGTCTATTTAAACGCCTTCTTTAAATCACATAAATAGCCTCTCTGCCATGTTTATCTCCTGTCTTTAGCATCAAATATTCCATGATTGATTCTCGTTTATTCACGACTTTAGCATCAAATATTCCATGACTGATTCTCGTTTATTCACGACTTTAGCATCAAATATTCCATGACTGATTCTCGTTTATTCACGACTTTAGCATCAAATATTCCATGACTGATTCTCGTTTATTCACGACTTTAGCATCAAATATTCCATGATTGATTCTCGTTTATTCACGACTTTAGCATCAAATATTCCATGACTGATTCTCGTTTATTCACGACTTTAGCATCAAATATTCCATGACTGATTCTCGTTTATTCACGACTTTAGCATCAAATATTCCATGACTGATTCTCGTTTATTCACGACTTTAGCATCAAATATTCCATGATTGATTCTCGTTTATTCACGACTTTAGCATCAAATATTCCATGACTGATTCTCGTTTATTCACGACTTTAGCATCAAATATTCCATGACTGATTCTCGTTTATTCACGACTTTAGCATCAAATATTCCATGATTGATTCTCGTTTATTCACGACTTTAGCATCAAATATTCCATGATTGATTCTCGTTTATTCACGACTTTAGCATCAACTATTCCATGATTGATTCTCGTTTATTCACGACTTTAGCATCAAATATTCCATGACTGATTCTCGTTTATTCACGACTTTAGCATCAAATATTCCATGATTGATTCTCGTTTATTCACGACTTTAGCATCAAATATTCCATGACTGATTCTCGTTTATTCACGACTTTAGCATCAAATATTCCATGATTGATTCTCGTTTATTCACACAAGGTGATCTGCTACAGCTGTACCTTCTTTAGAAACCTTAGAAACTGACACCATGACCTCTGGAAACTTTACAACTAAAGCAAATGTGGACCCGTTTCCTAATCTTGATACACATGTACATGTAGAAAGGGGTAATATACGTGATAACGAATACCCTCTAATAGCACAGGGACTCTAATATAGTCTGTTACTAATTTAAAGAAGCGACTTTCAAGAATTTGTAACCGACTAGTAATACCATTGTCAGAGAGAGAGAGAGAGAGAGATAAATTTATAGAATCACATTTTCCTAATTATTTTGTTAACATGTAGGTGATCAGCCCATGCAGGAAAGCCGTCACCATTGTACGGTCTGTCCACTTGTTGCTGGGAATGGCGTTGGTACTGCACTCCAAATTCCCGCCCAATGCGGGGCGCCAGTTGCTGCCACGAGTTATCGGACAGGTGGAGACCGTACATGTAATGAAGACACCGGTGAGAACCGTACTCTTGGTTTTACCGTACATAGTCTATATTTTATCATCTGTGTGAGCTTGCACAACGATGTTGACAATGCAAAACTTTTTTTCTTCACAAAGCACGTTATGTTAATAATCATCATTCAATCAGTCATCAAAGTGTTTTTTTTTTTCAACCAGCTACATTTTGCGGGGAGAACCCAGATGTCCCAACAGAGAAACCAAAGCACGAAAGATTTGCATCTGAAAATGTTCGAGAAAAAACGTTCGCAAGTTGGCCGGCTCACAGGGCTCAGAACCCACGGGTGCTGGCTAAGAATGGCTTCTTCTACACCGGTAAGATACACAGCAATAGTCTTGCATTCTTCGGGGTTAATTTTGATTGGTGTTTGTTTGTTTGTTTGTTTGTTTGTTCCCTTTATTGGGTCTTATGAAATAGTGACCTGCCACGTCTGACAGTTTTGACCACTTTTTTTCAGGCAGGTATATGATAGCGTGTGCATTTTGTCAAGAATAGCGGTTGATAAGTTATGTCACTGCATGAATACAGATTAGAAAAATAACGCCAAGGCAGTGCACATCATACGTTGTAGGCGCTTTGCCGAATCGTAAATTCAGTTTGCGTGAAAGGCAGTGATAGGATAAAAAGCATAAGTCACATGACATTTTGGCTGATTGGTTTATTTTGCAATCAAAATGTAATTGTCCAAGCCGAAGATAGTAGATGCCAAACGAACTTCATGATTTTATTCAAATATGGCGCAAGAAAATATTTTAGATATGTAGTTTGATGAGATGTAAGCTAGTGCTTAAGAGGAATACTTAATATGAGTATAATGTAAGATATTTATGATAACACAAAAGAGGCACGGAAAATCTATAATGGCCAAAAAAATTAAATCCATGTTTTTGGTTTGATCACGGTGCTTAAATATGCCCAAATATGCACACGTTAGTATATGGTCACTGTATTCAAATTTTGCATGTGCAGGATTTTCAGATAACGTGGAATGTTTTTTCTGTGGCGGGGGATTGAGAAATTGGACACCAGAAGAAGACCCATGGACTGAGCATGCACGTTTGTTCCCTTGGTGTGGTTTTGTCCATCAGTGCAAGAGGGAGGGGTCAATTGATATCGGCCTGGTAAGGGCTAACTACTTCAGAAAACACGATGAAATCTATTTAAATCATATATATATATATGTATGTATGCTAGTAGTCCTAGTGCATGTACTAGTTTACCTTGTACGTAAGTAAAAAAGCTTTCCATCATCTTTGTATTTTAAAGGGTCATCTATTTTTTAGTACATTTTGAGATGTTTGACGGACAATATTCTTTTCTTGTGTCAGTCGCCAGAGTTAGCCGCTCAAAATCAATCAAACAGATTGACAGTCATGACGAGTCAAAAAGGTAAATATCAGTAACGCGTTCATTACTTGGTTAATGCTTCGACTTTTTACCAGAAGTTATCATTTTGGCTTTCTAAGAAATACATGTAATAAAAATGATATTTACTATTGTTTAAAAGCCACTCAATTTAAACCGGTAACACGCTGCACAGCTCAGGCTTAGGGTCTATTCCCACAACTTTAGATCGATCTATCACCGCGGGGAGTCTCACCAGACTACCGTCAGATAATCCCCCTTAAGTGTCCGTCCCCGCCCACTACAAGCCGTAAGGGGCAATTAACTTTCGTGTCCGCCCGGCAGACAGCTATTCAGCGCGAACCCCCAGGGAGTTAGGTCGATCCAAAGTAGGTCGATCTAATCTATGGAAATGGGGTGTTAGTTACTGAGCGAGCGTTCTAGGGGGATGGGTGCAGAAATACTATACGGGATGCTAAAAGATGGATAATTCACGTATTATAAGAGAGTGTAAAAATGACTAAAGAGCAATATAAAATTGTCGACTGAAACGTAAAGAAAAATTCAGCAATTAAAATATGTAAAAATCTTCCAATTCCTCTCAAAGGAGATCAAGCAAATTTACGGCAGTTTATATATTAAATTATTCGGTCGGACAAAAGTCTTTGCAAATGTAGCAGTTTTTGAGTCTAGGACATAAAATATTTGAGTGTGAATTGCTCATCACATTTGTACCTTTATCAATATGTGGTTCAGTTAATGTTTTCCTGAACACATACTTTCAAATGACACGTAATCCACGACATAAATGTAGGTTATCGCGACTGACCTCATATTTTCAATCCAGAGTGCACAGCATACTTGGGGTAGGTCTTAAAACAAGCACGCATATTTTATGTAACTCCTGAGGCGAGAAATCCGCTAGCTCTCTTTGGCTGTCTAGTTAGCCTTGTGGCTGACCAGTAAACTCTTTTGAGAGTCTGTTAACCCTTTTATTGTGTCGTTAACCTTTTGTCTGTCTAGTTAGTCTTGTGATGTCTAGTTAACAGTTTGACTATGTGGTTGACATGCATTTTTTTTTAATTTATTTACTTGTCCATCTTTTGATGTCATCCATCCATGTTAGTTGTTGCCTCCCTCCCCTACGTGTTCCTTCTACCTTTCCCTGTAAGACATGCTTGCAGATGGTTTCATGCCTGCTTACTTGACCAAAGTATTGCAGTTAACACTTTGATTTTATAGTTAATCTTGTGACGCTTGTTGAACCTAGTAAGCCTTATGACTACCTATCTTTTCTTTACGAGTTTGATTTTACTGATCATATCATTTAAAAAAGTGGAACATGCCCCAGAGAATATTTTGCCTCCATTTCTAAATATAAAATACTTAGACTTTCCATTTCATGGAGTCATTAATTTTTTCAAACCAAGTATTGTTAAATAAGATTTTAATATTTTAATATTATAAATATATAAACATGTAATTTATGTGACGGCATTATTTTCGGGTGATGTACTTGTACAAACTGGATTTCCGTACATCTCATATTTCAGAAGCCGAATCCCTCAATGAGGAAAATCAGCGCCTCAAGGAACAAAGAATGTGTAAGATCTGCATGGACGAGAAGGTCGGCACGGTATTTCTACCATGTAGTCACCTGGTCTCCTGCGCGCAGTGTGCGCCTGGACAGAGAAGTTGTCTTGTGTGTAGAGCGTCGATCAAGGGCACTGTGTGCGCGTGCATAGATTGAGTAATAATGTAAAGACACGTGATACAATATCAAACTTAACAAAAGCAACCACTTTGGTCTGAAATGTCTCGCCGAATTTATCTCAAGACTTTCAACCTACTGTCATAATGGTTTTATTTATGCGTAATGATTTAAAGAATTAGTTCTAAAGAAAAGCAGTATATACTCCAAGCATGAGTGTGATATCTGCAATCATATTGATTTAGGTGGTATAAAAATAGTTCAAACGAGATACAGACTGATGTATCTATGGAATGTAATTAGTAACCGGTGAAGGATACCAAAGAAATTCCAGTCCAGTTTCATGTAGTGATTGTTACTTAATTAGCTCTGAATTAAGAATATAGAAAGAGGAAAGTATGCTAAAAGAATGTAACAAAACATAAGGGAGATCGGAGAATAAATAGAAATGATCTGCTCGGAATATACAGAGTGCCACCCTTTAAAGGAAAATGTGACCATAGAATACATAACAAAATATGACGTGTAAAAGGGAAACTTGATCTGCATTCTAGAGGCCCGCACTTTAGGTTGGACACTTACTTATTTATACTTACACTACGCTTATACTTGGACACTTAGACACCTAGGCACTTAGATACTTATTCGCTAGATTGTTCTTTTAGAAGCACTATTGTCACACAAGGAGTACCTGTACTACCTGAGCAGAACTGATCAATAGGGAACGAAAGTGTAATTCAGAAGGCGTACTCAGTTGTACCTCTCATCCGTGATCCAATAAAACCCGCTTACCCGGATTAAAAAAGATCTGGACTTTGTTGTTCTTTTCCTACCTAATATACCCCCGTGTCACGGATCCCGAAGGACGGTAACGCGTCGTAAATAAAAGGGAAGAGAAAATCCACAATTAAAACCCCCGAGACACTACTTCCTTTGGTGTAGTAGGAACCGCGCACGGTTTTATGCTGAAGTAGGCCTACTCTTTGTATGAGATCGAAATATGTTTAAATGTATGCTTTATTCTTTGTGCATAGCGCACACGTCTACCGGTACATTTACATAAAGGTAAAATAAGTCCCCTGACAGTCGCGTAGCCGTGGCCTGGGCGTCGCGAGGCCTCATAGTGTAGCCACACCATCCGCCCCCTTTCTGTGCAATAGAAGGGGCGGGGAACGCAAACAATGGGGGTGCAACTGGTAGAGACCGGAGCCCCTTCTGGTCGATAGCCTGGACCATGGCCAAATTATTCAGATAATGTGTCCATTCCTGTACCAGCAAGTGATAAACACCATACTAGTATAATATGCTGTAAATGAAATGTTTAACAGGTCCATACAATCGTTTGCAAATCGATGACGAAACGCCGTTTAGGCAAACCGCCATATTCCCCAACTACAATTCAAAAACCTACCTTATTTAAACATCACGTAGGAAGTAGGTCACACAAACGCTGTGGTAAATCGTTACTTATCCTACTTTGAATGCTCACAGCCATCAAAGTGAAGTCAGCCAGGATACATTGTTACAGGTTTCAGATAAATGGGATAGTTTTCGGAGAATCCTCTATATTTTAGTGTTCAGCTTTGTTAGCAAAAAGTACCGTCCGTTCCTTTCAAAATCTGACGCATGAATGACGAAATATAAGGGATTTTTAGTTTTGCATCCCCCTCCCCCACCCGGATATCGAACAATCTGCTACTTTAATCGATAAGATATTGCCTCAAATTTCACATAGGCCTATATACAAAGAAATCAATTTTTTCTTTTCAAATGTTAAGGAAATTTTGCACGTTGAAAAGATACCTAAAAGTCACTGTTTGTGCAATTACATTGTCACTGTACCAGAAAGTGCTCGAATCCACAAAAAAGGGGAATTCCCCGCGTCACTGCTAAATCTAGGTTATGATCTCAACCGTACTGAATTGACTTGGGGACGTGCTCCGCACGCTTTTAAACAGGGTCGTTAGGCCTACATAGGGTGGTCCAAAAAGATGTATCCATCTCATTATCGCTATTTCATTATCATTATTACTAAGAAAATTAGTAAGTTGGCATGGATACTGTGATTTATCAGTAGGAGCAACACCGCATTGCGCATGTGCGTCACTCCTATAGCCCACCTATCGTTACTTCCCTGGAGACAGGCTCGTCTCCCTTCGTACGTGCCACCCTTGACCTGCTAATTCTCCAGACCTTTCCCCTTTGGATTTTATTCCAAAATAAAATAAAATATCTGTGAGGACAACTACATGACAATATGTCTTTGCTAACAATGTCTTTGCCAACAATCCCACACGAAAGTGATACTCTCAAAATTACCAATAGAACAGGAAAATTCCCCATGAGATGTTGAACACTGCCATTGAAACTTCAGTGGAGGATTACTGTAGCTACAGGGATTCAGCGCCAAGGAACTTGGATCGAACAAATTATAAACCGTTGATCTGTGTTCACAAAATGAAGGTATACAAGGGCAGAAAATTGATCTAGCATTTGTTCTTAATGTATTTATTGATTTTGTCATAATGGTTTTATTTATGCATAATGACTAAAAGAATTAGTTTTAAGAAAAGTAATATATACTCCAAGCATGAGTGTGATATCTTCAATCATATTGATTAAGGTGATATAAAAATAGTTCAAACTACATGTAGATACAGACTGGTGTATAGATCTATGGAATGTAATTAGTGGCCATTGAAGAATACCAAAGAAATTCCATTCAAGTAGCATGTAACGATTGTTGCTTAATTAGTGCTGAATTAAGAATATAGAAAGAGGAAAGTATGCTAAAAGAATGTATCAAAACATAAGGGAGATCGGAGAATAAATAGAAATAATCTGCTCGGAATATACAGTGTACCACCCTTAAAAGGAAAACTGTGACCATAGTATACGTAAAAATTGTGACGTGTACAATGGAAACTCGATCTGCATTCTAGGAAGATAAAAGCGAGGCCCGCACTTTGGCCTGGACACTCATACGCTTATAAACTTATTCATTAGATTGTTCCTCTAGAACACTATTGTCTCATAAGAATACCTGTATTATCCGAGCACAGGAAAAGAAGGCGTACTCAGGTGTACCTCTCATCCATAATCTAAACATAACCTCCATGGCGGAGGTAATAAAACACACTTGCCTGTATTAAAGAAAAATATCAGGACTTTGTTGTTCTATTCCTACCTCATTACCCCCGTGTTACGGATTCCTAAGGACAATAAACGCAACAAACAAAAGGGAAGAAACCCACAAATAAAACCCCGTGACAATTTAATGGGGTCTACATTGACCTTCGAGGACAAATTGCGAGTGAAAAAAGAAATGTAGGTTTGTCTGTTAAATAATTTTCATATCTTTCAAATCGAATAAAAAAGAAAATCGAGTCATAACTTACAAGAGGAAAATCCTATATTGAATTTGAAATTACCTTTACATTTATTTATATGCTTGTTTATTTATCTATTTACTTATATTTTCTTTTTAATAAATGTACACATTTTTCTCTTGTGATCTACAATATCTAAAACTACTAAAAAAAAATAATGAACCCTTTATTTCGAGTCACGTTTTGACAAAGCTCTTATTCAGAAGTTTCAGTTACCTTTTATATTGGCTTTAATTTATTTATCCATTTATTTGTGAGCATGTATTTATTTAGATTGTATTGGTCTTAGATGAAGAGAAATCTGTCGGTTTTACCGAGTATCAAAGTAAACAATAGGAATATTCGTAGAAATCTTAGTCTGTCTAGACAATGTCAATCATCAACAAAGTGACAATGCCATTAAAAATGACGCATCTGCCCCTTGTAATTCCGATCATTGAACATTATAATCAGTGTGGAAGTTTCTTGTTCAACGGGTTCCATGGTTCCGCTCGAGAGAAATTAATGTTAAATTATTAATTAATGAATTATTTTTAATTTAAAAACGTCTATATTTAAGTGAAACTCCTCTTTTAATAAAATAAATACTATCAGTTATAGATTGAAAATTACATTTTATTGCTCAGATTGCATTTGTCGCTAACTGGAAATTCTCTGTCCCATTTATTGAAAAACATCGTTATATAATAGACGTGATTACAGAATCTGGTTTGCACTGCAGGTGTTGGATTTCAGCCCATCATGTTGCCTAACTGTATATCACCTTACTGTAAGTGCAAATATTTCTTTCTAGTAACAAAGGCTAATGAAAAGTTTAATGAAAAATATGCATCTATTTTAAAATGAACAATATATTTTGAGTGACGTATTGGCACACCTTTTATTCAAATGTTACGGTAGCATTGTACATTGGCTTTTAAGAAATGTCTTCAGCAACGTACAGGTACCTGGTACAGAATAAAATTATCCAAATGAAAAAAATGAAATACATATCTGCCTTTCGCACCTGAGATATTTTGAGGGGAAAATTAGTCACAAACCAAGCTAATTAATAAGAAATCAAATTAATTTCTGTAGCGAAATGAAAAAAAATAATGATATGATAAACTCGTCAATTACGAGCACTGTTCACACGAACGTCGACAGCTTACAAGCATGTTATTGGGATTCTTGGTGCATTCCCCCATTCTCCACCAATAAGGGCAGAAGACGTTCTCGTCAACGCATGAAACTGAAATAAATGAAAATGAATACAACTAGAGGATCAGAGAAGCGATACCGCCTCCGGATATTGTACCACCAGCTGGAGTAAGCGAATTAGTATGGAAAACCAAAAACAAGGCAGCAAAACTGTCAAATGTACAGACAAAAAACAGATGAAGAAAATATGTCATTTTGTCAATTTTGATACAATAATTAGAAACTAGAGTTCTAGATATTTTTATTGAAAATTACAATTCAAAACAAAATCATGGGGAAGAGTAAAAGTTTAAATCCAAATTGGTGAAGTGCGATTCATGGAGTAGAGAAGGTCAAAGGTCAATTTTAAGATCACAGTTAGATTGCCATTATATGACTTCCTATTCAAGTTCAATAGTAACCATGGGCATATCTCTGCTAGTTTTGGAGATATGACAGATAGAAAGGTTGCAAAGTTCAGTTCATGGTGAAAAGTAGGTCAAAGGTCAATTTTAAGGTCGCAGTTAGATTGCCAGTATATATCTTATTCAACTTCAATAGTAACTAGAAAAGCACTCCGAGAGCTCAGACCTCCGCCAAGGCAGCAATTTTTCATAATTATTGATTATTGATTGATTATTGATCCGGATCACCACCAAAAACTAATCATCTGTTCCTTGGCCCACTTTTGACAGTTCATGAAAATTTCATCAAAATAGGTCCATAATTTAGTATTTTGTAACAGTAATGTGCCATAAATTTCCTACAGAAGAAATAATGTCATTTTTGACTAAAAGTTGTCTGCCTCGCCAAGCCTTATGTCATCTTTTCCAGACGTTCAAAATTTTATGCATATTACCATATGGCACATTTTACTTTCACCGCCACAATGTACTTTTTGATACAGCATAACTCGTAAACCATATGGAAAAAAAACGGAGACTACCTTTACTGTTGGGCTTGACATGCTCTATCAAATGCAAAAAATAAGAGGTCTCTAGCATTAACGATTCCAGAATTAGAGAGAGTTTTATGTTTCGGCATCTAATGGCCGCTGCTCCCGTGAAAATACACCGATTGACCCCAAACTCACGGAGATGAAAGATGACCTGAAGGGTAACCCCTGCCAATAATATTATAGGTAGGTATTTGTAGTTTCTAAATATCAGCGCAAATAATTTTTTTCGTAAAAATTCCCTTTTTTGAAATTTTGGCCCGTTTCACCTTGAAATAAAGGTCAAAGGTCAAATCCAAGGTCATATTTGAAATCTCCACATATGACTTTTGGTCAGCCGTCTATAGAAATTTTTCCCATAATTCCGTCGGTATGGTAGATAATGAACATTTAAATTTGTCAATTTTGTACAAGGGTGCATTGCAATGAGCGCCACACCTAGACCCCTGAATCGACGAAGCTCAAATTTTTCGCGGAACGAGTTGAGATTATAGGTGACCTAAATCCAAGAGATGGGTACGCAGGCCATTGTAGGTTGTAGTCTAGGAGGAGAAGCGGTAACGGTAACATGGCGGCGGAGAGGAATATTAGTCAAGAAAAACTTTAATGCCGATATGCTTAAAGTTGAACACATGTGACAGATACTTTACCACTTAAGTTCGGGGACTTTAACCGCAGGGTTGCACTGGAACGCCACTTCTAGTTCCTGGACAGATACAACGGCAATTTTTGTCCACGAAGCCCGGGGAGGGGCACCTGGGTTTGTTGGTGCAGCCGCCTGAGATTTAAAAAATCAGACTTGAGTAAAAAAGTCTCATGCATGGAGAGAGGTGTGCTGGTTTTAACCCGTTTAAGAATTATCCAACAATTCACATTAAATTATTACATCACATTATTACATAATTAATGCAATGTACAATAAACAGTGTTAAAATTGGCAGTTTTTACAAATGACCTGAACGTATTGCAAAACTTGTTTTTAAAACGACGATACTCACTATCGCATCTGTACATGGCGTTTGCTAATTTGACATCGCCGAAACTAAGCCCAAATCTGTTTCCGATCGTATTCTGCTTGGTTTTATCCTTGGTTATAATGGTCCGACGCCCATTGGTAGAAAAGGCCTGAAAATATATTGGTTTTGTATTTCCATTTGTATTAGAGATCCAACAAATGAAAGCAAAATTCAGAGAATTAAACGAAAAGACGACAAATGAAATAATTAAAAAAAACTTAAACTTACATATTGCCCATAATGCATGACGCTGTCGTAGTCATATGGTAGGCCGTGCGTATTAGTATAAGACTTTGGATATCTCCTAAAATTGTAAAAAAGATGTTCTGGAATGTTCTTCCTGAGGATGGTGACATATTTTCTCCGGTCGTATCTCGTCTGCTCGTGGTTGAAGCCGATTGCGTGGCCCAATTCATGGATGATTATTCCTTTCTGATAGATAAGATGAGAAAGAATAGGAAAACCAAAACTATATTGAGTGAGAAGGAAGTGAGACTTTGTTCATTATACCAGTATATACTGTATATGTTTATAATACGGCGCCATCTTGTTGATCTTGGATTCATTTAGAGTTCTACAACAACGGGGTATGGCTTTAGAGCAACACCAAAGTATAAATAATAAAGAAAAAAGTAAAACCCAATAAAAAAAAAACTTCTGCTCAAGGCAAATCGGGGTCAATTGGACAATATAATTGTGTACAAACGAAAAGAAAATAATGGTTAATGAGATGAAAGGACATTTAGTGAAGCAGTTGGATAAATACGAGGTTAAAGAACGACTTGGACTTACCGATCTGCATCCTCGAGCCAAGTTTATTGGTTGTTGACCTCGACCTAACATCC
Organism: Lingula anatina; assembly: GCF_051362555.1. Taxonomy (NCBI): domain Eukaryota; kingdom Metazoa; phylum Brachiopoda; class Lingulata; order Lingulida; family Lingulidae; genus Lingula; species Lingula anatina. The sequence continues at coordinate 12,968,473 of NC_141776.1, read as the reverse complement.
CAACATATGAAGAACACCTAAAAATAAAACGACAAAAAAAAAAAAAACATTGAATATTTTCATTTGGAGCAAATGGACCCTTTACAGGTGTTTTTTTTATTAATAAATCAACATACACTTGCATAAGAGAATGTTTATTCAATTGAAGTTCCAAATCCAACATGGTTTTCTAGTAAGCATTAATTATTTTCTTCTTACCCAGCTCCGTTTTGCAAGTGTATGTAATTCCTTTCATTTGTTCTCGGCTTGAACTGGATGCATGTGTATGTATTCCAGTCGTTGAAGGCCTGCTGTATGGCTCTGCGATCTGAGGCAGCTGTGAACAGAGATCGGTAAAGAAGTATTTTATTAGAGAAATTTACCGCATACATTTATTTTGCGCATGCGTGCGACTGCACTTTTGATCTCCACGTGCACGTGCGTGATTCCGCCAATTGTGTTTAAGTACGTTTAAGCACATGCTTCCATGTGTGTATAGCAGATTTCCAAGCTTAAAACAATATCAGTTATCTTTTTTTTATACAAAATTTACTTACTCATCACCGACGAGATGGTGTACGGGACTATATTATTTGTCCACCGTAGTCTTGTATCCCGTATGCCTTTCCTCTTTTTTCGTCTTCGTTTCTCCCGGTTTCTCTCATTCTTGTCTGGAGGACTTATAAGATCAAACAAACAAATAACGGTTTAATTACCAAATGAGTCGTGGTGCTACTAGTAGTCTTTGCCTTACGTTTTCACCTCCAATAAGGAGGTTATGTTTTCACCCCTGTTTCTTTATTTGTTTGTCATCAACATAACTCAAAAAGTTATGGACCGATTTTGCTGAAATTTTTAGGAACTGTGAGAAGTGGGCCCAGGAACAAATGATATGTTTTTAGTGGTGATCTGGATCAATAATCAATAATAATAATAGCGGAGATCTGCGCACTCGGAGTGCTTTTCTAGTTTTATAATTGAACTTAAATTTTATCAGAAAAAACGGAAACTATTCATAAGTTATCAAGATGCGTGTGTGTAATTACAACCTTCAGATAATACTTATTCCAGTCAATTAAACAAGCAGCGAGTAATCGCCACCTGTTTGATAACTGTAACTTCCCAACTGAAAGCGAATTATTTAAATCACTTGTTGTGCTGTAATATATATATGAGTTATTGGATCCCAACTGTCCTCAAATATGACAATTTAACTCACCCAAATTCCTTCTCCTGGGCTCTTGTGAGTGCGAGATAGTCCTTCTTCAGCTCTAAAATGTCTAATTCGCGTAGAACTACATTGTCATCTTGAAATAGTTCTAAAGCCTTGCCTGGGTAAAATAGAACTAGAGTAAGGGCATGTTCAGAACCAGTTTTTTTCCTCGAATTGACTAGTCCGCGGGTCAAATAAGACGCGCACTTGACAATGGATTCCTGCATCCCATTTGCGCCGTCTCAGCCGATGCAGATCATTTAAATCTCGACTTGCTTTCAAGTGGGTCGGCTTTATTTGATCCGCAGACTAGTTAGTTCGCGGACCGACTTTATCTGATCTCCAGACTAGTTAGACCGTGGACCAACTGGTTCTGAACAGGCCATTAAGTATCAACATTCTACTGGTTTCAATAATATTGGTTAGAATATTACGAGATACTGTGAAGAGTTAAGCCAAATGCACCACTTTCCGATTTTCATGCAGAAACGTTTAATATATACTTTTTGCCCTTTTTCGCCCCCCCCCCCCTTTTTTAAACTTGCAGCGAAATGTTTATTTACTCTTGTAACTGGAACAAGTTAAATACTCGGTGTAGGTGTCGAACTATGACGATGATGAATAGAAATGCTGAAATTTACTTTTCTTTGCTGCACTCTTGATAAGTTCATCTATAGTTTTTGCGTGTGACACTTCTGATAGCTGAAATAGTTCAGAATAGTAAGTTTGATTAGGCATAAAGTCTAGCGTTTTCGGCAAAATGCGAACAGTTAAGAAATCATAAGGCAAAATAACTAAACACCACATTACTCAACCATTTGACGCGTTAGATAGAAAGTTTGATAAGGTACGTATCAATATATTGGTACTAAACTTAGCAGACAGGCCACTCACCCAAACTGCACAGACTGCTGCTATCAGTGCTGTGACGGCAACCCTCGGCGATAACTCTGCGTTTCTCATGCTTCTTTTACTTCTGTAACAACTTGCCCGTTCTAGGGTCTCTTTTATACATTTTCGGTTGGACGCAGCGTGCACTTTATTTTAACTTTGGCATGTCCAGGTCAAGATTGCAGATAATTTAGCTTCATCATCGAAGGCACGTGGAGTAGTCAGATTCATGACGTAAATGTTTTCTTTAAAACAAAGCTTTTAGTGCCGTAACCGTGGGGATGAACAAGCAGTTTTCAAGTCAATTATTTTCATATCGTCCGTGGTCATCAGTTTAGTCATACAGGTAGGGGTCAGGTAAGGCGGGCATTAACAAATCTCTAAATTGACCCTAATAGCTTTGAGCGCGTTACACGTCACAGGTCTTGCCTAACTACCCACGTGTTAAGATTTTTCCCTTGGGCGGGCAGCAAGGGGACATTTTGTACAGAAGCAATGCAAAGATGAGTGAAAACAGAACGTTGTTTTTAACCCAACACGTATGGTTCGTGGGCATTAACTACCCTCTACCAGGGCCGCGGTTATTATTGTGGACATTTTATGCTGAGGCTTTAAAATCACGTCAGGCGTTTCGTCCGAAAAGAACGAGAAAACTGAGAAAAAAGACGTTCTAACAATACATTCCTGGAGGTATTTCCTTTTTAATGCAATGATTTAGACTCGGGTTGTCTTTTACATGACTTACATGTTTCGGACTCCTTGAAAAACGTCTACCGCAGTTATGATATGCTATAGATAGGTGCTCGCGTGTATGACTGAGAGCAAAAATGACTGTCTATTTATCTATAGACATATCTGTAATTATCTGTAGAAAATCAATCTGTCGTCCTGGTTGAGGGTAGGCATGAACTGCGTCATTGTCTTGGTCATTTGAGAACGGGGTGAGCCTGCGGAGCCGAGCAAGTAAAATAATTCGATTATTTGAAGGAGCTTCTTATGGCGCATTCAGACCAACAGATCCACGGATAAAATATGGTCGACCCGATTGAAAGTTTGCTGCATAATTCCCTTATAGACACTGAATAGATTGCCCGCAAGGATTCCGCCGTAAGCTGTCAAGTGGGTCGGCCATATTTGATCCACGGATCTGTTTGTAACTTTGGTTGTGAATGCGGCTTTAGATAAGTAGCATTTTTTGTATTTTAGTATTTTTAATTGTTTTCATGGCATGATAACCTGGTTTCGATGTCCAAAATTGTGGGTGGAAATTTTTAGGCAGTAGCAATAACGTAGTCCCCTTCCAAAAAGGCTCGCCTCCACTGCATTGCTAAGAGGGTATCCATAATTTTAATTTACTATCACGTAACAACGGGGAAACTGAATATCGGGTAAATGGTGGATGTGAGAAGTACATGTAGAACATTGACCTATATGTACCAAGCTTGACCATTTAAATATCCCAACACTTATTATATTTTAATATGCTGCTTCTAAATGAGAGGAATGCATTTCTAGCATGCAGTTGACATAGGAAGGAGTTCGACCCGCTGAAATCGCCAGAAGGTTGGTTTGTTTCATAAGAACCGTTCAGAAGGTTAGGCAGTAAAATAACAGGTACACGGGCAAGGCAGTGACAGTCTACGTTAGGCCGAACGGATAACCCTACAAATAAAAATGGTTTCGAATCACTTTGCACTCTTCAGATGCGTCAAGTACGTCCCTCTCATCCAGACGATAGGCCTACTGTGCAAAATTCCAAAACAGGGTTTTAATTTGTTTTTACTATGGTTTGAAATAAGTAACATTTTGTGGAAAAAATCCTTCTTGAAGTTGAATAAAAAGTATTATTTTATGACTTTATATTCTGTATCATCAAACACATTGCATTAGGGGGGGGGGGGATACTTTTTTGGTGGAGGAGTGAATACTCAAAAAACAACATAAAAATTACTAGTAAAATGTGAATTAAGAGTGAAGCCTCGTGTCCCCACTGTTTTATTCAAAACACAACAATATACCACTAGCGGACCCAAGATGTCCAAAAACGGAGGGGAGGGGGTAAAACACTGAACAAACCCTCCTCTGTTCTCTTGGGGTACGAAGGCACTCGAACCGCTTTCTCCTCCTGACCATATAGTGCGCCCGCGCCGAAATCTGTGTCATTGCGAAATCAAAAGCCTACGTGTGCGACCCACGTAGAACATTACGTAGGCTACATGTTTGATGCCGTAAAGGGCAATTGGCGAAGATTGGACCCAGATTGGAGGCGGGCTAGAATACTGGAAGAAAATCAGATGAAATCACTCCCTTTATGATCGGTCGATGGCCCATTTTTTCTTTGGTAGTCTTTGTCACGCTATTGTGTCCCAGATTTATTGCGATAAAGCGTAAAGCAGGCATTAATAGTCACGAATACTGTAGGAGTCGCGATCGAGAGTGATATTATGTAACATGATTAATGTCATATGTCATGACTTTTTTATCAATGTCCTACGTGTCACAATAATTTGTTTTACCCCGTGAAGAAGTAGGACACGATCTCTCTCTCTTGTGGTTGTGTGCACGAAATATATTTTATTCATAATAAACAGTTGGCTCCCAGACGACGGATGGAGACAACAAAGTGTTTTCCAATGTTCGTTCTCTTTTTAAAAAATGAGGATATTTATGCGCTGAACCCGCTGTTCATCAGTTGAGTTTCGATGTATTAGCGGTTCAACAGTCCAGGCTGCCCAGCTAATACAGTGGAATTTTGAAGCAAGCACATTCTCTCTCTCTTTCTCTCTCTCTGCGTGCTTGTGTGTGTGGGAGAAAACTCTCTCTTATTTAAAAAAGACCAAATTTACTTGCCAAACGAAAACAACTTCCACTCAGTCCACTTTTGTTTTACAGGGTTAAAATCGGTCAATATACCGTGGTATCTCGTCAGGTGCTACCAGCACAGAATGAGGATAAATACATAACAACGGAATTATCTGTCTTAAATGACCATTTATTGTCTTAATTAGTTATTATAATTCTAACTGACATTATATATCATTAAAAACCAAAGTAATTTATAAGAAATTAAATTAATTTCTGTGGCAAAATGAAAAAAAAAGTGATATGTGATATGGTGAACTCCTCAATCAGGAGCACTGTCCACACGAACGTCGACAGCTTACAAGCATGTAATTGGGATTCTTGGTGCATTCCCCCATTCTCCACCAGGAAGGACAGAAGACGTTCTCGTCAACGCATGGAACTGAAATAAATGAAAATGAACAAAATAAACAATAGTTGGTCTCCCTACCTTAAATTTTGGAATGTGCTACTTACGACAAATTAATTTTGAGAATGAACTGAAATAAGGCAAAATATTATTTTGAAGTAACACAGTTATGAATTCAAAAAATGTTTTAAAAAATGTGAGATAATTTGGCATACACTTATAGAACAACAATAATTTGTGACCGTACCTGATGGAGATCCCGAGGTGCATCTATTGCAGGACTTGGGGCAGTAAGGGATCATATACCGAGGGTTACGGGTACACTCGCCACGTGAAGCCCACGAGGCACAGTATGTGTTATAGTCCACGCAACTGCTACTTCCTGGGAAGTAAAAGAAGGAAGATAATTAAGAAAAACTTTAAGCATAAATTTGAACACATGTGACAGATACTTTGCCACTTAAGTTCAGTAGCTTTTAAAAACATTTTAGGTTAAAATTCTTTTTCGGTCCTTTTTTCAAACTTAGCTAAAATTCAACAATATTATTTTCGTTCACTTACTTGGACCTATTAGTATAAACTTTCCTATAATAAAACTATTTTAAAAAACAAAACTATTTAAAAAAACAGACTATTTCAAAACTAAGAAAAGGGTAATAAGCAATGGTGTTTCTTTTGTCAATATCTATAGTAAATTCAGGGATATTTACCAGCCAATATTTCGTCTGCTGATAGTCAGACTTCATCAGGGAAATGAGGGCTTTGACTATATTGGTTATTTCAAACTAATGAAACTGTTCAACAACACAAAAGGGAAACTCAATATCAATATAATGAGGGAAGAATAAACTTTCTAGAATAACAGCTGGAAAACAAAATGTCTCCTACCTCCTCCACTGCAGAGACGACACGACTGTCTACAATTCAGCTGCATATATCGTGGGTTACGTCCGCACTCGCCTCGTGCAGCCCAAGCTGCGCAGTTGCTGTTGTAATCTCGACAGTTGTCTGTAACAGAAAAAAGTTATCATAATCATCACCATCATCCTTCGCCCTTGGGCGGAATTGGAGCATCATCATCATCATCGTGTTTAGACCACAGTTGTTTTAAAATAGCATATTTCTTGCAAGAGGGATATATAAGTCTTCGGTAGTCCTTTGAAAACAATTGATCAGAAGTTATTCAGTACTAAGTTAAGTAAAAATATAAATGCAGGTTCAATAAACTCACTGTTGCCACCCCCGGTACCGCCCCCAGTTCCTCCCCCGGTACCACCCCCGGTACCGCCTCCAGTCCCGCCCCCGGTTCCACCCCCGGTACCGCCTCCAGTGCCCCCTCCGGTGCCGCAGGGTTGCACTGGAACGCCACTTCTAGTTCCTGGACACATACAACGGCAATTTTTGTCCACGAAGCCCGGGGAGGGGCAGCTGGGTCTGTTGGCGCAGCCGCCTGAGAAATAAAAAAAAATCAGACTCAAGTGAATAGTGTTTCTTACATGGAGAGAGGTGCGCTGGTTTTGATCAGTTTAAGAATTATAAGACAATTTTCCTTATTACATAATTTACAATAAAGAATGTTAAAGAACTACAGGCCCGTAACCAGGGGGGTTCGGGGGGTTCGAAAGAACCCCCCTTTTTGCTGAAAAAAAGGTCCACTCTGGGTAAAATTTGACATAAGTACATGGGGATTTTTCGTTAGGTTCACTTTTTCAGAAAAAGAACCCCCTCTTCGAAATTGCTGGCTACGGGCCTGAACTACCAGTATTAACAAATGACATGAACGTAGTGCAAAACCTGTTTCTAAAACGACGACACTCACTATCGCAACTGTACATGGCGTTTGCTAATTTGACATCGCCGAAACTGTGCCCAAATCTGTTTCCGATCGTATTCTGCTTGGCTGGATCCTTGGTTATAATGGTCCGACGCCCATTGGTAGAAAAGGCCTGAAAATACATAGGTTTTGTATTTTCATATGTATTAGAGACCCATCAAATGAAAGCAAAATTCAGAGAATTCAACAAGAAGACGACGAATGAAATAATAAAAAATTTAAACTTACATATTGCCCATAATGCATGACGCTGTCGTAGTCATATGGCACGCCGTGCGTACTAGTTAAAGACTGTGGATATCTCTCAAAATTGTAATAAAGATGTCCCGGGATGTTTGCCCTGACGATGGTGACATAGGTATCCCTGTCGTATCGCGTCTGCTCGTGGTTGAAGCCGATTGCGTGGCCCAATTCATGGATGATGATGCCTTTCTGATAGATATGAAGAGAAAGAATAGGAAAACCAAAACTATAAACAGTGAGAAGGGAGTAAGACTTGCTTGATATATATATATATATATATATATATATATATATATATATATATATATATATATATAATACGGCTACATCTTGTTGACAATGGATTGATTTAGTGTCCATCAACCGGGGTAGGGCTTTAGAGCAACAGCAAAGTAAAATACTACTACTACTACTACTACTACTACTACTACTAATAATAATAAAACCTCTTCTCAAGGCATATTGGGGTAAAAATTAGACAATATAATTGTGGACAAATGAAAAGAAAATAATGGTAAATGATATGAAAAAGACATTAAGTGAAACAATTAGATAAACACGAGGTTAAAGAACGATTCAACTTACCGATCTGCATCCTCGAGCTAAGTTAACTGGTTGTTGACCTCGACCTAACATACCAACATATGAAGAACACCTAAAAATAAAACGGCCAAAATACATCACATATTTTCATTTGGAGCATAAGGACCCTTTACAAGTGCATATTATTAATAAATCAACACGCAGTTTCATAAGAGAATGTTTATTCAATTGCAGTTCCAAATCCAACATGGTTTTCTAGTAAGCATTAATTATTTTCTTCTTACCCGGCTCCGTTTTGCAAGTGTATGTAATTCCTTTCATTTGTTCTTGGCTTGAATTGGATGCATGTGTATGTATTCCAGTCGTTGAAGGCCTGCTCTATGGCTCTGCGATCTGAGGCAGCTGTGAACGTAGATCGGTTAAGTAGTATTATATTAGAGAAATGCACTGCATTTATTTTGCGCATGCGTGCGAATGCCTTTTTTGAACTACACGTGCACGTGCGTGATTCCGCCGATTGCGTTTAAGTACGTTTAAGTACAAGCTTTAATGTGTGTTAAGATTTTAAAACAATATCAGTTATCTTTTTTTTACAAACTTTACTTACTCATCACCGACGAGATTGTGTATGGGACTATATTATTTGTCCATCGTCGTCTTCTATCCCGTATGCCTTTCCTCTTTTTTCGCCTTCGTTTCTCCCCGTAGTTGCCATCCTTGTCTGGAGGCCTTTTAAGATCAAACAGAAAAACGGTTTATTTAACAAATGGGAAGTGGTGATAGCATTTGTCTTTCGTTGTAAAACTTTTACTAAAATTTTGTCAGAAAAAAATAATTCACAAGTTATTAAGATGCGTTCGTGTCTTAAAAAACCTTCAGATAATATTTATTCCAGTCAAACTAAACATCGAGATATCACCACCCGTTTCATAACTGCAACTTTGCTACTGAAAGCGAATCATTTAAATCATTTGTTGTGCTATAATGTGTGTGTGTGTGTGTGTGTGTGTGTGTGTTATTGGATCCTTACTGTCCTCATACACGACAAATCGACTCACCCAAACTCCTCTTCCCTGGCTCTTGCGAGAGCGAGGTAGTCCTCCCGCAGCTCTAAAATGTCTAGTTCGCGTAGTATGACACTGTCATCTTGAAAGAGTTCTAAAGCTCTGCCTGGAAAGGTATGAGAACAAGAGTAAGGACCTGTTCAGAAACAGTTGATCCGCGGGCTGACAAGTCCAACAATCAAAAGAGACACGCACTTGATAATAGATTCCCGCTTCCCATTTGCGCCGCCCCAGTAGGGGCAGATCATTTAAATCTCGGCATGCTTTCATGTGAGTCGGCAATAATTTAGGATAAAAACTCTACTGATTTTAATAATACTGGCTAGAACATTACGAGATACGCAGAATTAAAGCAAATTAAAAGCAAATGAACCACTATCCGACTTTTACTCCGAAACAAGACATACTTTTTACCCTACTCGTCCCCCCCCCCTTTTTTTTTTTACTTACTGATGATATGTTTATTTACTCTTTGCAACTGGAACACTTTAATACTAGGTGTAGGTGTAGAACTAGGAAGATGATGAAAAGTTATGTTGATATTTACTTTCATTTGCTGCACTGTTGATAAGTTCATCCATCGTTTGTGCGTGTGATACTTCTGATAGCTGAAATGTTTCAGAATGGTACGTTTGAATAAGCATAATATCTAGCGCCTTCGGCAAAATACGAACAGTTAAGAAATCATAAGGCAAAATAACTAAACACCACATTACACAACCATTTGGCGCGTTAGATAGAGAAATGGAAAGGGTACGTATCAATATTGGCACTAAACTAAGCAGGAGAGGCCACTCACCCAAACTGCACAGACTGCTGCTGTCAGTGCTGCGACGGCAACCCGCGGCGATAACTGTGCGTTTCTCATGGTTCTTTTACTTCCGTAACAACTTGCCCGTTCTGGGGTCTCTTTTATACATTTTCGGTTGGAAGCCGCGTGCAAATGCACGGCCCGCTTAATCTAAACTTCCGCATGTCCAGGTTATTAAGTTTAAAGATAATTTAGCTTCATCATCGAAGGCACGTGGAGTAGTCAGATTCATGACGTGAATGTTTTTTACAACAAAGCTATAAGTGCCCAAACCGTGGGGATGAACAGGCAGTTTTTAAGTCAATTATTTTTATATCGTCCGTGGTCATCAGTTTAGTCATACAGGTAGGGGTCAGGTAAGGCGGGCATTCTAGACTGACCCTAATTGTATGGTTCGTGGGCATTAACAGCGTCATTGTCTTGGTCATTTGAGAGGGAGATGGACTAGCGGAGCAAGACCCCATTTCCAGAGATTAGATCGATCTACTTTAGATCGACCCAACTCCCTGGGGGTTCACGCTAAATATAGCTGTCAGCCGGGCGGACACGAAAGTTAATTACCCCCTTACTGCTTGTAGTAGGCGGGACGGACATTGAAGTCGGATTATCTGACAGTATTCTAGTGAGACTCCCCGCGGGGATAGATCGATCTAAAGCTCTGGGAATAGAGCCCAAGTGATATAATTCGATTTGGGGGCTTCTTATGGCGTATTCAGAGTTGATCCGTGGACTAACTGATCCGCGCATCAAATTTGACCGCTCCACTTGACAGCTCGCCGAATAAATCCCTAGTAGACACTGAATAGATCCCTCTCGGGGATTAGGCGGTAAGCTTTCAAGTGGGTCGGCAAGACAGTCTACGTTAGGCCGAACAGATGACCCTGCAAACAAAAATGGTCGCAAATTATCTTAGCACTCGGCAGAAGTTTTTGACTCTAATCCAGAGGATACTTTGCAAAATACCAAAAAGTGACTTTGATTTTTTAACAATAGTTAGAAATCAGTAATTTTTTTTACAAGTTGAATGAAAAGCATTATTTTATGACTTGATTTTTTGTATTATTTTACACATTGCATTAGGGGTGACACCTTTTTGGTAGGGGTTGAATACTCAGAAAAACAGCATTAAAATTACTAGTTAAAATGTGAACGAAGTTAAGCCTAGGGTACGAACGCACTCGAACCGCTTTCTCCCCCTGACCATGCAGTGCGCCCGCACCGAAACCTATGTCATTGCGAAATCAAAAGCCTACGTGTGCGACCCACGTAGAACATGATGTACATGTTTGTTGCCGTAAAAGGCAATTGGCGAAGATTAGATCCAGATTGGAAACATGCTAGTATACTGAAAGAAAATCAGATGAAATCACTCCTTTTATGATGAGTCGATGGTCATTTTTTCTTTGGTGGTCTTTGTCACGCTATTGTGTCCCAGATTTATTGCGATAAAGAGAAAGCAAACATTTATAGTCACAAAAATGCTGTAGGAGTCGCGATCGACAGAGAGATTATTTAACATGATTAATGTCATATTTCACGTCGTTTTTATCAATGTCCTACGTGTCACTATAATTTGTTTTACCCCGTAAAAAAGTGCACTCTGACTGACACGATCTCTCTCCCTCCCCCCTGAGTCTCCCTCTCTCTCACTCACACTCTCTCTCTCTAACATATATAACTGTCAGGCCCTATATTACACCGCTACCACATATTGATTTTTGATTTTCACTAGGTCTATATATTTGCAGATATGGCACTGGTTAATCCCTAGCACTTTTCTGTATGAGTTAGAGAAATGTGCATATAATTAATCTGCAGTCCTGGCATATAGTAGGCCTATAGGGAGGCTCTCTTCGCATTTTCTTTTGCGATCTGCCATTAGTAATTTCTTGCGATAACAGATTAAAACTGAAATATGAAATATTAAACGCAAAATATATTTAGCCTAATTGGCTACATTGGACAAGTTTTTGTGTTATCATACGAAAGCCGCTGCACTCTCTATGACATCATGCAAAATGCCTCTGTGGCGTCATACTTAACCATCTACGGAATCATGTAAGTTTTCATAAAGCAAAAATGGAGAACTTTGAAAGAAGGGACCAGCCCTCCGAATATCGAACGTACAATGCAATCTGCTACGTTGATCGGCAAGGCTGCTCACAGTCTCAGATATTCACAAAGAAACCGCCTCTTTTTCTTTTCAGAATGTTTAGGAATTTTACACTGAAATTACACGCCAAGAGACCTTTTTAACAAAAACAGTTCGAATGCTTTCTAAGGGGACCCCCCCCACCCACATCACAGCTGCATAGAGACATTTCAATGGCGCTAATGTCGCACTGAATACTTTCGGGATGTAGTTCGCTCACCAGTCTATTGTCATATTTTTTGCCCTGAAATCAAATCAATACTTCTTCCTTTTTTTCTAATCTCTGTTTTTCTCCCTGGATTAAGCTTAATTTTTTCGACTCCTTGTAAATAAGGAATTGTAGGCTTACTTGTGTTCTCGAAATATATTTTAGTCATAATAAACAGTTGGCGTCCAGTTACAACGACAGATGTAGGCAAAAAAGTGTTTTCGATTGTTTGTTTTTAATGCTTATAAAAATGAGGATGTTTCTGCACTGAACCCGCTGTTCAATAGTCGAGTGTGACTGTATTAGCGGTTCAACCGTCCACGCTGCGCAACTAATGCAGTAGAAATATAAAGCAAGTGCATTCTCTCTCTCTCTCCCTCTCTCTCTCTCTCTCTCTCTCTCTCTCTGTGTGTGTGTGCGTGCGTGTGTGCGTGTGCCTTGGAGAAAAGCTTACTTAATCTAAAAAATGAATAATAGCACATTAACTTGCCAAGCGGAACCTGTGAAACCACTTTCCAACTGGTGCACTTTTGTTTTGCAGGGTCAAAACAGGTCAATATCGAGATTTCTCGTCAGGTGCACGAGAGCAAAATAAATAGAGCGTTTCAGTCTAATATATTGCCCTGCACAGAATGAGAATTAATACAAAGCAACGTATTTCTCACTATTAAATGCCCAGGTAGCATCTTATTTGATTGGTAGTAATTCTAAATGACCCTCAAATATCATTTTAACGGTAACGAAACAAGCCGTTGTGACATGACCCTATGACGTCAGAGGTCACAGACGACATGTTCAGGTCACCGAGCGAAGTTTAAATTTGAAACATATTGGATCTCTTTAATCGAGATTATTTCCGATCCTGTGTTTCCTGTGCTGACACCACTAAAAGCGGAAATCGAGGATGAATTAGGTAAGACTATCATCTGTGTAATTTGGGGAATAGACTTTAAATAAATTACTGAAATAAGTTTAATTATCGCAGGCCGCGTAATGTTGACAACGATCAGCAACGAATTGTCCGATTGTCTGGCAGTGTCTGACTACTGTCTAGACGGATTTAGCAGATTTTTTTTACCGTTTAACACCTCTGTGTGTATCTTGCTATCCTATTAATTATGTCCAGTCTGTTAGTTTGTATCGTCATGGTTTATGTCTAGCACGTATGTAGTAACAGTAACACTACAACGTACTACAGTACCCAAGTACGCATTATGTATTTTATGGATGTGTATATATTTTATAATTGGGGACTGATGACGTTAAGAGCTCCAACATTCTTGGACCCAGAACTATATCCCTATTGAATAAAAATACCACCGCC